>NW_006921595.1:21418943-21434477 GCF_000298275.1 Orycteropus afer afer | reverse complement strand
AAAAAAAAAAGGAAAAAAAAAAAAAAGAAGTCTAGGCACTAAAGCACAGGCAATAGATCAGAAACATAGCTACGTGCAGAGAGAGGGAAAAGGTAAAATAAAACACATTTTACTTATTTCACCGAATAACTGGGAGCAGGCATGTTTCAGAATATTTTGAAGGAAATTAAAATTTGCTTAGAAATTAGTTAATGATGTCCTTGAAATGTGAGCTACTATGGAAAGCAAGGGAGCTCTGGTGACATAGTGCCTAAGACATTTGACTGCTAATCAGAAGGCTGGCAGTTCAAACCCACCAGCCACTCCTTGGAAGGAAGGTTGGACAATCTACTTTCGTACTGATACCACCTCAGAAACCCAAGGAGGAATTGCTACGAGTCAGATCCAACTCAAAGGCAGTGTGTTTGTTTTTGCTGGTTTATGGAAAGCAACTGGGAATCATAATTAAGCACTCATTTCAGTCTAAAATGGCATGGGACACAAGGGAAGAAAAGCACAGCTAACATTTTTTGAGGCAAATTAAATTCTGGGCATGGTCTAAATACCTTTCATGCAGACTTTGATACTAAAGAGAATGAAGGCAGAGATATCTTTAAAGCGGTATCTGTCTATAAAGCAGTGAGGTATGATTGCACATGTAAAACATTAAAACCTACTGCCATCGAGTCAATTCCAATAGGCAGTGACACTAGAGCACACTGTGAGTGGAAATGCCACATAGGGTTTCCAAGGCTATAAATCTGTGGAGGCAGACTGTCTCATCTCTCACCAATGGAGTGGCTGGTGGGTTCGAACCACTGACCTCTTTTTTAGCAGCTGGATGCTTTGACCACTGTGCCATTAGACCTCTTCAAGTAAAACATGGTTGTTGTTATGTGCTGTGGAGTCGGACCCCGCTCATAGCGACCCCTCCTTGGGTTTCCGAGGCAGTATCACTACAGAAGTAGATTGCCCAATCTTCCTTCTGAGGAGTGGCTGGTGGGTTTGAACCGCCAGCCTTCTGGTTAGCAGGCAAATGCCTTAGGCACTATGCTACCAGAGCTCCCATGTAAAACATTAGCAGTATTAAAATAAATAAATAAAAATAAAAAAACCCTGTCTAAAGAAAATGAGAATATATCATCAGAATATTATTTATAGTCATCAGAATGTAAGTCTATAAACATTTGCCATTTCATAAGGTCGTCTGATCATTTATTTTCATAGGAGGCCAAAATGTAGACTCCTTCTGGGTTCTGACTATACGGTCTTTGCATGCTACCACATCTCTGGGTATCAGTTTTCTCATTTGGAAGATAAGAATTAAAGGAGTATTTGTTGTTGTTATTAGTTGCCACTGAGCACTAAGTTGGTTCTGATTCGTGTGACCCCCTTTCCCACAGAATGAAATATTACCCACTTCAGTACCATCTTCAAAATCGTTGGACCATTGCTGTGGTCCTGTGTATCTTGCATATGTTCTAACATAGGAGCTCATCTTCCAAAACTTTCTCAGAACTATTCTGTCGTGATTCAGAGGGTTTTCATTAACTAATTTTCAGGAGTAGATCTCCACATCTTTCTTCCTATTCTGTCTTAGTCTGGAAACTCCACTGAAACTTGTCCACCATGGATGACCCTGCTGGTATTTGAAATACTGTTGCCATAGCTTGCAGCATCATAGCAAATGGAAGCCACCACACTACAAAAATTTGACAGATGGGTGGTAATAAAGTAGTATTAATACATGTGAATATTAACATATGTAGGAGCGCTGGTAGCATAGTGCCTAAGACACTTGACTGCTAACCAGAAGGCTGGCGGTTCAAACCCACCAACTCCTCGGAATGAAGATGAGGCAATCTACTTCTATAGTGATACTGCCTCGGAAACCCAAGGAGGGGTCGCTATGAGTCGGGGCCGACTCGACGGCACATAACAACAACAACAATATACAATAGCAATTATGGAAATGATGTTGATGATATTCATTATGAACACAATAATTATAATGTACAAAAACATAAACAAGGTAAACATTTCTAGAGTACTGAGGTTGGGGTTCTGGTACACTGAGTGAAGAGAACAGGTCTACAGTAACCCTTACTTTGCCATTAGAGCAAAATAAAATATCTGCATTACTGTACACTAGAGTATATGTTAATATAGATTCATAGGTCCACCGTACTTGTGAATCATAATTCTTGAAAGTAAAGCCCAGGGAATCTGCTTTTTGAACAGAGTCTCGTTGCTCATTAAAACATGAAATTCTCTTCTTCATGAGTGACATTGTAGCCAGGCAGAGTGGTGAGCATGCAGGATGTAGAGCATGGAAGGTATTTCACTGCGTCTTAATCTACCTTTGAAAACCACTCAAATTATTTCAACATCACCAAGTGGTAATCTCAGAATGGTTTCAATTGCAGTAATGCTATCTTTAAAAATACATTTTATTGAGATATAATTTATGTACAGTGAAATACACAAAACTAAAGTAACATGGATCAATGCATTTTTTAATCTTTGAAGTGTGAGTTAAACATATTTTGCAATGAGAACACAATCTCAATTTACTAAAAACACATAACTGCAGGGAAAGCATTAAACTTCGTTATCAATATGTGCCAAAGCCTTGGTTAAAGATTATATGTCCCCATTTAACTTTTTTTTTTTTTTTTTCCTTTCCCTTCCGGTCCCTTCCTGCTTCCTTTTCTTCCGTCTCTTTCGAACGTTATTTTTTCTTGTAGTGTAGTGCTTTAGTGTGATCAGCAGAGGGCACTATTCTGCAGCAAGTCTGGAAATCAAGTACCCAAAAGATAATCAACTGATTAAATTCAAAGTTAGATTAAAACAAGCTCATAAATGTTGTTACATACCTCATGTTACACACATGAATGCTCACTCAATTTTAATTATGATGATTTACACAAACCTGTTATGATCACACGGCTCATAAAACAAGCTTTAATAGCCTTGTTTAAGGACGTAGCCTTTCCTTTTTGAGAATTTAATCCTGTGCTTTATACCCAGAACTCCTGAATATGATACTCTTTTAAAATAAGATAAACTCTATTCAAGAGACTGGACAATAGTGCTGTGGATACTACTACAAACCTTGTTTTATTGGTCTGTTCTACTGTGTAATTGTTTAACTTGATAAACATGTCAGTTATCCCTGGATAATTAGGTAGATAAACAAAATGTTCAAAAAGAAAAGGAGCCAATTAGATTCTTTTTCGGAGACACACACAAAATGATACAGATGGATGGAATTTTCCTTGCAGATTCGATCCCAAGTTAGAGTTCCTGGAATTTTAAGGGACAAAGAAGCCAACTTTCCTAATATAACAAAATTTCAATCATATGGAGAGCAGATAAAAGAGACAAACTGCCCTATGCTTCAGAATCACACTTGGGTTGGAAATGCAGACAAACCTGTGTTCAGTAAGAGCTTAACTTTAAGCTCCACCCACTCACAACCACTTACTAGCAGGTTGGGCAACTGGAAGAGAAGACTCTGCGGTTGTGGGTAATTTTCTTGGTGTTAGCACAAAGTAGACGGTATCTAACATTTCCTTATGCTATTAAATATGTTGCCATGTATGTTGAGAACATTATGTATTGAGTTGACTGAGAGTTCAGCAACTGCTTGTCCTGAAATTAGCAATCCACTCACACACTGGGTGTGGAGAAGTTCTATTCATACACTTGGAGTTGCCATGAGTCGGAATTGTCTGGGCATCAGTGGGTTTGGTTTTTTGGTAGGTGTTGTGGAACTTGACAGGATGTTTCAAGGAGTAATTAACATCCTAACTTTTTAATTCTATTTATTACTTTTCATTGTTGAAAATAGAATGACATTTAGAGTGTAATTTTTATCTGATGTTTTATGTTCTTCTCTGTAATAATATATGTCCTTGATTAAGTTATGTCTCATGTTACTGTGACTGAATAGCTGGTCCTGTTAGTACAGACCCAAAAAATAAGATTGTTTCTATTTGAAGTCTTCATCATTCAATTCTGTACTAATGAATACAATTAATAATATGTGTACTAATTTTTTTTTCTTTATCATTTTTTACCACATCTTTTATTTGTCTCCTAATTATTTTTCTCTTTGAAGTCTGGAAAAATGATCAAAATGAAAAATCTTTGGAATTAACAAAGTATGCTTCTAACTTAAATTTCCCCCATGATTACTATAATTTCTTCATTCTTTATACATGTATACATAGTCTAGATTTCTCCATTCTTGGAGAGCTCCATTTTTGGTATTAATAGACTATCTTCCAGAAAAAAAAATGCTTTCCTTTCTACAAAAACAGCATCTGTTTTTCTGTATATTTCTCTCAAGTTTCCTTCACATTGTTCCCAGTCTTGTCTATATTTGTGTGTTGCTTGTGTCAAAGTCTCAGTGTAATACAAAAATCTTTTCTATTTATCATAAAATTTCTCATGATGAACAACCTCAGAACTCTATGTCTCTTATGTGCTACAGCAATAGATTTAATATAGCCCCTCAATGTTCTGTGAGATTAATTCAGCATGCAGGTAGGATGTTAAACTGTCATCAATAAGTGGGCAGTACATAAAGCATTATGTTTCCATTTTTTTAGTGGGTAACATCTAGGGGCATTATCTAGGCTATATATTACAAATATTGCTGGAAGCAGTTTGAAAATTGCTGCCTCAGAGTCTTCATGTTGGAGACTAGTGTGTGCCAAGGGATAATGATAATCTGAAAGAGAGAATGCCTGCTTTTCTTCAGATGGTTTTCTTCCAGTTTCCTCTCTCTAGAGATGCAAACCTAAGCTAGTGTTTTGGGAATACATTTTCCAAAGACTTTGCTTACAGAATTTTTGTGAGAATTTTTTTAAAAATCACTTTTCCTGCTTTCCTTTTTTATATAAAACAGCTATATTTTGAATTGAAATTGAAAAAAAGAAAGGTACTGCAAAAAATAAATTTTAAAGAAATCACCCTAAATGTCAAAATCAAATAAAGCCCTATTTAAGAAATATTGAAAAGTTTGAAGGTATTGTAAAATATTCACCCAAATTTCATATTTGAAATGGCTATCATTAACATGGGAGCTCTGGTAGTGTAGTGTCTAAGGCACTTGAGTGTTAACCAGAAGGCTGGCAGTTCAAACCCACCAGCCACTTCTCGGAAGGAAGGTTGGGCTATCTACTTCCATAGCGATATCACCTCAGAAACCCAAGGAGGGGTGGCTATGAGTCAGGTCCAACTCAACTGGCACATAACAACAACATCATTAACATAAGAGCTCTGGTGGCGTAGTGGGTAAGCCACTTGGCCGCTAACTAGAAGGTCAGCAATTCAAACCCATAAGCTGCTCTGCAGGAGGAAGGTGAGGTAATCTACTTCTGTAAAGATTTACAACCTTGGAAAACCGATGGGAGTCGCTGTGATTTGGAATCAACTTGATGGTAGTGGGTTTTTTCGTTTTTCATTAACATTAGGTGGAAATTATTACAGATGTTTCTCTATGCATATATTTGGCTGGGTTGTTGTTGTTAGGTACCATTGAGTCTGTTTCAACCTATAGAGAACCCTAGGCACAACAGATGGTGCCTGGTTCTGCCCCATCCTCACAATTGTTGCTATGTTTGAGCTTATCGGTGCAGCTACTATGTCAGTCCATCTCATTGAGGGTCTTCCTCTTTTTGTCTGACCCTCTACTTTACCAAGCATCATGTCCTTCTCCAGGGACTGGTCTCTCCTGAAAACATGTCCAACGTATGTGAGATGAAGTCTTGCCATCCACACTTCTAAGGAGCTTTCTGATTGTATTTCTAACAAAACAGATTGGTTCATTCTTTTGACAGTCCATGGTATTTTCAGTATTCTTCACCAACACCTTAATTCAAAGGCATCAGTTTTTCTTTGGTCTTTCATATTCATTGTCTAGTTTTCACATGGAAGTGAAGCTATTGAAAAACCATGGTTTGGGTCCAGGCACCTTCTTCCTCAATGTAACACATCATTTGATTTCTTGACTATTACTTCCTTGGACATTGATTATGGATCCAAGTAAAATGAAATCCTTGATGTCAATATTTTATCCATTTATTATAATGTTACTTATTCTTCTAGTTGTGAGGATTTTTGTTTTCTTTATGTTCAGATGTTATCCATACTGGAAACTGTAGTCTTTGATCTTCGTCAGTAAGTGTTTGAAGTCTTTGCTCTTAGGAAGCAAGGTGGTGTCATTTACATATTACAGGTTGCTAGTGGATCTTCCTCCAATACTGATGTTGTGTTCTTCTTCATATAGTCCAGCTTCTCAGATTATTTGCTCAGTATACACATTGAATAAATATGGTAAAAGCATACAACCCTGATACACATCTTTCCTGATTTTAAACCATGCAGTATCCCCTCGTTCTGTTTGAAGAACTACCTCTTGGTCTATGTACAGGTTCTGCATGAGCACAATTAAGTGTTCCAGAATTCCTATTCTTCCCAATGTTATGACCCACAAGTCAAATGCTTTTGCATAGTCAATAAAACACAAGGAAACAGCTTTCTGGTGTTCTCTACTTTCAGCCAAGATCCATCTGACATCAGCAATGATATCCCTCATTCCATGTCTTCTTCTGGCTTGAATTTCTGGCAGTTCTCTGTCAACACATTGCTGTGGCTATTTTTGAATTATCTTCAGAAAAAGTTGACCTGTGTGTGATATTAACGATATTGTTCAATAATTTACTAATTCTTTTGGAACTTGGAATGGACACACATACTGATCTCCTCCAGTTGATTGCCAGGTAGCTTGTCCTCCAAATTTCTAAGCATAGATGAGTGAGCTCTTCGAGTGTTACATCCACTTTTTAAAACATCTCACTAGATATTGTTCAATACTACAATAAACCTAATACTTCAATTCCTGAAACTATTTTTTTTCTCCTGTAATGCCTTCATTGCAGCTTAGACTGCTTTCTTCAGTAATATCAGTTCTAGATCATATGCTACCTTCTGAAATGGTTGTTGTTGTTGTGTGCCGTCGAGTCAGCCCCCACTCATAGCGACCCCTCCTTGGGTTTCTGAGGCGGTATCACTATGGAAGTAGATTGCCCAACTTGTACCATGGCCAATTCTTTTGGGTACAGTGACTCTGTGTATACATGCCATCTTCTTTTTTCATTTTATTTATTTATTTTTACACTGATTTTGGTAAAAGTTAACAGAACAAATTGGTTTTCCATTCAACCATCCACACACATTCTGTTTCATGACATTTGCTGCACATTGCCCCACACTGTAACAGCATTCTTTCGACTTCCTCCCTGCACCCACCCCTTCCCTTTGTCCTTCCTTCTCATCCCTTCTCACCTTCCTAGCTCTATTCCTGGGCAAATACTGTCCTCTTGATCTCATATGTGTTCATTGTTCTAATGAGTACAAACACTCCTAATATTACTGTTCACCTTATAGGCCTATCATTTGGCTGACAGTTGAGTCATGGTGGTTAAGTTTAGTTCCCAGCTGGTGTCTAAGGCCCATAGTCTTGAGGGTTTCACCAGTCTTCATCAGACCAGTAAGACCAGTATATTTTATGATTTTGAATTTTGGTCCACCTCTCATCTACCCTATCCAGGACCTCTTATTGTGATCACTTTCAAAGCAGTCAGCTGTGGTACCCTAGCACCATCTAGTTCTTCTGGTCACAGGGTCATGGAGGCTGAAGTTCATGTGCTCCCTTCGTCCTTTGGATTAATTGTTCCCTTGTGTCTTTGATTTTCTTTACTCTTCTTTGCTCCAGATGGGGAGACACCAATAGTTGCACCTTAGATAGCTGCTCACAAGCTTTTAAGACCCCAGTCGCTACTCACTAAGTAGGATGTAGAACATGTCTTTGTGTACTATGTTATTTCAAATGACCTTAGTGTCCCCCGAGACTATGGTCCCAAGCCTCCATACCCAGTGAGTCATACCCTCAAGGGGTTTATGACTGAGACGTTTTCTTAACTTTGTCCCCCATGTGTTCTACTACATTCATGTATGTATTTGAAACACATATAAATACTTAGGAAAAGATCATCTCTGTCAAACCTATATATTTATGGGTATAGTCCCACCATTCTCCATTTCATCTTCTTTTAATGTTTCCTGTGCTGTCCAATATTTTACCTATAGGGTTCTTCAATAACATAACTCAAGGCTTGAATTTTTTCTTCAATTCTTTCAGCTTGAACAGTACTGAGCAGTTCTTCTCTTCCAGTTTTGTGCTCTAGGCCTTTGTGCATTTCATAATAATATTTTATAGATTAGGAAGAAGGACTTGACAGTCTACTAAAAAAAAAAAAATTGGCCAATGAAAACATTGTGAATAGCAGTAGGACATTGATAAATTGCCAGTAGACAGCCCCTCACGTTGGAAGGCACTCAGTACAATGGGAAAAGAGCTGCCTCCCCAAAATAGAATTGATCTTAATTACATGGATAGAATAAAGATTTCTGGATCTCCATTTGCTGATGTGGCACAATTAAAAATGAGAAGAAACAGCTGCAAACATCCATTAATAATCCATTTGAATGTGCAATGTCTGAAGTATGTATGTAGGAAAATTAGAAATTATAAAAATGAACTGGAACATTTGAAGGCCTATAGCATAGGAATTAATGCACAGCCATTGAGTTGATTTTGACTCATATTGTACCCCACTGGTTTCCAAGGCTATAATCTTTACAGAAGTAGATTGCTTCATCTTTCTTCTTGGAGCAGCTGGTTTGAACTACTGACCTTCTGGTTAGCAGCCAAATGCCTTACCCACTGTGCCACCAGAGCTTCTTACTGAGCTGAAATGGACATAATCATGTAGTCTACTATACCAGAAATGACAAACTAAAGAGGAATGGCATCACATTCATTGTCAAAAAGAACATGTCCAGATCTACCCTGAAATACAACACTGTCAGAGATAGGATAATATCTATACACCTTTGAAGAAGACTGGTTAATACAACTATTATAGAAATTTATGCCAACAACCACTAATGCAAAAGATGAAAAAATTTTAACTGAAGATTTTTACCAACTTCTGCAGTCTGAAATTGATCAAACATGAAATCAAGGTTCATTGATAACTGTTGATGATTGGAATATGAATGTTGGAAACAAAGGATCAGTACTTGGAAAATATGGCCTTGATGATAGAAATGAAGGAGCTCTGATAGTGTAGTGGTTAAACCATTTGGCTGCTAACCAGAAGGTCAGCAGTTAGAGCCTACCAGCTGCTCCATGGAAGAAAGATTGGGCAGTCTGCTTCCATAAACATTTACATCCTTTGAAACCCAACAGGGGTCATTATGAGTTCAAATCAACTCAATGGCAATGAGATAGAAATGATGCCACATATTATAGTAGACATTTGCAAGACCAATGAATGACCTACTCATTGGAAATACCCCCCCTTTTTTCCCCAAAAAAATATAAATGATGACTATATATGTAGATGTTGCCACATGGAATGCACAGGAATCAAACTGACTACATCTGTGGAAAGAGACAATAGAGAAGCTCAATATTATCAGTCAGAACAAGGCCAGGGGCCTACTGTGGAGCAGATCATCAAAGACTCATATGCAAGTTCCAGATGAAGCTGAAGAAAATTAAAACAAGTACATAAGAACCAAAGTATATGCAAAATACCTTGAGTATTAAACCTGAATTTAGAGACTGTCTCAAGAATGGATTTGACAGATTGAATAATATTGGCTGAAGACCACACAAGTTGTGGGATGACAACAAGGACATCTTATAGGAAGAAAGTAAAAGGTCATTTAAAAGATAGGAAAGAAAGAAAAAACAAAAATGAATATCAGAAGAATCTATGACTTGCTTTTGATGGTAAAGTAGCAAAAGCGAATGGAAGAAATGATGATGTAAAGGAGTTGAGCAGAAAATTTCAAACAGTGGCTTGGGAAGACAAAGTAAAGTGTTACAAAGGAATGTACAAAGAGCTGGAGTGTGTAAAAAGGTATGTCAGTGGGTAAAAATAAAATTATAAAAATGTACTATAATGCTGTTTTAAATAGAGTTTACATTTAATTTTGCTAGAATTGAACAGAAGGAAAATATGGAAAAAATCATAAAAGGTTTTTATGTCAGAAGGCACTGAGGGCTAAAGAATTTGTAAGATATTGTAAAAATATATTTTGAGAAACCCATGGAAGAAAGTCAAGTGAGGTTGGCAATTTATTCTAAACTATACCCACCTACTGCCAAGGCTGTAAATCTTCCTGAAAGCAGACTACCCTTGTCTTCCTCCCGTGGAGTGGCTGGTGAGTTTAAACTGCCGACATTTTGGCTGGCAGCCTTAACCACAGTGCCATCAGAACTCCTATGGACTTGATAAATTGATCTTAACTTTTTTTTTTTTTAAATCTTGTACCCTTGGAATGAAAACCTAACTAGATATGAATTAATATGAGCCTCTCCTTTTGCAAGACAGAGTGCTAGTTACATCACATAAGAAAAGAAAGACAGATCTTTCCAACATTATGAACAAGTGCCCAGGTGTACATAAAATTTCAGAATCCATAGTGGATAAGAGTAAAGAAACTGATTTGTTCTTCCCTCTCTCAGCTGCCAGCAAACTGCTTTGCGCATAGTACTAGTTGGTGTCAATTCGACTCTGATTCTTGGTAACCCCATCTGCATCACAGAAGATCTGTGCTTCAGAGGGTTTTCAATAGTTGATTTTTTGGAAGTAGATTGCCAGGCCTTTCTTCCCAGGTGCCTCTGGGTGGACTCCAACGTCCAACTTTCCAGTTAGCAGCCAAGTATATTAACCATTTGTATCACTCAGAGTCGCTCAGTTATGGTGGAGTTAGTTCAGATTCAACAAAGGCTGAAATGAATTCAAGCCATTGAAGGATGATATGTGAATTTTGTTTCCTGGTATGATCTAGGTCTATGGCCAAATCCAGGGAGGTCCCAAGAAGATGTGGTTTTCCTCACGGGCCATTGGTAATGAGCCACTGTGTTGACATTCCATCAGACAGTTAAAGAAAATTGCGAGTTAAAAATCAACAAAGAAGAATGTGGCTCCGTCCTACAGTTTGTGCAGACCCTTTGTGCAGAGAGGGGGTAAACAACACTAGCAGTGACAAGACAGGGAAAAAGAAGCATCTGGACTCAGATATTATCCAGGCAGCCCCAAAATCTTGCAGGCAACTGCCTCCCAGGCAATCTCTCAAAATAGAATCTGCCAACAGTCAGAGAAGTCAGCAGTTACACTCTGCCCATAGCAGTTGGGTTAGAAATCAAAGAATGCCAGCCATGTTGTCACAGGATATTGTATCCTTCTATTCTTATTTAAGATGGCAAGTATTCACAATTTAGCATTGTATCAGCAAGATTTTTCTGAGGAATGTATGATTTTTTATCATAATAGCTAGAAAATCCTGCAGGAAATCACTATTTAGTTCCCCGCCCTCCCCCCCAAATAGTAATATGGAATCCTCTGATTAAAAAAACCTAAAAACTTCTTTTTGGAAATATGTTTTTGAAACCTACCTTAGAAGTCTGACTCCCATTTCTAACAGTGATATTGCTAAGTTTGTTATATTAATGGTTTAAATAATAGTGGAATTTAGCTGTGTGCAAATGTCATGAGTGGAAAGATCAACAATATGGCCCCTGGGAGGTGCAACACCTTAATTATATTATGTGGATAATTGCATAACAACGATGCAGTAATGCTACTGAACGATCAGTACATTGTTCAAAATGAAAGTAAACGGTTCCCAGGGTTGCCATCACCAGTTCCCTAAACACTTTTTGAACTTACAGAGACATTAGATTTTATAACGTTGTCCAGAGAGAAGTATTCATCTGCTGGAAAATAAGCAAAGTAGAGAAAAAATTAAGAACTGAATAATTTGCTTTATTCTACTTCTGTGATATTCTCCCTTGTGTCCTCCTTTGTACTTGTATAATTGAGGAGTAGATGTTGAAATCAGACTAAGTCAAAATCTGTATTCAGTCTTCAAATCTTTTAACGAATATTTATTGAAAACCCAGATGGAAAGACAACTATCCTCAAAGATGGGACATAAAGGATGTCAATTACATAAGCTTTAGACTAGGACTAATTTTTCCCCACTATTGTGTCTCATGTTGTAAGAAGGGACCATTTGTTTGGAGAAGGATATGGTACTTGGTAAAGTGGAGGGTCAAAGAAAAAGGGGAAGGCACTCAACAAGATGGATTGACACAGTGGCTGCGACAATGGGCTCAGGTATAGCTAGGATAGTGGAGCTGGCACAGGACCAGGCAGTGTTTCATTCTGCTGTACACAGGGTCACTATGAGTCGGAGATGACTCGATGGCACCTAACAACAATAACAACAACACTGTGTCAATATTTTTCTCAATGCTCTAGGTGAGTTTCATGAATTACAAAGTTTTTCCATTTTGGCTGGTGGAAAAACAATCTATTCTTATACCGTATGAGCTCTGAGGATTGTTCTCGCCGGTGGTTCTTTCTCTAGCCTGGGTAGTTCCTCCTCACTCAGGTGCTGATCAGAACTCCGCTGAAGGGAGACATTCTGCAGATCATCTGAGCTCTCATACTCTCTGCACAGCTCTCTTCTCTTTGGAAGAGAATTCTACCTTGTGAACTCTTAGCTGCCTTGTTGTTGTTGTTGTTACGTGCCGTCGAGTCAGACCCGACTCAGCGACCCCTCCTTGGGTTTCCAAGGCAGTATCAGTACGGAAGTACCTTGCCCCATCTTCCTTCCGAGGAGTGGCTGGTAGGGTTGAACCGCCAGCCTTTGGTTAGCAGTCAAGTGCCTTAGGCACTATGCTACCAGAGCTCCCTGAAAGTGTACATCTATTTCCTCAACTCAGGAACTCTACTCCATTCCCACCCGAGTTCCCACTCCCTGTTCTGTGGCCTGGAAATTCTCTCCAGGTATTAAGATGGGGCTACCAAAGGGACCATCTTTTTGTCTTCCTATCTCTCAAGGTCACTTTCTTGTGTTGCCTAACATTCACTGTTTGAAAATCATTGTTTCATTTTTTCATTTTAGTTATTTCATGAAAGAAACTAAATCTAGTCCCTTGTTACTCCATTGTTTTTGGAAACAACCACATGGGTTTTATATTATAAAACATTCTTCAATACTGTCTTCACTAAAAATTTCTAATGACTTTAAAAATCCTTACAATTGGAACAATAAACAATATCATGATAAATGGAGAAAAGATTGAAGTTGTCAGGGATTTCATTTTACTTGGATCCACAATCAATGCCCATGGAAGCAGCAGTCAAGAAATCAGGTGATGTATTACACTGGGCAAATCTGCTGCAAAAGGTCTTTTTATAGTGTTAGAGAGCAAAGATGTCACTTTGAAGACTAAGGTGTGCCTGATCCAAGCCATACTATTTTCAATAGCCTCATGTGCATGTGAAAGTTATTTTCAGTAGCCTCATCTGCTGTATAATGAATAAGAAAGATCAAAGAAGAATTGATGTATTTAAATTGTGTTGGTGAGGAATACTGAACATACCATGGACTGCTAGAAGAATGAACAAATCTGTCTTGGAAGAAGTACAGCTGAATGCTCCTTAGAAATGAGGACGACCGGACTTCATCTCACATATTTTGGTCATGTTCTCAGAAGGAGCTTGTCCCTGGAGAAGGATATCATACTTGGTAAAGTGGAGGGTCAGTGAAAGAGGGGAAGTCCCTCAACAAGATGGATTAACACAGTGGTTGTAATGATGGACTCAGGCATAGCAAGGATTGAGAGGATGGTGCAGGATTGTGCAGTGTTTCATTCTGTTGTACACAGTGTCTGTGAGTCAGAGCTAACTTGACAACACCTAACAATAACAACAACAGTGATTTCTAAGTGCATTATATCTTTTATCTTTTATTTTGGAGGTTATATATATATATATATATATATATATATATTCTTAAAGTACTTAAATAATCTTATTTAATTAAATATGTGACTGGATACTGCTTGATTCTTTTGCATATTAAGTAATTAAACTAGTTTACCATGTTCATCATGCTGTGCTGTGTGCCCTCAAGTCAATTCTGACTCATAGTGACCATACAGTATAGAGAAGATCTGCTCCATAGGGTTGTCCAGAAGCAGATTACCAGATCTTTTCTCCCACTGAGTGGATGGGGGTTCAAATTGCTGATCTTTTGGTTAGCTGCTGAGCATGTAATCAGGCCTCCTTATCTTCAGCATAAAAATGCCATTGTCAAGATAGATGTCAGGCAGGAGTTGGCAAGTCTCCTTAATGGTACTCCAAATGTCTCTGAAGTGGTAATTATCTGCAGGTTGGTGACTATGACAGATAGCTCTGCTCTTGAATTGGACTTCTCATATTAATAAAATAAAATCTAATTTGCAGATGGAATATATACACTTGTATTGTAAGTTTTCTCTCTTCCTTTTTTATTCTTTTTTTTTGTTGTTGTGATTTGGGTGGAAATTTACAGAGCAAATACACTTTCCATACAGCAGGTCACATACACTTTGTCTCATGACATTGACCATAATTTACACAATGCAACCTCTTCCCTCCTACTTCCTCCCGATAGTTACCTCTTCCCTGTGTCCATCCCTCCGTGCACTCCTGCCCCCTGAGCTGTCTCTCTGTGCATAAGCAGCCCTTCCTTCTCCCATGATTGTTCTCTCCAAGGAGTGTATCTACTTCAGGTAAATGTTCAACTCATATGCCTGTCTATTGTTTGGCTGGAAGCCACAGGCATGGGTTCAATTCCAGACCTCAAGGGCAGCTAGGGACCATAGTCTCAGTGGTTCCACCAGGCTCTATCGGACCAGCAAACCTGGTCCCTGCTTTTTTTTTTTTTTCCAAATGATTTTGAGTTTTGTTCCACATTGTTCTCCCTCTCTATCCAGCATCTCCTACACAGATCCTCTTCCAAGTGGTTGACAGTAGTAGCCAGGCACCATCTAGTTCTTCTGGTCTCATAGTCATATAGGCTGCAGATTGGATGGTGTACCAGTTGCTAGGATTAATTGTTTACAAGAATTTTTGGTTTTCTTCATTCTTCTCTTCTCTGGACAAGGAGAGACCTATCGTTGCATCTAGATGGCAGCTTGCTAGCTTTTAAGATCCCAGTCGCTACTTGCCACCTAGGAGGTGGAGCAATGTTTTGTGTAGCATGTTATGCCATTTGAACTTGATGTCCTCTGTGACTATGGTCCCACAGGTTCAACTGCTCGGTCTCTCTGGGTAGTGGCTGTGAACAAGCAGTGACCACAACCTTGCCCCTTGTCAGCTCTACTCTACACTTGGGAATTCAGATCATACACATAAAGTTATAGGATCATTGACTGCCAACCCTATACATGTTCTTGGGTACACTCCCCACTTTGTCAACATACCTAATAGTTCAGCCTGTCCACCCATCTATCCATCCATATGCCTTCACTCACAACATCATACTATATGTGCAAAAGGGTTCAACTTTGTTGTCTGTATTTCCCACATACCTCTCTATGTCTTTCTCTTCCTCAATGCCACTATATTG
>NW_006921595.1:21407740-21409012 GCF_000298275.1 Orycteropus afer afer | reverse complement strand
TAATTCTTGGTTGAAAATTTTTCTCTTTCAGGGTTATATATATATATACACCATCCCATTGCCTTCTCGCTTGCATGATCTCTGCTGAGAAATCAGAGCTTATTCTTACTGGTATTCTTTTGTAGGTAACTTTTTGTTTTTCCCATGTTGCTTTCAGGATTCTGTCTTTGTCTTTGGTTTTGGTGAGTTTGATGATGATATGTCTTGGTGTTTTTCTTTTGGGGTCTATCCTGTTTGGGGTTCATTGGACTTCCTAAATGGTTGTATTTTCCTCTTTCATCATATCAGGGAAGTTCTCCTGCAGCAAATCTTGGACAATTTCTCAGTGGTTTTGTTTTTTTCTTCCTGTTCTGGAATTCCAAGGACACATAGATTATTCTTTTTGATGATTTCCCACATAAACCTTAGGCTTTCTTCATTTTGTTTTGATTTTTTTTCTGATTGATCCCTTTCCAAAGAGATATTTAGGTATTTTTCTGCAATCTCATTAATTCTGTCTTCCATTGCATCAAGTCTACCACTTTCCCCTTCCAATGTGTTATCTATTTCTGACAATTTAGTATTAATCTTCTGGATTTCTTCCTGGAGATTTAGAATCATTTCTAATTTTTCATTTATTTTGTCATTTTTTTCTTATATTTTCTTCCAAAATTCTTCTAAGGTTTTCTCTGTGTTTTCTTTGGTCTGTCTCTCAATCCTTTAAAGATACCTAAAGATAATTCTTTTGAATTCCTAATCAGAGAGTTCCAATGCTGCTTCTTCCTCAGGGATGTGTTCTGGGTCTGTATCCTGTTCCCTTGTTTCTACCACTTTATCTTGCTTCTTTGTGTGGACTCTGATGGTCTGCTGTCTCTGAGACATCATAGTATTGTATTAAGATCTCTGTTAACTGTTTCTGAAGAGCAGCCAAGGGTGGCTCAGGCTCTTGTGGGTGGCTTTTTATCCTTGGCCTATTGGTGGAGAAGGAGGTGATGGTTCTTGCTTAGTAAGTGAAGTTGCAGGAGTTGTGTGTGTAGTTGTATCTTATGGGGACTGGTGCTGTCTCCCACTCAGTTAGATGAAAATTACAATTGAATAACCATCAAAAAACTAAAAATGCATGGGCAAAAAATAAACCAGGTAATCACACAGGAACAGTTACCAGAAAAAGAAAAAAGGGAGAAAAGAAGAAAAAAACAAGAAAACCTGCAATATCTGGGGATAAGGCACTAAGGTCAAAAAGGTAAAGGAGAATAATGAAGAAAAAATGGGAAAAATGCAAAAAAAAAAAAA
>NW_006921595.1:21380670-21407260 GCF_000298275.1 Orycteropus afer afer | reverse complement strand
TCCATATGTCTCCCTTTTTGGTATTTTCATGAAAATTGTTCTGCTAGTTGGGGTTTAGTCTACTTCTGTATCCTTCCCTTCAAGGCTCAGGGGTCTAGGATTATCTTCTGTGTCTATGCTAATTGGTTTCCCTTTTCCTTGTTCAAGAGGGTCTGTGCAGAGTTTCTGCCTATTCCACCATCTTGGAATTGATCCACTTTTTTTTTCATCGTCTCTCTTCTTTTTTAACTATATCTCTGGTGCGCTAAGTATGAGATTACCTTTAGGTTATGTAACAGCTAACAGCTCTGTGAGTATAAGTGCAGATTGCATTATTCTGGACTAGTGTTTTGCCTTATGCATTCTTCAAAATAAGTCCTGGCTCACACAGAATAAACCAATAAAAACTGATCTTGGTACAATAAAGTTGAATAAACTTTATGTTTAGTTCAAATTCTCTCTTTGGTTTCCATTAGAAGCCATCTTCAGATATATTCAATTTCTTCATGGCTAATAGTGTTCCTTGTGTATGTGTGTGTGCATAAGATGGTAAAAATGAAGACACTGGGAACACAGAAAACATGAATGGAAACACTACAAACCTGGTGAACTCCTAAGAATTTTAGAAGTAAAAGAATTTTCCCAAACAAGACATAAACCTTCATAAAGTGAAGCTATGTGTGAGTTGATTACTAGTAAATTTATAAGAAAATGGGAGAAATGATATGTTATTGCTACACCTTTTCAGTAAAGATGTTTTAATGACCTTTGTTACTGGATGGACTATGAGCATCTAAAGGATCAAGCTTAGTTTTTATACCCTTTAAACAAGGCTGCCATTTGGAAAACAGAAAGTGCAAATGTGAAGAAATAGCAGGTAAAAACATTTTGGGGTGAAGTTAGGAGTTAGAAGACCAGATTCAATGATGAAATATCCCAAGAAATCACTTATATGGTAATCGTGCCATAATTTCCCAAATCCAGCAAATTTTCTTTTCATAAGCATTTATTTTTAATTTAATGTTTTCAAATTACTAAGGGAAATCAGATCATATTTTGGTTAACTTTGATGTTAACCATGGTAAAACTGTTTAGTGCACATAATTATTTTTTTTAACTACCTCTCTTCCTTATGAATTAATATATTCTTTTTTTAAAAAAAATCTTTTTTTTTTTTTAATTTGATTTGGGTGAAAGTCTACAGAACAAGCTCATTTTCCATACAACAGTCCATATACATTTTGTTTCATGACATTAATTGCAGTCCCCATAATGCAACAGCTCTCTTCCCTTCCTCCTTGTGGTTACCTTTTCCCTCGGTCCTTCTTTGCTATGCATTCCTGTCCTTTGAGCTGTCTCCCTGTGCAAATACTATCTTTCTGGTCTCCCACAGTTGATGATTCTAGGGAATGTACCAACCTGGTGTAAATATTCACCAGATATACCTGTGTATTGTTTGTCTGGAAGCCATAGGAATGAGTTCAATTCCGAGTCCAAAGGGGCCATAATCTTGGGGGATTCACAAGTCTCTGTCAGACTAGTAAGCCTGTTTTTTTTATGATTTTGAGTTTTGTTTCTCATTTTTCTCCCACTCTCTCCAGGATCTCCTACACTGATCTGGCTAACCTGAAATCCATTCTGTTTTTTAACATCTACCTTAAATAATTCAAATTCTAATGCAATAGTCTTATTTTTAAGTTCTGACACTACTTAAGGTTATCCAAGTAAGTATTTGACTAGATATTGTCTTTCTTATTCTTGTTAAGCACTTAAATTTTGTCATCTCATTTATTTTCGAAGTTTCTTGAACATAGGGTCCCTATATTTTTCTTGTATATATTTTCCCTTTCTCTTTCTCTTAGCCCACTGCTCAGTTGAGAGTAGATGCTTGGGAAATACTCCGTTGCTTGAAATCAATTGAAAGTACTTAAAACTGGATGTGTGTCCCTGCCCACCACCACCGTAATCACTTTAATGGTTCAGAAAAATAAGACAGTGAGTAATTGCTTACGAAGGAAGGCCACACAAGAAGTTAGGTATGAAGCTAAAATTGGACCTCAATGTTTCAAACTCATAATCCTAAACTCAAAACAAAAGGCCACATAGATTCCATCTATATAATTGGATTAAGGGAAACATTCAGAAAAGCAAAGCTGATCTTGTCCTGAAGGAAAGTTTGTGACTGTGTATTCTTTCTAGAAAGTAAAGACCATGGAGTTCATTAAAGTGTCCCCATCCCTAGCATGGCTAGAGACACCCGCAGTGTAAACATTCTTGATGGGGAACATATACTTCCGGGTCTGGGAAAATAAACCCATTCTGTGTAACTTTGGTGAAAGTCTCTGACTACTCTGCAGGGGTTGGTTGGTTGGTGTGTGGACAGCTGAGAGTCATTTCCTTGTCTTTATTCCAAATGAAGCTGGACACTCCCTTTTCATTATTTAAAAGCAATCTGTGAGAAGGGAGCCTACTTGTTTACCCAGTGGGCTCAAAGCCAGTCAAGGGCCGCCCACTTCTTTTGGTCTTTCCCTCTCTATTTCCCAATCCCCCGGCTGAATGATAGCTAGATATGAAAAGTTGCTGATCAGGATGCCAGAGCTTCAAAGGGACCCATCATGAGTGCACACAAAGGCTTATTTGTTCAGCCTTGGACGGAGATGCCAGTGGCTTCCAGGCATACAGAGAATCAAGGGTTTGTCTTCACTTAACTTTCTCGTCTGCACCATCTGGCTGACGCAGAAGCATTTCTTCTCATCCTGTGGTTGCACCAAAGGGAGAATAACTGTAAACAGAAGTCCCTTTTCAGTCTTCCCTTGCCTCCATTTTTAAAAGGACAGATGAGATCATCTCAGTTTCTGGAATTAATTAAATGACAGAATTTCTCAAAAATAATTCTATTTGTCATTAATAAACCCAATATACTGGATCATAAACTTTGAGCATAAACACAGTAGGTAACTGGCAACATAGAGTAGTGTGATTTTTATATGCCATAAGGGTATTTCATCAGTGCCTCTTCCCATAACTATTCCACATAAAGGGTTATAAATTCTAGTTAGAATACTTATGAGTCTACTTTTAATGTTTATTCCTTTGACAATAGCTTTTTTGAACAAATTCACACAGTCCTGGGAGGATAATGTTAAGCTGTTACCAGTTATTTGTTGCTGGTATGAATATGTTTCAGATCTATTCTCAAGTTCAGATTTTGAAGGCAAATATGGTGAGGTCAGGAAGGCTAAGAGTGCTGGTAGATGAGAGGAAAATTAATGTGAAGGCAGAAAAAGCTGCTATATTTGGAGACTTCGAAGTGTGGCCAGGATGAGGTTAAGGCAAGTGAGACTCCCAGGGCACAAACTTTAGAAGGCATTGGTCTCCGGCTTAGGCAAGATTGGGGTCAGCCCCTGAGAGAGTGCCTCCAGAAATTTTGCACCTTGAGAGCTACACTCACTTTACCCCAGTCCCAGCCCTGCTTCTAACACAGCCACTTTTACAACTTTCACCAAGATCATTTCTGTTTTCAAAGGAGCAGTTGTGAGTGGTGTAATATATGCTAAATGGGAAGTGAGAAGTGGACACTTTGACTCCACAAGCCATCCACATTTAGATGATTCTCATCAGTTCTCTGAGAATCATTTACACCTTGGAAACAGAACTCATATTTACTGTCTATTGTATCTATCAGAAACTGAAAGGTTTTGCCCTAATTGCAAATGTACACATTAGCCTATCAGAATCTCATAGATGCTGGTAGAAAATGTGACTCCTGGGTCAGAAACAGAAATTTATTACTCAAAACAACAGTAGCCAGAGTATCAGCATTTGCATTGGTTTCTTGGACTCCAGTTCCCATAGGGTGACCTTACGAGGGCAAGAAGATACAAGCCAAAATTAGGGAACCTACATATTTTACAGGAGCTCTGGTGGCATAGTGCGTAAGGCATTTGGCTGCTAACCAAAAGGTGACAGTTCAAAACCATCAGTCACTCCTCTGAAGGAAGATTGGGCTGTCTACTTCCATAGTAATACCACCTCAGAAACCCAGGAAGGGATCTCTATGAGTCAGATCCTACTCGATAACAGTGAGTTTTTTTTTGACATATTTTAAAACAGGCATTAAGCATGAATGCCTAAAGAGAGATAATGCTTGCCTACTCTTTGCTCCAGAGGGAGCCCTACCATATTTATCTGCAGAATTCTTTTAAGTGAGAGAAAAAGAAACCCTTGTCTTGATAAATGTATCCCTAGGCCACTCCTCGGAAGGAAGGTTGGGCATTCCTACTTCCGTAGTGATACTGCTTCAGAAACCCAAGGAGGGGTCGCTATGAGTTGGGGCCGACTCGACGGCACATAACAACAACAACAATTCCACCTCTTACAACCACAGCCAATAGACCAAAGGTAGGAAACTAAGCAATGTAGTCAATATATAGGCTGATTAGTGATCTATGATTAACATGTTCTGGTATGAAAAGAGGATCTGGGCCAATCAACATCTCTCTGATAGCAATTTGAATCAGGAAAGCAAGATAGGTATCAGTTAGTGGAAGCACAATCTGAAAGTCAGCAGAAAGGGTCAGAGTTAGACTCTCATGGCCATGTGTAAGGCCCAGGGCTTCTAACCAGTTCATTTCAGTTCACCCCCCTCCTGAGAATTTGCATTTTCACCCCAGATAGACTAAATCAGAATCTACAGTTTAACAAGGTTTTATAAGATTCTTATAGATTCCGTATGTATACATAAGAATCACCTGGAGATCTTATTAAAATGCAGATTCTGATTCAGTCTATCTGGGGTGGAAATGCAAATTCTTAGCAGAGGGTCAAACCAGAATGAACTGGTTCAAAGCCCTGGTAAGGCCAAGTAAAGAATAGCAGACACTGTGAATAAGCAGAAGCCTGGGTAAATAAATCACCTAGGGTAAAGGATAGGGACCCTGCTGAATATAGTTTGAGAAAAGAGAAGATACACAAAAGAAATGGAAAGAATGACTGGAAACTTTGTCAGTGGCAGAGATAATGGAATTTCTATTGCTGAGATCTTTGCAGCTTTTGAGGAGCCTGTACTTGTTTCTATACAGCAAGGTAAGATTAAGTTCTTAGATTTCCTGCCTCCATTACCCCTACCAACCCCTCCACCCCAAGTGTGTACGTATCCTTACAATAACACATTACCCAGCTCTCTTTCCTCTGTCTGAAAGAGCCTTATTAGAATAATGGGAATGTAAATAAATAGTTATGTATCTCAGTATCCAATCCATACTGTTTTTCTATCACCATAAACTGTTTTACATACTTTAAATTATTTGTATGCTATTTAATTTACAAAAGTGTTAATTTGAGGTAATTTGTCATATTAAAACCAATTAGTGGAAGATTGTTAAAATAAGTATGAGGTTGAAGGGAAATATAATCATAGCAAGGATCAGAAAGGAAATCAGAATTTTTAATGATAAAAATAATAGTCTTTATTGAAGATTTCTATGTAGTTATTGGAAGAGGTACAGCTAGACAGCCAGAATGCTTCTTGGAAGTGATAATGTCAGGACTTTGGTCTTTTGTACTTTGATCATGTTATCAGGAGGGACTGTTTGGTACAGGATCAGCAAAAAAGAAGACCCTCAACAAAATGGCTTTTTGCACAGTGAAAATGACCATTGCACAGTGGCTGCAGCAATGGGTTCAAGCATAGTAACAATTGTGAGGATGGGGCAGGGCAGTGTTTTGTTCTGTTGGATATAGGGTCACTGTGAGTCAGAACAGACTTGCCTGGATCTAGCAACAACAATGCAGTTCTTTAATGAGTACTTTCAAACTAGTAGCAAGCACTGTAGGTACAATATTATTATTATTATTTAAATACCTACAACATATTTATCAGGCAGGTGCTCTTATTACTCCCATTTTAGAGATAAGAACATTAAGTCTTATGTTAAGTATTGACTACATTGAGGCTTAATTATTTGCTACAGCAATTAAATGGCAGAACTTGGGCTATACTCTTGGCTGCCTGATCTAAATCTACACCCTTGATAACTATGTTGTACTGCTTCTCTATGTAGCTTGGAGATTTCCAATCACTTCTCAAACTGTGGCACAGGGAAAAAATATATAACATCTGCAGGGTTGCTTATGATGAAGCTAGGAGCCCAAGAGTCATCTATCTCATAGGGGACCTGGGATATGCTTTGTGTCTGAGCCTAAGAAATTAACTAAGGAGATTCTTGGGGAGTTCTGTAGGGGGCAGGCAAATGGCCTTCTTCAATCACTGCAGATAATGTTCTCGTTCCAAATTCCCTTAATACCTGGGCACTTACCATAGAATTGAAACCATTGTTAATGTAAGGGGCAATCCCCCCCTCCCTCACTCACTGCCGTTGAGTCGGATCCAACTCCTAGAGACCTCTCCTTGGTTTCCAAGGGGGTATCACTATGGAAGTAGATTGCCCAATCTTCCTTCCTAAGAGGCAATAATGTTGTGGTTATAGACACAAACTCTTAACTTATGGTAAAGGCTCTTGAACTTAGGAAGTTACTTAAGTGGTCTCCCTCTGTTTCTTCTTCTATAAAAGATAATTTTCTATGTCTTTCATAAAATTGTTGTGATGATTAAGTGATTTAATACAGGTAAAGTTTTGACAGAGTACTTGGCAAATAAAAGAGCTCAGTTGTTATTATAATTATAGTTCCAGGAGCTCTGGTAGGATAGTGCCTAAGGCACTTGTCTGCTAACAAGCAGGCTGGTGGTTCAAACCCACCAGCCACTCCTCGGTAGGAAGGTTGGGCAATCTACTTCCGTAGTGATACCGCTTCGGAAACCCAAGGAGGGGTCACTATGAGTCGGGTCAGACTCGACTCACATAACAACAAAAACAACAGTGTCAGGTCCAGTGGACAGAAGGTTTTGTTGAGCACTGGTAGGTAAAGTGGTTCTTTGGAATAATGAGTCTCGTATTTACTTCTTCTGACTCATATGATCAATGTTATTAATTAAGATAGTCCTTCCCACTCTGGCTCTAGTTCTGTATCCAGAAACTTCAACAGCAACAGCAACTATCATTCCCTGAATGTTTAGTAAATGTCAAGCACTTGACTAATTGCTTTACATAAATCATGACTTTATAACATGACCTGGTAGGTGCTACAGGTATCTCCTTCATAGGTAAGGAAAAATTAGAATTATCTTAGATTTATAGCATTTAAAAGAAAAGGTATTTACTCAATTAAAATGTGTATAAGTTTCTATTAAACCTCCCAATGTTCTGTTCTTTAGCTCAGCAGATACCTGGAAATTTGTCTATGCCACAAACAATTTCATAGAATGAAAAGCTGAAAGAAAGGATCTAAATTAGCAAATAAGACCCAATTAGAATGAAAACATTGCTGTTTACTGGAAGTATAATTATTGGATCAGCTGGGACTGTTTCCTTCTTCCTCTCACTGTCTGCCTCATTTGGGCCTTCATTTAAATACTCAACCACAATTGTCACCTTAGCTTCTTGGAAGTAAATGTCACCAAACTAGGCAATACAAATGCATCAACTATATTTCCTTTTATACACTCTTTACTAGAGATGAAGCAGATCCAGTCACCAAGCTTACATTATAGCTAGTTTGTGTTTGAAGACCATTATTGCCTCATTCTAAGGTCTTATATGTTATCTATTGCTGTGATAATACTGCATAACAAATGATTTCAAAATTTCAGTGGCTTAAAACATAAGATCTAACTCAACGGCAGTGAGTTTGGTTTTTTGTTTTTAAAACATAAGTATTGATTTAGTTGTAGTCTGGATCATCAATTTAAGTTATACTTGGCTGGGATCCTTCACATTTCTAGAGATTGGCTGCCTATCAACTAATGTTGGCTGGCTTTAGCTGGGAATTCTGGTGGATGTGGCTCTGCTCTATGTATCTCTGATCTTCCAGCAGGCTAGCCCAGGCATGTTCTTATGCTATGGAAAAGGTGCAAGAGTGAGAAGAAGCCTAACCATGTAAGCACTTTTTAAGACTCTTCTTTTGTCAAATCTGCTAACATCCTGTTGGCCAAAGTAAGTAACATGATCAGCCCATAATTAAGGAATTGGAAATACATTAGATTGTAATTGTTTAGTGAGAGAAACTCCTTGGATAGAGGAAAAGGTGATGAATTGGATTCAGAGCTTTGATACGTAAGAATCACCTGGGGAATCTATAAGAATCACCTAGGGATCTTGTTAAAATGTAGATTATGAGACAGTATATCTGGGGGTGAAATGAAAATTCTCAGCAGGAAGTTGAACCAGAATGAACTTGTTTATAAAGCCCTGCTTGGAATCAACATCACAATATCCACAGGTGTCTTTTCTTAGAAAAATCATTTTTAAAGTTTAGTTTTTATTTAATCAAAATTCTGTATGTTTTACAAGAATCAAATGGTTCTACAAGACTTACAGTTTCTTAACAATTTCGGCTTTTTTTTTTCTTCATTTTTAAAAACAGTTTTTGTGTTTTCAGTGGAAGTTTCACAGCAAATTAGGCTCTCCCTTAATTACTTCACAAATTGTTCAGAGACATTGGTTACATTTTTCACAATATATCAGTATTCTCATTAATTCCATTCTGGATATTTCGCTTCCCATAATCTGGTCTGTCCCCTTGTTCTTTCATTTTTGCTTTAAAGTAATTGTTGACCATTTGGTCCCATAGAGATGATTTCAGCTCTTTTATTGTTAACCTTCCTAGCTCTTAAAAATGCTTGCATTTCCACTTTTTCACGTTTCTGTTTTAGGCTTCACCTATCAGCTTCTTACTAGGGACAACAAAAATTCACCTCTTTGTTACTGCCCTCCTCCATGCCCCACCACATACATGCACACTTCTTCTGTTCCTTTTTAATGTCATTTTATAATTCTGTTTAGATTATTTTCCAGTTTTTATATTATTGAGACTTTGTACATACTATTCATAGTTGATCCACATAAAAAACTATGATTACCATTCCATTCTTGTACACTTTTGTTGTCCCTGAAGTTAATTATTGTCCTCTTTCTCTTTGCTTGTCTATTGTTGCGTAGTTGCTGCGTAGTTGCTCTGACTCATAGCGAGGCTGTATGACAAAGTGGGCTTTCCCCACAGGGTTTTCTTGGCTTTAATCCTTATGACAGCAGATTGCCAGGTCCTTCTCCTATGGAGCAGCCATGTGGATTCAAACTGCCAACTTTCTATTTACAGCCAAGTGCTTAACCTTTTGTGTCACTGGGGCTCCTGCTTGTCTTTCATTTAACAGTAATTCAGTCTCAATTATTTTTCAATTGTGTAAATCATTTCTCAATATATTCAAACACATTGGGAATCCTCACAGTTTCATCCTCATAGAAGATATCTCTCCCAGAGCTGCTGACCTACTCATGCTTGGTATCATGCTGGGATCACCCTTCACCATTGTTCTGGAGATGTCTTTGCTTCACTTTTGAGTTAGATACAGTATTTCTTGAATTTATATCATCCTAATTCTTAGGAAAGAAACACAAATCCAGAGATATAGGTGTTGAAGATTAACAAAAGTTGAAATTTATAAAATGCCATTTTTTGTTATATGACTAAACTTTGTACACTTTCAAAATGAGCTCTCCTTTGACACTTTTGTGGTATATTTTTCTCAAGTCCTTCCTATAAAAATGTTCAAAATTTAGAAAATAGTAAAATAAACAGTCACATACATCTATCTAGGTACAACAATTGTAAACATTTTGTCATATTTGTTTTTGCTCTCTTTCCTTATATATAATATTATATTCTGACTTTCTTTTCTGTGCCATTTGAAGATAAGTGTCTGACATTGTGACATTTAGGCATCAATATTTCAGCATGCATTTCTTAGGAATGAGAATAATTTACAAGAAAACCACAATACTCTCACACCTAAAAAGCTAAGCAGTAATAGCCCAATAACATCTGGTGTCAAATACGTATTCAGTTTATCACAAATGCCGCAAGAATGCACTATCAACATAGAGCTGAGTTTACTGGTAACTATCCAGCGCAGCAGTGACTGAAATCAAAGATGAGCTGAGGGAGTGTGTCACAGTGTGACACAGGAGGAGAGATCATGATAACAGCAGAGGCAGCGCAGCAGCACCTTCTAACGGGAGGGGAACTGGGAAGGAGGAGATGGAAACTATGGGGAGGAGGGAAGGTGATGACGCCTTTTGATTTTGCTTATGGTTGAATAGATATTACTTTGTAACTTTTTCTTAAAGGACACATATTTATAAAGCATTCTTCTGTATTATTGTGTACTCCATAATCATAAGAAAGAAAGAACTAGGATGATGATAGTACTTTTGAAGGCCAAGGATTCATTATCGTTTACATGTACAAATTATGTGTGTGATGGGACTGGAGGCTTTGAAGATTTTGTACAATATGGAAATATGAAAATAAAAGTGTTATAGGAAGATAGGTTGGGCGATCCTACTTCCGTAGTGATACTGCCTCGGAAACCCAAGGAGGGGTCGCTATGAGTCGGGGCCGACTCGACGGCACATAACAACAACAACAACAAGGAAGATAATGTTGCAGTGATGTTCAAGATGAATGCAGAGAAAGGAAGAAGAATAGCAAACAACCTGGAAAGCTGTTTATATTTTTTTAGGTATTCAGTAACAGTGGTCTGAATTAGTGTGATGATAGGGTAAATGTGAGGAAAGGACTTGAGATAAAAAGTGTTAAAGCCAGATCAATCTTAACTTGGTAAGGAAATCAGCAGAGATGTTTCCAAAACTTTAAATCTTCTCCCCTTTCCCAATCATATAAAATTGATCATGTCATTTTTTAGTATGCTCTACAATACTTTGTAGTTTAGACATACTTTGATATAGCTCTTATCTCCCTGTTTTAAACATTTGAGTACAAGTCACCTTCTCTATTTCAGGGTAAACATTAGGGGGA
The DNA here is from genome assembly GCF_000298275.1 of Orycteropus afer afer. Classification (NCBI taxonomy): domain Eukaryota; kingdom Metazoa; phylum Chordata; class Mammalia; order Tubulidentata; family Orycteropodidae; genus Orycteropus; species Orycteropus afer. The sequence continues at coordinate 21,396,349 of NW_006921595.1, read as the reverse complement.
GATACTGTGAGTTTTTTGTATATGTTCGTTGCTCGATCATTACTGAATGAATGACTGAACTAATGCAGGAGGAGTACTTGACCTATGTAAGAATGAGTTCATCAGTGAGAGCCTTTGCTAAAGCTAATACTTAGCTGTGCAGGGAATAGGAGAATACAAAGTATGATTGTTGTTGTTGTTGTTATGTGCCGTCGAGTCGGACCCGACTCATAGCGACCCCTCCTTGGGTTTCCCAGGCAGTATCACTACGGAAGTAGATTGCCCCATCTTCCTTCTGAGGAGTGGCTGGTGGGTTTGAACCGCCAGCCTTCTGGTTAACAGTCAAGTGCCTTAGACACTATGCTACCAGCGCTCCTAAAGTATGATTAGCGGCAGAGATTAAATTTATAAAAATTATATTGGCTGTTGCCTCTTCCACAAAATAGGAAAGGTTTGCTTTTGGTTAAGGAACTCTGGTGGTGCTATGGTTAAGGCACTGGGCTGCTAAGCAAGAGATCTGTGGTTCAAACCCACCAGCCACTCTGTGGGAGAAAGTCTGCTTCTGTAAAGACTTGCAGCCTTGAAAACCCTATAGGGGTCACTGTGAGTTGGAATTGGCTCAATGGCAGTGGTTGTTCTGCTCTTGTTCTTAGTTGCCTCATTCTATAAAGCAACTGCACAAATATGGTCAATCTTTTTGGTTGGTCTTGTGATCTTTACTTGGTGGGACAACAAGAATCAACCACTACAGGTTTTTGTTCACTGCTGTAGAATTAAGCGTGGGTATAAATTTGTGTTGCTTTACTCCCTACTTAATCCAGCTATCCCTGAAAGGGCAGCAAAGGCATTTCAGTACACTAGACATAGTAAGTTCACACTTTTGTATTGCAAATATTAAAACACTATCAATAAATGTGAGCTAAACAAATGCAAAAATGAATAGATGCATAATGTCACTTGTTTTAAGTGATTTATTACATCAAGAAGGGGACAGGTCAGTGGGAATGGACATTTGTACCACTTTACAGGCATCCCAGGTCGGTCAGATCAACAGCTACATCTGGGAGTGTGGTCTTAGAGAAGTTACCCAAGACAAATGTCTCGAAACTAAAAAAGGGAAAAAATACTTCTCAAAAACGATGCCAAATATTTTATTTCATAATCTTTTTTTTTTTTTTTTTGGTCAGCTGTCAGAGTGGAAGGGGTAAGTATATAGGAATAGAAGCAACATGTTTTTTTTTCTTCTTTCCCCACCCAGCATTGTCAAAATTAGACCATATCAGTTGCTGGGATAAGATTATTAGCAACAAATATTAATTTATCATGTAATAAATTCTTTCAGGGCTTAAAAGGATCATGTTATGAACTGAATTCTGTTCCTGAAAAATATGTATTCTAAATCTCAACCCTATACTTGGGGTTACAATTTGATTTGGGAATGGGTTTTCTTTGTTATGTTCATGTGGCAGTGTTTGTGGTGTAGGGGGCATTGTAAGTCAGTCTCTTTTGAGGTATAAAAGAGCAGACTAAGCAAGCAGAGATGGGGGATGACAGGCTATGCCTAATGAAGATCTGAGGAGCTGAGGACCAGAAACTGACTAGTGAAAAGTACCTTCCCCCCCAGGGGAGCTCTGGTGGGTAGTGCACTTGACTGCTAACCAGAAGGCTGGCGTTCAAACTCACCAGCCACTCCTTTGAAGGAGCATGGGGCAATCTACTTCCTAGAGATACCGCCTTGGAAACTCAAGGAGGGGTCATTATGAGTCGAGACCGACTCCGTGACAGTGAGTTTTGGTTTTGAGTACCTTCCCCCAGAGCTAGCAGAGAGATAAAGTTTTCCCCTGAAGCCGGCATCTTGAATTCAGATTTCTCATCTCTTAAATTGTGAAAAAGGAAATTTCTATTTGTTAAAGCCACTTACTTGTGGTATTTCTGTCATGTTGTTGTTAGGTGCCGTCAGACAGCTCTGACTCATAGCGACCCTATGAACAACAAAAAGAAACACTGCCCAAACCTGCGCCAGCCTCACAATACTTACTATACCTGAGCCAATCACTGAAGCCACTGTGTCAATAATCTCATTTCTGTCATTGTTGTTGTTGTTGTTATTATATGCCGTCGAGTCGGCCCCGACTCATAGAAACCCTTCCTTGGGTTTCCGAGGCGGTATCACTAGGGAAGTAGGATTGCCCAACCTTCTGTCATAGCAGTACTAAATAACTAGGACAGGACATACAACTGATTTTCTCCCATCAGTAGAGGCCAAGCCCTCTCCCCCAGTCCCTTCTTAATGACCTTTTGGGAGTTTGAAGAGTAGGATAGTTAGAAAAAGGAAATGGAATATAAGAATAGAAAGTGAGGGTATTTAAGTAGGAAAATGTACTCTTGACACTAAACACTTGAAAGTATTTTAATAGATGCAACCTAAGAGACCTTAAATTACACCTATGAAAAAGCTTTCACTTTCCTAAAGTGAATAAAATATTTTACAAAGAGCAGCTACTGCTTTTTTTTTTTTTTTTCCTGCATTATATCACTCTTCACAATAGAAATTATGTTGGAAACCTTACTAGTATAGTTTTACAAACATAGGTCTTTGTGATTTTTATATACATATCATTTTGCTTTCTTTAAAATCTCTATTTGGCCAGGAGAATAATCAGTAAAATTGAGAATAAAATAAAAAGTGAACTTCAATGTTTATTGTTGTTTGACTTTGCAAGCAATAAAAGCCACTGTTTTTCCTCCTTTGAACATGGGAACTGAGTTTGGTTAAGAATGGAAATGATTTATGAGTGGGGGAGGGGAAGGGGAAAGGCACAAAGAACAGTTTTATTTTGCTTATGGGAATGGAAAAGGGAGATGCATCAGTACCGTCAGTTTCCTGACCTTTAAGTTCTGACAAAGTGGCGTCCATGGATGTACAAGACAGCGATGGGACTGAACTGCCGGCACACTCTCTGATTTTCTGCTCTATCTATTTTCCCAGGAAAAGCAACGCATCTGAATTCTCCCCTCTTTAACCCCAGTTTCCTTACTTTGAAAGCTGAATAGGATTTCATCAAATGTTCAAGAATGCAAGGACACCTTGGGGCAGAACAATGTGTAGACATGGAACAGTGAAAGAGAATTTTGTATGCAGAAGCTGTCAGGTTTGCTAGATGGAATTTTCAAGAGAATAGAAGATAATTATGATTGTCAACTGAGAGCACAGAAAAGATTTTGTAAACTGTAACTATTTTTAGGAATTTTTAGTGTCAACAGTCTCTCAGTATTGTTTCAGGGGTCATTTCTACATATACCCTATTTATAATTGCTTTGAGTCATGTGAAAGCTGTATACAAATGTCAACTATTATGAGATATTATGGTTTTAGAAAGATTGTATAGAGATATGGTATATGTGCTAATTTCTCTTTATCTGCATACTTAGAGCTATTTATAAACTAAGTCAGATTAATTTACTTTTTTTATCCTCTTTTCACATTTCTATATACATTTCAGTATTCATAAAAGAAATGTAGCAATCCTGACTACTGTTGATTAGTCCACCAGAGTGCATAACAACACAAAAGTCTTGAAGTCATTTTTTGTTCCCTATTCATCTTCCCCATTTGGTCAAATTTTTTAAATCTAAAATATTCAGATATTTCTCTTTGTGCATATTTTCTTAGCAATCATCCTGTTTTGTGCATCATTGAATTACATCTAAACCAGTGCAATTACTACAATAGTTCTTAAGTTGCTGTGTCATCTTTAAATCTATATTTCTTAAAACTGCTCAAAAGCTCAATACTCTAATTGTAACAGGACCTGTTTTGCAGCTGAAGCAGTAAGTCAGGAAATAGAGTAGGTACAACTTTTCAAAAGAATGAGGTAAAATTACCTTCCCATGTAGACAATATGACTATACACTAAAAATTTAACTATAAATTTATTAGAATTACTAAGAAGTGGTCAGAATTGAAACAAATATGAAAAAATACATAGGAAATGATTTCATCACCTTCTGATTCTCATCATCTTCCTAATAGAACGCAGGCCAAGAGGTTGAGCAGATGCTGTAACATTTGGTTGGTGCTCTTATCCTTTTCTTGGCTAAACATACTTTCCCCAAAAATAACCTTGTCAATGGAATGTATCTCTGCCTGCAACATCATCATTGGTAACTTCATCCTCAAGCAATTCTAGCCCTTTGCAGCTGAAATCTCAAGCAACACCATTTATGAAGGGGGTCTTCATTTGACTATGAAGTGGTCAGCAGCTACTTGTCTCTGATTTCTGACCTGTCTCCTAAGGGTAACATATGGAATGATCAATTTATCATTCAGCTTCTTCATTTGCTGTCTATGAAAGCATAGATATTATAAACTAAGTGAAAAGGCAGAAAGGGTTGGGAACTCCATTTTTTCCTTCTTGGTTCTTTGAAACCCACATCCCCAAAGACACTCAAAATACTTTCTTTGGATGCTTTGATGAGGAGGAGGGAGCTCACTGTTTGAATCATAGAATAATAGAGTTTTCTGTCCTCCTTCCCCTTCCTGCCCTTCTGTAGATAAATGCTTACCAATCCCCATCTTGAGGCCCTGGCTCCTGCTCGGAAAAATTGTCTTTGGTAAAATGGAGAAGTTACAAATTGACTCAGCATCCTAACTCACTGGGATTATATTATAGGAGGTGGCAGTGTTACGAAGGGAGTGGTTTGTTGGTTTGAACATTATGTCCTTCTGAGGCTGGATTAGGAAAAGCCATGTTCTTTCATCCTGTTTGTAGAAACAGAATGACTTCAACACCATTTACACCATCAATGGGGAAAGTTGAGTGGATGATTAACTGTGAATCTGAGCCAGGAGCTGAAAGAAAGAAGTTGGATCATAGGAAGGGAATGAGGATGGAAAAGCAGGGAGGATGTAGTCTCTGAAACTCATATGAAGTGGGGACTGCTGGGCATTATTGAGAACAGAACATCATATTTGTGTTTGATCACATCTGAGTAAAGATTTCTTTTTGGTATTTGAAGCTATCTCTATCTATCTATCTATCTGTCTAAAGATATTAATAATAGGTTATATTTTTATCACTTTCTACTGACAAGGGCAAAATTAATGGGCCTAACTTATAATTTTGGCTATTGGTCTTGCTTTGCCTTTCCCTAGCTCACTGTCAAGCCCCTTTGTATCAGTTGAATGAGTCTCTCTTGTTTCTACATGGCTGATAGACACTCAGCTCATTGCTATCAATTTCAACTCATAGCAATCCCCTTTGAGTTTCTGAAGTGGTAATTCTTTTTTTTTTATTTTTTTATTAGGATTTGGGTGAAGATTTACAGAGTAAATTCACTTTTCATACAGCAGTTCACATATACTTTGTCTCATGTCATTGACCAAAATTTACAATGCAGCAGCTCCCCTCCCACTTCCTCCCCATAGTTACCTCCTCCTAGTGTCCATCCCTTCATACTCTTCTGCACCCTGAGCTATCTCCCTGTGCATAAGCAGCCCTTCCTTCTCCCATGATTGTTCTCTCCAGGGCGTGTGTCTACTTGAGGTAAATGTTTAACTCACATGCCTGTATTTACTGGGCTAGAAACCACAGTTGTGGGTTCAATTCCAGACCTGAAGGGCAGCTAGGGGCCATAGTCTCAGTGGTTCCACCAGGCTCTATTGGACCAGCAAACCTGTCCCCACCTTCTTTTTTTTTTTTTTGCCTCGAAGTGGTAATTCTTTATGGATCTAGATTGCTCAGTGTTCTTTCCGTGGAGTGGCTGGTGGGTTTGAACCGCTAACCTTCTGGTTAGCAGTCAAATGCCTTAGGCACTATGCCATCAGCGCTCCTTCCCAATAGGCATAGGAAGATAGTTTTACTATCCTGGGCTAATTGATTCTAGCCTTTCAGCTAGTTCACAAGAAGAGATGTTGTTGGTCCTAGGTACACATGGTTCATATGGGCTGAACAATTTTGAAAGAGTAGAATTAATTCCAAGCCTGCTCAGGAGGGCAGCATAGCATGAGGACAATCTATTTTTTTTTTTTTTTTTTTGCCTTAAACTGATTCCAGCTTGAAGACTAAACCGAAAAAAAACCCAAACCCACTGCCATTGAGTCAATTCTGACTCATAGTGACCCCCATATGGTTTGCAAGGCTATCAATCTTCACAGAAGTGGATTGTCTCATCTTCCTTCTGTAGAGCAGCTGATAGGTTTGAACCACCATCCTGGTTAGCAGCTAAATGCCTTACCCACCATGTCTCCTATTGACTAAAGGAGATGCTAAAAATGTAAAAGAGAAAGAATGATTAATAGTAATAGTAGCTTTGGATGCTTTCTTGAAATTTTCCTTTAACAGCTGAAGATTCATTCTTCAATATTAAGAAATTGATGTCATTTTCAAAAGCACATCAAATGTACAACTTCTAATCATGTCTCTTAAATCTGATGCTTGAGCAGATGCTCTCGAGAAAGAACATGATCTCTTCTTCTCACCTCAGTGTCAGGGAGAAGGAATTAGAAACATCCACCGATTTGACAGACAGCTACCTAAAGAGTCCTTAAAGAGCAGGTGCCTCTTGAAAGATTCACGGACAATTCCAAAGTGTGAAGAATACCATTAGGATTCACATATCACATATCTGAGCTATATATACTAATCTTTGAAATAACTACAGTTTATGTGGTATTATATTTTTCACATATTCTTTTAGAAAGTCATTAAACTTTCATCTGTCTCAAGTAAAGTGTATACAGTAAAGCAAATAGCAAGTAAAATAGCAAATAAAATATAATAGCTGTTGCTAATTATTCAGTTAGAAAACAATACCACATCATCATTAAGAGCAGTGGATATGTAGACTTCATTAAGGTTACTGCTTAAAATAGATTGGGAAAGTAGTGAGTAAATTGCCTGATTGTGGAACCACTTTTTTTTGGGATATAATGTCTAAGCTTTTCATTTGTGCCAAGTTTCCTCTATACAAAAAGTTAATTTAACGTAACAAGTGAATAGCTCTCACTTTTTTGGACCACTTTTATGTGTAAATAAGTCTTCTATTGTGGACAAGAAGAACTTATCAATATAATCAAAAGTATTTCCAACATAGAGTTTCATCTTTTATAAAACTTCCCCTTGACAAGAAGTTTATAGCTTTAAAAGAAGTACAACGGATATACTGACCATAAAAAGAAAAATTAATCTAATTTGATAACAACATAATGGCAGTTTTTTCCCCAAGATGCCAACATATAGATATAATTTATAGATGTAAAGTTTTTTTTCTTTCTTTTTTTAATGTTCCAGCAGGATACTATGGCAAATGTAGGGAAGTAGAGGTGGGTGGGGCAGGTAGAGGCTGATTATATACATCAGAGGGTTGGAGAGTGTCCTCTGTTAAAACAAAACAGAAACAAAAACAGTGAATCTTATTGTGCTATTCAGGAATGTGGTACAATTTTACCATGCCCAGATATTTTTAAGAGAGTCAATGGAGATATGTTCATATTTCAGTTTTAGTGAATTAATTTAAAACAACTTAGAGATGCTAACATCACTTTGGTTCTTCTGAGAATTGTATTCTCCCTCTGTTTATGATCAGTTACTTTAAAGAAAAAAAAGCAATGTGTTTAAGAATCAGTATTAATAAGTGGCAGTGGAGTCATGTTGTCTGGCTAAAATAAAAAAGAGCAGCACTTTAGAAACTGACTTTTGTGGTGCAGGCTGTCTTTTAAGTCTCACCGGAAGTTAATTAAAATGAACTTCTCTTGTTCCTTCTTTCTGCTTTTAAAGTTTATTTTACCAACTTTTAGTTTACTCACTTCTGACCAATGCCAGAAAATTCCTCAATCCCTCGTACTAAATGAACAACAACTCTTCAATTTGGACAGCAAGCTCAGATATTTCAAATATCTCTCTTTAGTTGTATTAAAGAGTTTGCAATCTAAATATCTTGATTTGGAAGAAATGTGAGGAATTTCAAGGTTTGCAATCTTAAAACCACGAACAAGAGCCTGAGCTGGGCCAAGCTTATTTCTCCAAATTCTTTTGGAGCTCAAAGGGTGTGGTCTGGACTAGGGTGCCCCTGGGGGATGATCCAGGGGTTAGACATAATCTGAGAGTATTCTCATTTAAGAACATGTCTATTAGCTCATATCCTGATTCCTTTAGGGAACTTCAATTCACTTTGATCAGTAAGTCCTATTTTTCCTGGCTAGTCGGTTCAAACCCACCAGCCACTCCTCGGAAGGAAGGTTGGACAATCCTACTTCCGTAGTGATACTGCCTCAGAAACCCAAGGAGGGGTCGCTATGAGTCGGGGCCGACTCGACGGCACATAACAACAACAACAACAACAGTCTAGCATTAGACTTCTGCCCTACAATGATAACACTCCTGTTAGTGATGGCTATCTCTTTGTGGGGGTAGGTTGCCAGCTGTTACTTCACATTGTGCACCTTCAGTGTTTGTTTTGATGTGGTTACAGACAATATTTGCAGTTTTTGTAATATTAGTCTCAGGGTTAGTTCAAAACAAAATAGGTCTCTGTTTTTGTTGCAGTAATTTCTTCTAAGGCACTTGACTGCTACCCAGAAGGCTGGCGGTTCAAACCCACCAGTCACTCCTTGGAAGGAAGATGGGACAATCTACTTCCGTAGTGATATCGCCTCAAAAACCCAAGGAGGGGTCGCTATGAGTCGGTCCAACTCCACGGCACATAACAACAACAACAACAACAACAACTGGTAGCATAGTGCCTAAGGCACTTGACTGCTAACCAGAAGGCTAGTGGTTCAAACCCACCAGCCACTCCTCAGAAGGAAGTTGGGCAATCTACTTCTGTAGTGATAACACCTTGGAAAACCAAGGAGAGGTCACTATGAGTCAGGTCTGACTCCACAGCACATAACAACAACAACATCAAGAACTAAAGGAAAGTGTCTCAAGCCAGGAGTGGTCAAGCTAACATTTATTGCTTACAAAACTCATGCAAATGGTTGTATTGTGGAAACTGATCCCAGAATAAAGATCATTTTCTGAATACTTGATTGGGATTTTTTAAACTTCATCATTTTCAGCTGCTACAACAAATGCACAAACCACACAAGAAGCTTTGGTGTCACGTACTTTAACAGGTTTTTTTTTTTTTTTCCTGTACACATTGGTGGGTCTCCTGTTCCCCTCCCCCATCATTTCATAGTGTATCATAACCACTCACTGCCTTGAGCGGGATCCGACTCATAGCGACCCCTCCTTGGGTTTCCAAGGCGGTATCACTACGGAAGTAGATTGCCCAACTTTCCTTCCAAGGAGTGGCTGGTAGGTTTGAACCACCAGCCTTCTAGTTAGCAGTCAAATGCTTTAGGCACTATGCCACCAGAGCTCCTATATCATAACCATATGTCCTCAATTCACTTTCCATTCAACCATTGGTATAATAATGGGTTACAGTGTGATGAAGGAAAGAATTTGGACTTTATATTAATACTTGTGTTTCAGTCTGTGCTTTTATAATTACTAGCTGTGCAATCTTAGATAAATTGAATCAACTGTCTGTGACTCAGTACCCTCATTTGTTAAATGAGAAGATGTCTATGAAACACCTACTATATGTTTATGCAACATAGAAGACACTAGAAATGACAGCTGTTTTATTACCATGATTGCTGCTTTGAAGATGAGGCTTTTTTTTGTTGTTTGCTTCTGTTGAGTTAGCCTTGAGTCACAGCCCCACGCACCATGGAAAATGCTACCTAGTTGTGCACTCTCCCTGTAATCAGTTGCAGAACAGATGATTGTGATCCAGAGGTTTTCAGTGGCTAATTATCAGAAATAAATCCCCAGACATGACTTCCTGTTTTATCTTAGTCTAGAAGCTCTGCTGAAACCTGTTCAACCTGTTCAACCATGGCTATATATGAGGTGCTTGGCCAAGGATCAAATTCAGGTCTCCCACTTGAAAGGCAAAAATTCTGTCACTGAACTATCAAAGTTGAAGTTAACCTGATACATATGCATACATATGTATGTAAATACATATATACATATACATACACACATACATATATACATACATATAATATATATTCATACACACATACATAAATACATGCATATGTGTACATATATATACACGTATCAATATAAAGCATTAGTGAGATTTTCTCATAGATCAAAGGGAATAAAATAAAATCTAAATCAGTCCAGTAATCTAATTTTGCATATTTATTTCAAATAATGTCATCTTCACGCTCAGGTCCTTCTGTATTTTAGTGAATTAATCAGTTAAGCAATTCAGGGTTTAAGTGAAATTTTTTGAGATAATTAATGTAAAAGTAATTAATTTAGAGATAAGTCATATATCCTAGTTCTTTATCACTAGGTTGCAAATTACCTGAACTATGTATGGCCTCCAATTTTTCTGCTGATTTCTGTGGGGTGTGTGTTTGTGTGTGCCTGATGTCTGGTTGTTGTTGTTAGGTGCCATTGAGTCAGCTCTGACTCCTAGTGACCCTATCTACGCACAGCAAAATGAAACACTGCCCAGTCCTGTGCCAGCCTCATGATCCTTGCTATACCTGAGCCCATCATTGCAGCCACTGTGTGAATCATCTCGCTGAGGGCCTTCCCCTTCTTCATTGACCCTCCACTTTACCAAGCATGATATCCTTCTCCAAGGAATTGTTTCTTCTGACAACATGACTAAAGTAGGTGAGATGAAATCTGGCCATTCTCACTTGCAAGGAGTATTCCAGCTGTACTTCTTCCAGGATAAATGTGTTAGTCCTTTTAGCAGTCCATGGTACTCTTAGCATTCTTCTTCAACACCACAATGCAGAAGCATCAACTCTTCTTCAGTCTTTCTCATTGTCCAGCTTTCACATGGATAAGAGGTAATTGAAAATACCACAGCTTGGGTTAGGTGCACCTCAGTATTCAAGGAGAAATCTTTGATCTTCATCACTTGAAAGAGGTCTTTTGCAGCAGACTTTCCCAATGCAAAGCATCATCTGATGTCTTGACTGCTGTTTCCATTGGTGTTGATCATAGAACCAAGTAACATGAAGTCCTTGATAACTTCAATCTTTCCTCTATCCATCGTGAAGCTGTTTATTGGACTAGTTGTGAGGATTTTTGTTTTCTTTATCTTAAGGTGTAATCTATACTGCAGACTGTAGTCTTTAATCTTCCTCAATAAGTGTTTCAAGTCATCCTCACTTTCAGCAAGAAAAGTTGTGTCATTTGCACATGGCAGGTTGTTAATGAGTCTTCCTCCAATCCTGATGCCATGTTCTTCTTCATATAGTCCAGCTTCTTGGATTATTGCTCAGCATATAAATTGAATAAATATGGTGAAAGGATACAACTCTGATGCACTCCCTTCCTGATTTCTAACAGTATCCCTTTGTTCTGTCCAAATGACAGTCTCCTGGTCTATGTACAGGTTCCTCATGAATATAATCAAGTGTTCGGAAATTTCCATTCTTCTCAATGTTATCCATAATTTGTTATGATCCACATAATCGAATGTTTTTGCATAGTCAATAAAACATAAGTAAACATCTTTCTGGTATACTTTGCTTTCAGCTAAGATCCATCTGAGACATCAGCAATGATATCCCTCATTCCACATCCTCTTCTGAATCCAGCTTGCATTTCTGGAATCTCTCTGTCAACATACTGCTGCAACTGTATTCAGTAAGATTTTACTTGCATGTGATATTAATAATACTGTTCAATACTTTCCACATTGTGTGGGATAACCTTTCTTTAGAATGGGTAAAAATTTGGATCTCTTCCAGTCAGTTATCCAGGTAGCTGTGTTCCAAATCTCTTGGCATAGCTGAGTGAGTGCCTCCAGTGCAGTATCCATTTGTTGAAACAACTCATTGGGTATTCTGTCAATTCCTGGAGCCTTGTTCTTCACCCACTCTTTCAGTAGAGCCTCAACTTTTTCCTTCAATACCATTTGTTCTTGATCATATGCCACCTCCTGAAATGGATGAAGATTGACTACATCTTTTTGGTACAGTGACTCTGGGTATTCTTTCCATTTTCTTTTGATATTTTCTGCATGATTCAATATTTTGCCCATAAAATCTTTCAATATTGCAACTTGAGGCTTAAATATTTTCCTCAGTTCTTTCAGCTTGAGAAATGCTGATCGTGGTCTTACCTTTTGGTTTTCTAACTCTAGGTCTCTGCACATTTCATTATAATAATTGACTTCTCTTCTCGAGCCACTCTCTGACTGTTCAGCTCTTTTATCTTGTCATTTCTTCCACTTGCTTTAGCAACTCTCAGCTCAAGGGCAAGTTTCAGAGTCTCTTCTGACATGCATTTTGGCCCGTTTTTCCTTTTTTGTCTTTTTAATGACCTCTTGTTTTCTTCATGGATGATGTTCTTGATACCATCCCACAATTCCTTTGATTTTCAGTCATTGGTGTTAAATGTATCAAATCTATTCTTAAGATGGTCTCTAAATTCAGGAGGGATATAACCAAGGTCATATTTTGGCTCTTGTTGACTTGTTTTAATTGTCTTCAACTTGAACTTGAACTTGCATATGAGCAGTTGATGGTTTGTTCCACAATCAGCTCCTGGCCTTATTTTGGCTGAAGATATTGGACTTCTCCTTCACCTCTTGCCACAGATATAGTCAATCTTATTCATGTGTATTCCATTTGACAAAGTCCACTTGTATAGCGACCGTTTGTGTTGTTGATAAAAAATATTTTCAATGAATAAGTTGTTGGTCTTGCAAAATTATATTATGAAATCTCCAGTGTTACTTCTTTCACCAAGGCCATATTTTCCAACTACTGGTGACTATTCTTTGTTTCCACTTTTGCATTGCAGTCACCAGTGATAATCAACACATCTTGGTTGCATGTTTGGTCAATTTCAGACTGCAAAAGTTGGTAGAAATCTTCAATTTCCTCATCTTTGGCTTTGGTGGTTGTTGCATAGATTTGAATAATAGTAGTATTAACTGGTTTTCCTTGTATGTATATGGATATTATCCTATCACTGATAGCATTATACTTCAGGATAAATCTTGAAAATTCTTTGTGATGATGAATACCACACCATTCCTCTTCAAAAAATTTGTCATTCCCAGCATAGTAGATCATATGAATGTCTGATTAAAAATGGCCAAAACCAGTCCATTTCACCCCACTAATGCCTAGGATATTGATCTTTATGCATTCCATTTCATTTTTGACAACTTCCAGTTTTCCTAAATTCATACTTCGTACAGTCCATGTTTTGATTATTAATGGATGTTTGCAGCTGTTTTTGCTCATTTTTAGTCATGCCACATCAGCCAATGGAGGTCCCAAAAGATTTAATCCATTCATATCATTAAGATTGTCTCTATGCTGAGGAGTCAGCTCCTCGCCAGTCATATTTTGAGTGCCCTCCGACCTATGGGCTCATCTTCTGGAACCATATCAGACGATATTTCAGGGTTATTCAGCAGATTTTCTAGTACTATATCAGATAGTGCTTCACTGCTATTCATAAGGTTTCCACTGGTCAGTTCTTTGCAAAGTGGATGGCCTCTTCATTCTTCTGAGTCTGTCTTAGTCTGGAAGCTCTGCTAAAACCTGTCCATCATGGATAACCCTGCTGGCATTTTGCAACACCAGTGGCATAGCCTCCTGCCTCACAGCAACATGCAAGCCACCACAGGTTGACAAACTGATAAAAAATCATTTTCCTTAGTTGTTCCTAACTGCTCTGCTGACTTTCAAGCTGCATGTGCCCCTATCCAGGGCCCCACCTTAAATAAAGCTACTCCAAAAGCCCTGAGCTGTACTACTGCCTTTCTGGGCCCGCAGAAGCCTCTAGCTGTGTGCCTGCCTATCTGGGGCCCAGCTTTACTACTGGTGGTGGTAGGAGGAAAATTGGTTCTTTGCATAAATTTATACTAAAGCATTGCCGTGTAGTAAATTACATAGTATGGCTTTTCTAGCCATAGTCTTTGTAAACTCTGTGGTAGAATTTGCCATGAGCAACTAAGTAGCTCCTGATTATTAAAGTTTTCTACCTGGGGTATTTCTGTTGAGAGCCTTAGGAAGCAATTTTCTGGGAAGTTCACTCTTTCTCAGGTATGTGGTATTCTGGTATTGGCATTGGTTGGTTTTGCCACTCTGCTAGGCTTAAAGTGAGCCCTCCTATAGGCAGAGAGGAGGAATACCTCTCACTGCTGGCTGAGAGAGATGTGTGGCTAAGAGTCTGACCCATGGCTGAGAGTCCAACCTGTGGTTGAGAGATCAACCTGTAACTGAAAGAGAGACACCTGGCTGGGAGATGGCAGCAGTGGAACCAAGAGACAGTGGCAGACTTATCTGGTCCACAGAGGCCGAGGCCGAAAGGCCAAGGGCCACAGAGGCATGTCTAAGGGCACAGCAAAGGAGAGACTGTCCTGACCGAGGAGCTGAGTCCTGAGCACGTTCCTGAATTTAAGTTGTAGCCTGTTGCTTTCCTAATAAATCCCATAATCTGTGAGAGGTGTCTGTGAGTTCTGCGTGGCCACTGTAGCAAATTGCTGAACCTAGCAGAGAAGTGGTGGGTGCCTTAGGAGGGATGGTTGGTGACCAGGTTGGTCAGAGGGCTGGAGGGAGACAGCATGTCTGGCCTCATAGGAGCAGGTCTTGGGCTGCTGATGGTGATTCTGTCTTCCCCTTCTGTAGTTAGAGAAGGTCAGAAGATGCCACCTCCCTGTCCCTTTGGCAGACGTTAATTAAGAAGTATGTATAAACAATTCCTAACAATGTATTCTTATAATAGTATATCACCAGTTGGAGAAGTATAGTTTTAATGAAACTTTAATTTATTTAAATTTGTGTTAAACAATTACTTTCAGGAGGAGGTCACTTTTATGCAATCAAAAGTCATCACAACCTACATACTTCATTCTTTGTACTGTTTTGAGATAAATATGCATTTGCTGACACATGTTTCTGCTACGTTATTTTCTTCCTCTCGTGGGCAAGTTCAGACGTAGAAGGCAGAAGTCCAGTGGAAAGTACCGGAACTGAGGGAGGAATATTTGTTTAATCACCCATACCACTAAATGCTTTCTTGTAATCTGTTGTGTGTATAAGATGATATCTTACCCACATATATGTAACCTTTGCCCTTTTGCAAACCAGATCTGATTTTCCAAGGAAATTACAGATACAAAAAATTACTGTCTCAAGTTTTACTAGATTTATTTTCCAAAAAAATTAAAAGGCTAGATTTTAAAAAATGTAAACTGTCCCACATCAAATATCTAACCATTAATTGAAGTTGGCTTTGCAACCTCAGTTTGTAGGAAAGGCAGTGGAGGCCTCATTTATAAGAAAAAAATAAGTATAGCTAATCTCATGTAATTTGAGCTGTAGAAATGAAGCAAGATTTGTCTTTAATGCATATGGAACTTTCCTTCTCTTCAATCTTTAATAGCTTTCCTGACTCTATCCTGAACTGAAACTTCTTTTGCTAAGGTTATCTTTGACCTCTGACATGCTAATCGTGGGTTTTTTATGCCACATTATACTTGAACCAAAACAAAACCAAACCCACTACCGTAGTCGTATCCAACTCATAGCAACCCCTCCTTGGGTTTCCGAGGCAGTATCACTATGGAAGTAGATTGCCCAACCTTCCTTCTGAGGAGTGGCTGGTGAGTTTGAACCACCAGCCTTCTGGTTAGCAGTCAA
>NW_006921595.1:21361895-21379860 GCF_000298275.1 Orycteropus afer afer | reverse complement strand
AAGTGGTAACTATGGGGAGGAAGTGGGAGGGGAGCTGTTGCATTGTGGTAAACTGTGGTCAATGACATGAGACAAAGTATATGTGAACTGCTGTATAGAAAGTGAATTTGCTCTGTAAATCTTCACCCAAATCACAATTAAAAAAAAAAATCTTGTGCACAGAATTGAGTTCCAATTTCAATATCTCGTCCTGTACACCTGCCCCAGGCAATGAAACCAATATTTTTCAGACATTTTAAACTTAAGGTGTCCCAAATACAATACATTTTCTTAAACCTGCTTCTCTTCCTGTATTTCCTATCTAACTGGCATCACTACTTATCATGGCATCTGCAGAAGCCTTTTTTTTTTTTTTTTTTTTAATTAAGCTATGCCAGACTCCCTTCTTCCCAGGGTCTTTGCCCATTTCTTTCTCTACCTGGATCATTTGCAAATGTCCTTTTTCTTAATTAACTCTTATGTATCCCACATATCTGCAAAAAGAGCAAAGGAGCCACATCCTCCGTCCTCAAGAGGTAGAAATAGAATCAGCAGCAGCAGCCCAAGGCTGATTCTTATAAAGTGGAAATCAGACATGCTACCACGCTCTAACCTCACCAATTCTGACACCAACCATCCCTCCCACAGCATTCACTACTACTCTGCTGGGTTCTATAACTTGTTGCAGTGGCCACACAGAACTCACAGACAATACTCATAGGTTTATTAGAGAAGTAACAGGTTACAGTTCAGGTTTAAGAATGTGCTCAGGATACAATTCTTGGATCAGGTCAGTCTCCCTTCTGCTTTGTCCGCAGGCACGTTTCTCTTTAGCCCTTAGCCTCTCTTGCTGGCCTCTGCCCTGACTGGAGCAAGTGTTACAAAACCCTTTTAGCTCTTCTAATAGGTGCACCTAGGAGCACCGACTCTGCCAGCAAGCCTCCTGCCCAAAAAGCACTCAACTTTCTTGCTCCATAGGCTGCCAAGCCTGCTGCTCTGTCTCTTGCCAGTCTCTTGGTTCTGCTGCCGTCCCTGCCATCTCTCTGTAGTCTCTCTGCTGTCTTTGCAGTGCAGGGATCTTGGGTCCAAGGACATGCTCTACTCTCAGCTTCTCTCTCTTGAGAGAGGGCAGTGAAATACCCCCTTCTGCCTCTAGGAGGGTTCACTTTAACCTTAGTGGAGTGACAAAACTGAACAATACCAACATTATGGTTTCATATACCTTATTTCCATGGTCCCAACCCCACAGGGGTGCCATGTGCTTTATTTAGATTACTAACAAGCTATCCAATCACCTCGGTGGGCCCCAAGCACCTCACATTTACATAGTTCCACCCAGTCATTTGGTTGGAGTCACGAAGACAAGGACTAGAAGAGCCATATTAAGTAATTCACTGTACCACAATATCATGTTTAGTACTAGTTTCTCATAGAAGCTCTCTCAATTTTTTTTTTAACAATGTATCACAAAACTGATTTTTCTTTCATAGAACTCATTACAGCCAGAAGTGATAAACACACTTGAGGAACTTTAAATAAATAACAACATATCTTACTTCCCCATGGCAGTCTGAGAGCACGGGGATTATATTTATTTTGGTTCGGTATTTTATCCTTGACGCCAAGCACACTCTCTGGCACATGGGATGCTCTCAATAAATCCTTTTGGATTATGAATGAGTGACCTCTTGGTGCCTTCTGAGTGCTCTAATTTTGATCAGTCACAATGTCCTAATGCTCCTTATCAAATCACATATCTTTCACATGTGGTGTATCATCATCATCATTTCCAGTGCTATCCCCTGGAGGAAGTCCTCAGCATCCCTTTCTTCCATCAGCCTTGACTCCACCCACCCAACTGTTGGTAATGTTACTCTTTAGACAAAAATACTCACTGCTGTTGAGTCAATTCCAACTCACTGCAACTCCCACTGGGTTTCTGAGGCTATAAATCTTTACAGAAGTAGATTGCCTAGTCTTCCTTCCACAGAGTGGCTGGTGGGTTTGAACCACCAACCTTCTGGTTAGCAGTGAAATGCCTTAGGCACTGCACACCAGAGTTCCTTTAGATACAAATAGGACAGCTCATTTTCCTGCTCTGGAATCCTTAACGGCTTCCAACTTTCTCTAGAACCAAATCTAAACTCCTTAGCCTGATGTACAAAGTACTTGATAATTCCACTCCTTCCAACTTTATCTTCTCACCTTATTTTATATATTATTTGTGTACTGTAGAATTCTTTCATTTTCTGTCTTGGGTCCCTCTGCTACTATGAATTTCTTCTTTATCTGTGTCTTGAATACTAACATTTACATAAATTCCTGATTTTAAATGATAAAAGCCTCACTTTGGCAGGTTAT
This sequence comes from Orycteropus afer afer, assembly GCF_000298275.1. Lineage (NCBI taxonomy): Eukaryota > Metazoa > Chordata > Mammalia > Tubulidentata > Orycteropodidae > Orycteropus > Orycteropus afer. The sequence continues at coordinate 21,377,520 of NW_006921595.1, read as the reverse complement.
TACCCTATATGCATGCATGTATAAAGCACATTTCCTAAACTATAATAGCTGAATGGAGGTGTAATATGATGGTAAAATTATTATCTCTGACTTCAGATTCTACCAGTAACCCCCTATGCCTTTGGTGTTTTAGTTGTTGTTGTCACCTAAAGGAAAGCCTAATTCCAGGCCCTGGCATATACTTTCATATTTTTAATCTTTTTGTTTTTTTTCATCATTCTTTCTGCTTGCTGCACTGAAGTCACATTTCCTGTTCCACTGCTTTGCAAGTAGCCATTCTCTGCTTTGCTTCAACTGTGGTCATGTAGAGGTGGGTGGTGACTATCTTCTTATCACATTTATTTATCTTCTTTGCGAATCAAAAACCAGAGTGACCCTATTTTCTTTGTTCCCTACAGTGCTTCTAGTAATGGAGTACATTTGTTTGATTCATTCTTAATATATCTCCCCAATCTTGAGGAAAATGATGCAGGTCTTTGAGGGACTGGGCTGGAAGATAAATAGCCACACTGTATATCCAAAATCAACTCTTTTCATCATCCCAGCCAGGACCTGTGGTCTAAGTTTGTCACGCTGATGGTTTCACTTGAGAACCAAGCTTACAGGGGCAAAATGATGCTCTTCCAAGCATCATTTTCCTTGAATCTTATTGCCCCTCAGGTAAAACAGTTCCTCCTATAGGCCTTAACTGACTAACTTTTTAAAGTGGTTCAGGACTTAAAACAAGAAACAGAAGTCTAAATCAAAAAGATATCTTAAAATTACCATGAAAATAATGCATAAATGATCCAAGAATGATTAGCTTCTGATGTTCTGAAGATGGGTCATCTGTTAATATTAGAAGTCTCAAAATTGTTTTTCCAATATGTCCTTGGACATTAAAAAAACAGTACTGATGGTCACCTAATATTGCACAAGAGATGATTTATGAGGGAACACATGTTAGCTCAATTAATTTGACAATTTACATATGTGGGTACTAGCAAAGACTCTGGATCTCTTGAAAAATCAGGGGAAGAAAAAGATTTTTGCATATTCAGTTAGGATATTTCTGCAGTTAGTGGTTTGGAGTGAATCTCCTTTGTAGAGTTTGTTGTTGTTAGGCGCGATTGAATTGACTCTGACTAATAGTGACCCTATGTACAACAGAAGGAAACAATGCCCACTCCTGAGCCATCTTCTCAATCTTAGCTATGTGTGAGCCCATCGTGTCAGTCAAGGTGTCAATCATTGTCACTCAGGGCTTTTCCCTTTTTTGCTAACCCTCTACTTGTAGACTTTAGCTGGATGGAATTTTGACTCATAGTAGTAAGATACTGTTATTGGGTCCCATCAACTCGATTCTGACTCATAGTGACCGTATTTATAACAGAACAAAATGTTGCCTTGTCCTTTGTCATCCTCACCATTGTTGCTATGTTTGAGCCAGTTGTTGCAGTTGCACTGTATCACTCCATCACACTGAAGGCCTTACACTTGCTCTGACCTTCTGCTTTACCAAGCATGATGTCCTTCTCTAGGGGTTAGTCCCTCCTGATAAGTCCAAATTAAGTGAGATAAGGTCTCACCATTCTTGCTTCTAATGAGCATCTGGCTGTACTTTGTTCAAGACAGATTTGTTCATTCTTCTGACAGATTTGGTATATTCAATACTCTCCATCAATACCATAAATTCAAATGTGTCAATTCTTCTTTGGTAGAGTGAGATATTTTGACCACCTGTCATTTATTGATTTTTGGGGCCAGGCCAAATGGACTTCTGGTTCTTAGACTTTGCTAATCAATATAACTGTGGGTGAGTATTTTCAAGATTAATTTTATGACTAATTTTTTTTAATGACCAGAGTATATTTCCTCTCTGGTGTCTGTTGGAATGAGTTGCCTTATTTCTGAGAGTACTAAAGGATAAAAATTAGAAGGATAAACTGAAAAAAAAAAAATAATTTTCCTCTGTTGTAGTCCTCTTCCTACAGATAGATAATGGAAAGTTGATTAAAAAATAAATGTGTATTGCTTTCCTATTCATGAAGTATTCATGTGACGGGAAAAGGCAAAATAGAGATCATATGGAAGATTGATCTCCACCAGAGAAATGTTAACTCAAAAGAAGTTTGGTTGCAATATCTAACCAACAAGCAATAATGGAACTGCACTTGACAAAGGCTACATGCACCCTTGCCCATAGGATAACAATGGACAAGATTTTTACATGGAAATGTACTGATAAATACTAGAGAAACAGTATTAACTAGAGCCACACCTAGGAGGACCTAGACCTAAAGCCTTCAGTGCCTTGGGAAATAACAGTTAAATGTGTGGCATGAGCAGAGAATCGCTAAAGCAAATGGAAGAAATGAAAAGGTAAAAGAGCTGAACAGAAGATTTCAAAGAGCAGCTTGAGTAGACAAAGTCAATTACTAGAATGAAATGTGCAAAGACCTAGAGTCTGAAAACCAAAAGGGAAGAACACGCTCAGCATTTCTCAAACTGAAAGAACTAAAGAAAAAATTTAAGTCTCGAGTTGCAATATGGAGAAATTTTATGGGCAAAATATTGAATGATGCAGGAAACATCAAGAGAAGATGGCAGGAATACACAGAGTCACTGTACCAAAAAGAACTGATCAATCTTCACCCATTTCAGGGAGTGGCTTATGATCTAGAACCAATGGTAATGAAGGAAGAAGTCAAAGCTGCAATGAAAGAACTGGCAAAGAACAAGGCTCTGGGAATTGATGGCATACCGATTGAGATATTTCGACAAACAGATGCCCCATTGGAGGCACTCACTAAGTTATGCCAAGAGATTTGAAAGACAGCTAGCTGGCCAACTGACTGGAAGAGATCCATATTTGTGCCCATTCCAAAGAAAGGTGATCTCACAGAATGTGGAAATCATAGAACAATATCATTAATATCACATGCAAGTAAGATCTTACTGAAGATAATTCAGAAATATTTGCAGCAGTATATTGACAGAGAACTTCCAGAGGTTCAAGCCAGATTCAGAAGAGGACATGGAACAAGGGATATCATAGCTGTTGTCAGATGGATCTTGGCTCAAGGCAAAGAACACCAGAAAGATGTTGACTTGTGTTTTATTGACTATGCAAAGGCATTTGATTGTGTGGATCATGACAAATTATGGATAACATTGAGAAGAATGGGAATTCCCGAGCACATGATTGTACTCATGAGGAATCTGTACCTTGACCAGGAGGCTGTCGTTCGAACAGAACAAGAAGACACTACATGGTTTAAAATCAAGAAGGGAGTGCGTCAGGGTTGTATTCTGTCTCCACACTTATTCAATCTATATGCTGAGCAAATAATCCGAGAAGCTGGACTATATGAAGAAAAACGTGGTATCAGGATTGGAGGAAGAATCATTAACAACCTGAGATATGCAGACGATACAACTTTGCTTGCTGAAAGTGAAGATGACTTAAGACACCTACTGATGAAGGTTGAAGAATACAGTCTGCACTATGGATTATGTCTCAATATAAAGAAAACAAAAATCCTCATAACTGGACCAATGAGCAGCATCACAATAAATGGAGAGAAGATTGAGGTTGTCAAAGAATTCACGTTACTTGGTTCTACAATCGATGCCAACGGAAGCAGCAGTCAGGACATTAGACGACGTGTAGCATTGGGAAAGTCAACTGCGAAGGAACTGTTTCAAGTGCTGAGGAGCAAGGATATCTCCTTGAGGACTAAGGTGTGCCTGACACAAGCCATGATATTTCCAATCGCCTCGTATGCATGTGAGAGCTGGACAATGAATAAGGAAGACCGAAGAAGAGTTGATGCTTTTGAGTTGTGGTGCTGGCGGAGAATGCTGAAAGTACCATGGACTGCTAAAAGAACTAACAGATCTGTCCTGGAGGAAGTGCAGCCAGAATGCTCCTTGGAAGCAAGAATGGCCATACTTTGTCTCACCTATTTTGGTCATGTTGTAAGAAGGGACCATTCCCTGGAGAAGGATGTCATGCTTGGTAGGGTGGAGGGTCGACGAAAGAGGGGGAGGCCTTCAACGAGATGGATTGACATGGTGGCTGCGATGATGGGCTCGAGTATAGCAGGGATTGTGGGGCTGGTGCGGGATCGGGCAGTGTTTCGTTCTGCTGTGCATGGGGTCGCTATGAGTCGGAAACGAGTCGACGACACTTAACAACAACAAGAGACAACACAGGCCTTACTTCCTTTTCTTACGGAAATGAATAAAATGTCTCTCTCATGAGATGCTGTCTTGGCTAAGAAAGTGTATCTGGTTCTGGGGGTTTGTGTAAATGGGGTCTGTGGTAGTTCAGGTTGTGTGTCAATTTGGCTGGGCCTGGTTGAGTGGCTGGGCAGCTGGTGGTAGTTATTCCCCATGATGAGACTGGCAATCAACTCCATGGTGGGATCTACCACAAGCAGCTGAGTAGCTCCTTTAGGGATGTGGTCTGCTTCCCATATATAAGAAGCAGCTTTGGGAATGGTCTCTAGTTTATGACACACTTGAATCTTACATGTAATTATGTTCAATAGCCTGCCATGCCCTACTGATCTTGGGACTTTTTCTGGACTTGAGTTAGTGGCCTGCTGTGTTGTTTGGTGATATTGGGATTAATTAATTTCTAATTTCTAGACTTCTGGAGATTTTGGAAAGAGAGCAGCCACACTGACCTTTGTTCCTGGATCTTATCATCTGCAATACAACATAGAGCATTATTTAAAAGTTATTGCAATATTTTCCTTTTGTGGATGTGTATGATCTTATTTATCAAAATAAATACATCATGATACATTTGTTTGTAGTGTGGCTTCATTTTAGACTTTGCGAATTCTGAAGAACTGTGTCTATGAGCTTGTGTGTGTGTGTGTGTGTGCTTTTTTGTTGGTGTCTTTGTGAGACTCTTGAGAGGGAAAAAAGAAAGAAAAGAAGGTATATGGAACAGTTTTCACCTTGAAAATAAATAAAATCAAAGTAAGGGATGCATAGCTTAAAGGACATAATAATTACATTCTGAATTTTAACTTAGTGGTTAAACTAGAATATCATATGCACAAAACAGGCATATTAATCACATCATGGTGTGTTAAAATTTATATTAATAACCTGGGAGGTGTGGGAGTGTAGTGCCTAAGGCACTTGCCTGCTAATCAGAACTCTGATAGTTCAAACTTACCAGCCACTCCTCAGAAGGAAGATGGGGCAATCTACCTCCGTAGTGATACTGCCTTGGAAAGCCAAGGGGGGTAGCTATGAGTGGGTCCAACTCGAAGGCATATAACAAACAACATTAATAACCTTTGATTAGACATATTACTTAAATTAGGCATCAATTGTATACTGAATACGGGTATACAGTAAGCTGTGAAATTATTTGTAATTAACCATATTGAAATAATATTTGAACTAGCATATTAAAGATAAACCATATCTTAGAAGCCATGTAGTCTTGGGATTGTAAGTAAAATTATATTGTGTTAATGCCCATGAAATGGTAATGGTTGCCTAAAGCATTTCTTAGGAAGGATTCTGAGGTACAGTTAGATTAGGAGAGAATATGTCTATGTTTGATCACTTATATCTGCATAGACCCAGGATAGAAAATATTGGCAGGCATATTAAATATTTTAACATCTCTATTTTAATTTCCTGATTTAAAAACAAAACACAATGCACAAACAACAAAACTTACATATTTATATGGTACTTCAGAGTTTGTGCAGCTAATGTTGACACAATCTTTGCAACAGTCCTGAAAATTAGGTAATATTTTGAACACCAAGGGTGGATGAGAAAATTGATATTGAAGTTCACAAAGTAAGGTTGTGGCATAGCTAAGACCAGAGACAAAGCCTTCTGTCTTCCAATTGAGAGTACTTCCTACAAGATGAAGTTGCTCTGTAAACTTCCACCCAAATCACAATAAACTTTTTTTTTTTTTTTAAAGAAAGATAAAAAACAAAAAAAGACAATACTCCCTACAGCAAAACAAAAGACTCTTGCTCTATCAGTTAGGAGTGTTTGTGAGTAACAGAAAATGTAATTAACAATAATTTAAACAAATAGACAGCCTCACATAATGTCTTCTGTAACAAATTACTATATACTGAGTGGCTTGAAAACAATACAAATTTGTTGTCTTACATTTCTGGAGACTAGAAATTTGCAATAGCAGATCAAATCTAGGCTGCAATCATGGTGTCAGCAGGGCTGTGTTCCTTCTGGAAGCTCTGGGGGAAAATCTGTATCCTTCCCTTTTCTAGCTTCTAGAAGAGGAAGCCTACATTCCTTGGCTCATGGTGCTTCCTCTTCTTTGAAAGCCAGAAACTTGCATCTTCTTTCCTCTCTGAACTTTGTTTCCATCTTTCTATCTTTCTCTCTCTGACTCCAATCCTCCTGATTCCCTGTTACAAGGACTCTTGTGATTTTACTGGGCCCACCTGGAAAAGTCAGGGTCATCTCCCCATCTCAAAATCCTTGATTTAACCACATCTGTAAAGTCCCTTCTACATATTCACAAGTTCAGGGGATGTGGACATTGGGGGGGCATAATTTAGCCTACCACACATAATAGGGCCAGCAGTAGGTAGAAACACCTGAGATGGTACAGCAATTTCAGAGTGAAGCCACTCATTTTACCATCAGTGTCCCAACTTCCTTTATTCTTTTGACTCAACAAACTTGAAGGCTTTTTTTAGCTTATTCTCTTATGGTGGCAAGATGGCTGCCTTGGAAGGAGATACAGGATTTATCTCTAAGGTAAAAAAGAAAAGAAAGGAAAAAGAGAGAGAAACATTTAAAGTGAAATCCTGTTTTTAATTCAGGTAGTGAGACCCTACTCATGAAATTCTACCTCTCTCTCATAGGCCAGCGCTGTCTCATAGGGGTACCGCTAACTGCAAGGGAGAATGAGAAACCGGATATTTCACTTTTTATTCTCTTTAAATGAGGATAGCAAGGAAAAAGAAGACTGGGTATGGGTAGTCAGTGAGCAAAGAAAGTAGAGACACTCCAGGCAGGAAAGCCACAAAAATGAGGATGCATATTTAAAAATGTTCGTAGTGTTCTTTTTTAAAAAAACATGATGGAGAAACTGATATTCTAGCACAATTCCCGGTAAACACATTCATATATATGGATTTTTGCTGATCTCTAGTTATTTGTCTAGCTTAGAGGCCTATAAATATTTTATTGGAGAATATCATGGCTTAATTTATCCTGTCCAAATCTCTCCTGAGAGACATTTTCCTTCAGTGACCTGGGAAGCTGAACTTTCTTAATTGGATTAGTACCATTTTGCTGTTTCAAACTGAAACAGGATCCACTGGCCCACACTAGTTAGTGCTTTATAATCTATACCATCTATTTTGTGGTCATTGCTGAAGGTTTAGAGCTAAAGAAAGGAAATGGCATTAGAAGTCTTTCTGTTTCAGCCCTGCTTAGAAGTAGATGTAGCCCAAGATAATAAAATCAGTTCAATTTTTCTGTATCAGAACACATAATTCCTGTGAAGCTGAGGTTTGCAAAGAAAAGCCAAAAGGAACTTTTTGGTCAGTCAGGGTGGATATTTCCTGGCCATTCAATATTTCAGAGGCTTTAGATTCAATTCTTTTGCCCTCAGCTACAAACCTTAATCCCATTTACCAAAATACCAAAACAATCTGTACCTTACATCAAATAATTATGACTGAGGTAAGCTTAGGGAATTTAGCCATTTGTAGAGGGCTGTTTTCTCCATAGCAAAGTCTCTAAATAGAATTATCAAGTCTATCAAATGTTAATTTGTCAAGAAAGACAGAATAGCTAATAAGGATAATCAAATTTATATTGTAAGTAGAGTATTATCTTGAAGGCTTCCATGTCTCCAAAAGGAAATATGACTGAAATAGGACTGAAGAAGAGTCTTAATCAACCAATATCTAGAGTCATTATCTCTTAAAAATTCTGTTTTGAAATCTCGTTCTCAGATAGTGTTAGAGAATATGCATTTTCAGTTTTATGTGGGATATGAAGATAGCTGTGGAGAAAGCCCTGACTCTGGGCTCCTGGTCTTTGGTTGTGACTTGTCTTCTACGAAAACACCTCCATTAAAGCGACAGGAAGGTGAATATCTGGCTTTCTCATTTATTCTGATAAAGGAAAGAGATGAGAATCCAGCTTCTACCCCTGCACAAGGGCAGACTCCAGCCCACTGGCAGAACTCCTAAGAATTCTGAGTTTTCCAGTGGATGGGATTCCATGACTTTTTTCCCTCATAAGAGTGGCATTAATCATTTGGGATGGAAGCCTTGAGTGCCCGATGCCTTCCCTGAACCTCTAGGAATCTGAAGGCATGTGTATTCTGCCTGAATCTCAAATCTCTTTCTCTCCTCCACTCCCAGTGTTCCTTTTATAACATTGTTGATCATGTTAGCTGTTATGGAGTTGACCCCTGACTCACGGCAAGACTCTGCACAATGAAACTGGACTGTTGTAAGCCAAAGGGTTTTCACTGGTTGAGTTTCAGAAGTAGACTGCCAGGCCTTTCTTCCTAGTCTGTCAGCTCCCCTGAACACTGGTCAGCACCACAGCAAAGCAAGCCTGCGTTGACAAACAAATGGTGGTTACACTGGAGGTACATTGGTTGGGGATTGAACACGAGTCTCCTTCATGGAAGGTGAGAATGCTACCATGAACTATCACTGCCCTTGCCTATATTAGTGAACAGGTGAGTTATAATTTTTACATGTTGATCTGAGTTACAACTTTAAATTGCTCTTGTGAGAACCAATGTCTGTTTTTACATTGTTATTTAAATTTTAGGGAAAGAAACCCACTGCTATTGAATTGATTCCTACTCATAGTGACCCTCTAGGACAGAATAGAACTGCCCCATAGGGTTTCTAAGACTGTAAATCCTCTTGGAAACAGATACCCTCATATTTCTCCCACAGAGCAGATGGTGGGTTCAAACCACCAGCCTCTTGGTTAGCAGCCAAATGCCTTAACCACTGTGCCGCCAGAGTTCCTTAAATTTTAGGGCAAGGGTTGTAATGTTTTTATCCGTATAAAGTGTCCCAAAGAGGTCAGGGAGAGAGAAGTTTGCTTAAAAAATGAGATTAGAGAAAATGCTGCTGACTCTAAGTCTCTTTCTAAGGAGAAATCAGCACTCTTCCCTTGCTACCCTTCCTTGGCCCTTATAATCTCATGACTACCCATGGGAAGAGAGACTGTGTCAGCCACTTCTCTTTTCTCATTTTTGTCAATGGTAACAGCCCCAAACTGGAAGGCGTTTACATTGTGGCAACCTTCTAATCTCAATCAAATAGCACTGAAGTTCAACGAGTTAATTGTTTGGGATCTTGGTTATTGAAAAAGTCATTGAAGATCTTCCCTTTGGCATATGCTGGCCTAATCCCACTTACTTTCTTTTGTTTGTTTGTTTCCACACCACCATCTGACAATTGTTCTGTGTTTTATGCTTACTGCCATCCTCTTCAGTATTTTACTCTGTTGTTAAAGATATTTTAATAACAGCATTTAAAATTTTTTAAAGTATAATATATATTTATTTTTGAAGTTTTAAAACAAAATGCCCATAATCCTAATGATCAGAGATAAGTATCTTTGACATTTTCTTTTCATTTTCGCTATGATATATATGCATTAATATGTTAGTTTTATAAAATTGGAATCAATCTGTATATTTTGTAACAACATATAGTAAATATTTCACAAAAACCAAACCAAACCCACTGCCATCAGTTGATTTCGACTCATAACAACCCTCATTGGCTTCCCAAGGCAGTAATCTTTACAGCAGTAGATTGCCCCATTGTCCTTCGATGGAGCAGCTGGTGGGTTTGAACCACTGACCCTCAGGTTAGCAGTCAAATGCCTTAGGCACCATGCTACCAGAGGTCCTTAAACATTTCATAGGTAAATAATAATTTTGACAATGTGATTTTTATGACTACATGGTCTTCTAGTATGTAAAAATACCAGTACTTGTTCAAGCAATCCTTTAATTTTGGATATTTATTTTGTATTGAAATCTTTTGCTGTCATTAATGAAGCTGAATTTTTTTCATTGAAAAACTGCACATATCCCAGAAAATTTCCTTAGGATAAATTCTTAAAGGGGAGTTATCAAATCAGGGTATAGATCTTTATAAGACTTTACATGGGAAAGAGATCTCCAGAAAGGTATAAATTAATACCCACTTGCATTATATGGTTTTACATTTGTTACATTTGCATATATATTATATATATTTACCAGTATATATATATAAAATATATATATTATGGGACCTCTGTTGGCATAGTGCCTAAGGCATTTGGCAGTTCAAACCCACCAGCCACTCCTTGGGCAATCTACTTCCATAGAGATATGCCTCAGAAACCCAAGGAGGGTTCACTATTAGTTGGATCCAATTTGATGGCACTGACTTTGATTTTGTTAAATATATTTGCTCTTATTTTATGCATTTGGTAAGGAAAATCTTACAGCATTGAGTTGGTTTTTATTTATTTGACTAAACTTGAATTTATTTTATTTTATTCATTAGCCATCTAGTAAGTATACTAGCCATTTATGTAGAATGAGCTATATACCTTTTTTGGCATAAAACTTAATTTGAGTTTATCTTTGTTTTGTACCACATTGATTGTCACAATATTATTAGGGTACAGTGGGTTGTAGACTATAGGGAATGGTCTGTCTGTGGTTTTCCTGTTGTCTAAAATAAGAGTATTAGCCTAATTTGAAGGCTACAGCTTGTCTGTTTACTTGATCTATCCTATGCTAAGCATTGGTTCTACCAAATATTATTAGAGAAGAAAGGAGAATAACTTAAGGGTAGAGCAAGTGTGGAAATTCAAACTAACCCTTCCTAGCTGTGACAGGTGGGCAAGACATGTAAACTGTGTGGACTTTAATTTCTTCATTTATAATGCAGAGATAATAATTCTTACATTGTTGGGCTGTTTTGAGCAAAAATAAGATTTTTAAAAGATAATAAGCAAGAAAAATGCTTTCAAAAGTCTAAAGCACTGTAGAAAATGTGAGAAACTTAAGGCTGCCAAGAGAATGACTGGTTATTCCTGGTATACTAGATCCATTCTGATTTACTCCTAGGAGAGAAAACATTAATTCAGATTCCTGGCTGTGGCTATATGTTTCCTCTTCTACTTTCTTAATATCTGCTATGAAACCAAAAATATGAGAATATAGTGCTAATATCAATTTATTTTGTCTTTTAGAAGTAAAGTTTGGACTTCTTCATCATAAGAAAGATTATGTAAATTATGTTTCAATCTGAGCACCAATTATAAAATAAAGGGTTGATGAACTCTAAAATAATTTTTAACTTTATTAAGTTATGCCTTGGATTAGCAGAAAAGCATGTCAATTTCATAACATAAAGCAATCATTTTATTATAAATATTATTCTAAAATTATTATTATTAAAATTATTATTATAAAATTTATATTTAACCTATTCAAAGATACAGTAGAATAATTATTATAGCAAAAAATAATGATCAAATAATTCACTTAATCAAAATTTTGGGAAAAGAGAATGGTAAAATATACAATTGGAGGAAATTTGCTTCATAACTAAAATTTATAATATAAACTTATTAATACAGTGCTTTCCAGTAACAAATTATTTTTTAATGTATATTTTATAAAAAAAAGTTTTAGACTTTTTTTTTTATTGTCTAACATTAACCTTAGGAGCTCTGGTAGCATAGTGGCTAAGACACTTGCCTGCTAACCAGACGGCTGGTGGTTCAAACCCACCAGCCACTCCTCGGAAGGAAGGTTGGGCAATCCTACTTCCGTAGTGATACTGCCTCGGAAACCCAAGGAGGGGTCGCTATGAGTCGGGGCTGACTCGACGGCACATAACAACAACAACAACATTAACCTTATCCCTAGTCTTATTACATAAATCTAAAAAAATCCATTGCGGTAGAGTTGATTCTGACAAGTAACAACCCTATAGGACAGAGTAGACCTAAATGCTCAACTGCTATTAACAATTATTTTCTATTTTTAACATCAGTAATAGATATCTAGTTAAACCATTTTGGGTTGATTATTGATTTTCATTGGCCATTAAAATCTTTCACCTTCAGATTTAAGATTTTAAATCATCATGAGTATGGAATTACTTTGAAATTAACCATGTCACTGTGTGTTTTTGCACATTATTAAATTGTAAGAAATTTTGTCTATGTTGCATGTTCTTTACTATTTTGGCCTTAATAAATCATTCTTTCTCTAAGTAAGCTACCTGGCAGTAGAAGCCCATGTAGCTAAATAATAAAAATTAAAGATGAAAAATTGAATTTCCTTTGTAGCATAGTGCCTAAGGCACTTGACTGCTAACCAGAAGGCTGGCGGTTGAAACCCACCAGCCACTCCTTGGAAGGAACATGGGGCAATCTACTTCCGTAGTGATACTGCCTCGGAAACCCAAGGAGGGGTCGCTATGAGTCAGATCTGACTCAACGGCACATAACAACAACAACAACCATTCTATATTGATTCTGTGCATATTTGCCTGTGATCTTACATAGGCTGCTCTTTCCCTGTAAACTGTTTGCATATGGAATACTTTGCTGATTGTTATATTTTCATGGGTCGTGTGATATCACCCATCACCCATCGGTAAAAATCAGAAATGGAACTTTGGACCACAGCTTGCTTTCTTCTCTCCTCTCATATTTTTATATAAAGACAGGATTATATTGTCAGACTGAAATATTATTTGGTAAAAAATTAATTATTACCACTTCTTAAAATATCTTGTTCAAGATGGAAACATCAACACAGTAGTTGAAATATTGAGAGCATTGAGGATTGAGCTAACCGACACTTACTGTGCTGACACTTCTAGAATATAATACAGGTACCTCTTAGATAGCAGTACAGTACAATGGATGAGAAGGTTAAGTCTTGCTGCCGATAGATTTGAATTTAGTTTAGGCCTACAAAGTAACTATTTTGGGATCAATGGGTGGACAAGTGACAATTCTTCAACTCTAAAAGAGGAATAGTAATAGCTACCATTCAGGACTGTTGGAAGGAATTGAGATAATGCATGTAAATTTCCAAGAATAGTGGCTAGTAATAATAGGCTCTCAGTATTTTTACATTCCTAGACAGATCATGTTAACATCCTGGTTTTGTTTCTTATAAGCTTTGTGACTATAGGCAAGTTACTTATTCTCTCCAAACCTGGTGAATTTGCCTGAAACACAGGATAAAAGAATGATTGCCCTCATTTCAATCTCCTTCTTCCCTTTTAACCACATTAGCAAACCCATCAACTCTCTACATTATATTCATTTTTCTCCTAAAAACTAAAAATATTAGCATAATTTCCTAACTAATTCTCCCCAAATTGAATTATGGCAAAGACCCAGCTGGGCTAAGTAGTGTAGGGATGACTCAATAAAATTGTTCATGGTCTAAAGTAGTCAGTCAAGACTTGAAATGTAATATTGGAAAAGAATGAAGCATACTTTCCATCTGAGAGCATTTACTTTTCCAAGTATATACTGTTTCAAATCTCTCATGTTAAGATGCAAATATGGTAGAAGAAACATGGAGATAAAGTAGTCCAATTGCTAATCGGAAAACAAAGCTATTTTTTCCCCTAGGTTTTCTAATTTTATTTTTGAACAATTTATTTACAAGTTTCTTTATTCTCCCTTCTAGTAATTTTAAGCCTGGTTAACATATTCTTTAAACCTTTATCCGGATTTATGTTTTTTGTGAGTTCCATGCCTTATAACTATTTAAAGAAAAATTTAAGGTTCATTTATTTGGAAAACAAAAAGTTTGAACTAATTAATGGTATTTAAAAGGAAATTGTATATGGCTATTCTAATAGAATGTGGCATCAGAATAAATTTTCAATGATTTACCACAACATGAGAATCCCTTCAATTCCATCCCTACTTAAGGCAGTAGAATATTTTTTAAACCATTAGTTATTAAAATTATTATGATGAATCTTATTTTAAAAAATCCAATTCCTTTCTCTGAATCAAGGACTCTACTTACTCTTTTTTTTTCTGCATTAAAAGAAATTAAGGTTATCTCTTCTGATCTTACCGGTACAGGAATATCTTATGAATTTGCACAATTCCATTAATTAAGTTTAACAGTAAAAGGCACAAAATAAATTATTTTTCCTAGTTGCGTAAACAATTGAAATTTGTATTCTTATATGATGTTGATCATAAGAGATAAGAACTAAAAAAAAAAAAAAAAAACAGAATAAAAAACCAGCACAAAAACCAACTGGAACAAAGGATTTCATTTGAGATGATAGTTATTTGGGAGTTTATTTTTATAGGACAAAGACAAGCTTCTAATTGTTTATTTTAAGGTTAGTGAGTTTACATTATGCAAGTATTTGTATCTCCTTTTCTTTCCTTTTGTTATGACTTACTTCCTGAATCTTTCAAGCCACTCTGTTTTCCAAGATGAATTTGCATTTTAAAGGGTTTCCTGCCCAATTTAGTTCCATCAACTGATTGCCATGGAAACTCTTGATGTCCTTTCCTCTTCCAGGAATAAAACATTGGCTGTATATCAAATAATCTTATCCCCACAGAAAATAGAGTAAGTTTCATAAAGTAATCTATGTTGTCTATGAATGAGGCCCTGTAGGGTAACTCGCTGGATGGAGAAGAGTTGCAAACAATCACATCACTAATGAAACATTTGCATCAGGTAGGTACACTCCTTGGAGCAATCAATCATGGGATAACAGAAGGGCACTGTCTGCACAGGGAGATAGCTGGGCGATGGGGGATGGAGTGCATGGGACAAGGATACAGGGAAGAGGTAACTACAAGAAGAAGCAGGAAGAATTGTGGGGAATTGCACATTGTGGGGAATTGCAGTCAATGTCATGAAACAAAATGTGTACGAACTGCTGTATGGAAAATGATTTTGCTCTGTAAACTTTCATCCAAATCACAATAAAAATTAAAAGAAAAAGAAAAAAAAAAGGGATGTGGAAATCAATCCTCTGTTATTTGTCAGTCCAGTATATTTAAAACAACCAACAACACAGTAATCCTAAAATTGTATGGAATTTTGAATAAGTCAGTATGAAATTCCCAAGGGCTTGTCAAATCAGATTAATTTGGAGAGTATGAACAACTGAGCTAGAAGAATAATTGGTATCATGCTAGTTAATATAAAGGCCCATTTTTACCGTGGATTTTCTTTCTAAAGAATATTTCTCCAACATAGCAAATGTATTAAGTGCATTAGGCTATTGTATTTGGGCCAGTGATTTGAGCCTGGAGTCATATTCGGTCCTTATTTACTCATATTTGACAGTTTAAAAAATGGAATTCAAGAGACTATAGCTAGTTATAGGCATGCACAAGAGAGGAGAGATTGTATCTAGTATGTTTATTCTGTCTTTTGGGTTTGTATTGTTGTTGTTGTTGTTAAGTGCCATCGAGTCGTTTCCTACTCATAGTGACCCCACGCACAGCAGAACGAAACACTGCCCGATCCCGCGCCAGCCCCACAATCCATGCTATACTCGAGCCCATCATCGCAGCCACTGTATCAATCCATCTCCCTGAAGGCCTCCCCCTCTTT
>NW_006921595.1:21331031-21339291 GCF_000298275.1 Orycteropus afer afer | reverse complement strand
GCCTAGTTCCCCATCTTGCCCCACCTCCCCATGTTCCAATTTTTAAGGGATGTTTGCGACTGCTCCTTCTCATCATGAGTCATGCCTCATAAGCAAATGGAGGTCTCAAAAGCTCTAATCTATCCATATCATCAAGATCAGCTCTACTCTGATGAGGTAGCTCTTTCCCAGTCACATTTTGAGTGCCTTCTGACTTGAGGGATTCATCTTCTGGCACTCTATTAGACAATGTTTCAGGGCTATTCATAAAGTTTTCACTGGCCAATTCTTTGAGAAGTGGATGGCCTTCTTCTTCTGAGTCTGTCTCAGTCTGGAAGCTCACTGAAACCTGTCCACCATGGGCAATCATGATGGTGTTTGAAATACTAGTGGCACAGCCTCCAACCTTACAGTAACATGCAAACCACCACAGTATGACAAACTGACAGACAGGTTTGTCTCTCTTAGCTGTTACAAACCACTCCACTCACTTCCCCCCCCCCCTCTGTTCCTGTGGTCCACTGGCTCCTGCTTCCTGCTTGGGCTCTCCCCTTACTTGTTCTGGTGGTGGTTATAGAGGTTGGCAATTTCCAATTTCATGGGTCAGTTGTCAGGCTGGAGGCTTCTTCTGACTCATGTAGCTGCAAGGGCTGAGAAACCCAAAATTAGCAGGCAATATGACAGGCCAATGGCTCAAATCCAAAGAACTAGCAGATTATACCAAGCCAGAGGCAGGATCCAGATTGAGTAAAAATCTAGAGAGCTTTGCCAAAGCATCCATATATATTAGATACAGGCTATATCCCTGAGGATATGTCCTTTAGATTGATTGCCTTCTCATTGCATATCTCATCATAGAGTTAATTACATTATATCAGATCTCATAGTGAAGAATGACTACAACATTACACAACTTCCAAAATACATCATAACTGCCAAACCTCTTAGAATCATGGCCTAGTGAAGTTGATACACAATCTTAACCATCAAATTACTGGTAGTAAGAGGAAAAGAATTTCTGTTGATTCTCTGCAAATTCAAAGACACAAGTTTTTCTATAAAAGCAGAGTAATAGTGTTTTCTTATAGTTATTTCTCATTCTACTCAGAATCTATATATCCTTTGGGAAAAAAATGAGTGAATCACAGTGAGACACTTCAGTCCCAATTTGTAGTGAGCTACATTTTCCTAAAATATATAGGTGACAGGAGTTAACATTTTGGTCCCTTGCATTTGGGTTTACTGACAGACACCTAGTGGTTTCTTTGGATGACTGAGGTTGTGTCTATATAAAATATTGGCTATGATTTTGATTTTTTTTTTTTTTTTTTGCATCGTGAGGTTATTATATTAGCACTTATTTTTCTTTTCCTACAATCCATTTACATATCTAAAACATGCATTACTATTATGGTTAATATTATGTGCCAGCTTAGCTAATCTATAATTCTTTGTGATTTTGCAGATACTGGGCTGGGTGCTCTTCCATAATATGATAGAATCACTACCATAATGTGATCTGATGTGATCAGCCAATCAGTTTATGAAAAGGGAGTTTCCTTGGGGGTGTAGCCTGCCTCCAGTATATAAATGGATGCTCTAGCAAAGCTCATTCTCTCTCTTTACCCTGTACTCCTCTTTATGCCTGACCTCTAATTCTTGGTACTTAAGCCTGAAGTTTTCAGCTTTCTGTCTGACCTGCAGACTTTGGTTTTGTTAGCTCCTGTAATACCAGCAGAGGCCTCTAGCCTGCAAGATTGCCTTGCAGGTCTTCACCCTGTTGCCTGACACACAGATTTGGGATTTTCCAGCCCCAACTATTGCATAAGCCATTTCACTGAAGTGAATCTCTCTCTATTTATATGTGGTTCACTGCTTTTGCTTCTCTAGGGAACCCAAACTAAGACAATTGGCCTAAAAAGTTTATTTAAAATAAAAATTGTATATATAGATAGAGTGCTTCCAAAGGAACACATATTTAGCAAATCTATAAAGTATAATAAAACAATTATATAGATTCTAAACATGACAGGTAGGAGTTAGATTTCAAAGCCAACTTTACTAATTTTTTTGTTCAGTTTGATTATCTAAGTTGGATATAAGAAGAGTTTTCTATACTTTTAAATAAACCAGACTTAGCTGATTTATTGAAACTTGTAGGAATTCTTTTCTTCAAAAAATTTTACTGTGGTTATACATATAGAACAAAGGGATACTGCATAGTTTAAAATCAGGAAAGGTGTGTGTTAGGGTTGTATCCTTCCACCATACTTATTCAATTTGTATGCTTAGTAAATAATCCAAGAAGCTGGACAATAATAAGAAGAATGCAGCATCAGGACTGGAGGAAGACTCATTAACTACCTGCAATATGCAGATGACACAATCTTGCATGCTGAAAATGAAGATGATTTGAAGCACTCACTCAGTGGTAACTATTAAAGACTGCAGCCTGCAGTATAGATTACACACCTCAACATAAAGAAAATGACAATCCTTACAACTACACCAATAAGCAACATCACGATAAATGGAGAAAAGATAGAAGTTGTCAGATTTCATTTTACTTTGACCCGTAATCAATTCCCATGGAAGCACCAGCCAAGAAATCAGACGTTATAGTGCATTTGGAAAATCTGCTACAAAAGACCTCTTTAAAATGTTAAGTCACAAAGGTATCACTTTGAAGACTCAGGTGCGCCTAACCCAAGACAGGGAGCTCTGGTAGCATAGTGCCTAAGGCATTTGACTGCTAATCAGGAGGCTGGCGGTTCAAACCCACCAGCCACTCCTTGGAAGGAAGGTTGGGCAATCTACTTCCATAGTGATACTGCCTCGGAAACCCAAGTAGGGGTCGCTATGAGTTGTGTCCGACTCAATGGCACATAACAACAACAACAGCAACAACCCAAGTCATGGTATTTTCAATCACCTCCTATGCATGTTAAAACTGGGCAATGAATAAGAAAGACAGAAGAAGAGTTGATGTTTTTGAATTCTGGGGTTGGTGAAGAATACTGAAAATATCATGGCCTGCCAGAAGAATGAGCAAATCTTCCCTCAAAGAAGTGCAGCCAGAATGCTCCTTGGAAGCAAGAATGGCCAGACTTTGTCTCATCTACTTTGGTCATGTTGTCAGAAGGGACCGTTCCCTGGAGAAGGATATCATTTTTGGTAAAGTGAAGGGTCAGAGAACAAGAGGAAGACCCTCAACAGGATGGATTGACACAGTGGCTGTGGTGGTGGGCTCAAATATAGCAAAGATTGTGAGAATGGTGCACTACTGGTCAGTGTTTCATTCTGTTGTACATAAGGTTGCTATGAGTTGGAGCTAACTCGACAGCACCTCACAACAACAATAATATTCAGTGGCAAAGCTATATAGTGCAACTATCATCATTATCCTCTCCCCTAAATTTTTCATCACCCCAAATAAACTCAGGATTCCATAAGCAATAACTCATCTTTCCCTCTTCCACTAAACTTCTATGAACCACTAATATATTTTTCTCTCTATGCAGCTGCCTATTCTAGATATTTATATAAGTGGGATCATAAAGTGTATTTTTGTGTTTCACTTATTTTACCCAGCATGTTTTCAAGGTTTATCCAAGTCATGTTGTTGTTGTTGTTATGTGCAGTCGAGTTGGACCTGACTCATAGCAACCCCTCCTTTGGTTGCTGAGGCAATATCACTACGGAGGTAGATTGCCCAACCTTCCTTCCAAGGAGTGGCTGGTGGGCTTGAACCGTCAGCCTTCTGGTTAGCAGTCAAGTGCCTTAGGCACTATGCTACCAGAGCTCCTATCCAAGTCATAGCATGTATCAAAACTACATTTCTCCTTATGACTGAATAATATTCCATTGGGCGAATATAACACATTTTGTCTACCTGTTCATGGACACTTGGGTTGTTTTGGCTACTGTGAATTACACCACAGTGAATATTGGTGTACAAGAAGGTAGTAAGTATTTTAATATTGCATCATGGCAAATCAATAAAAAGCTCTGGTCTCTGCTATATGTTGTTCACTTTCAAAGTAACTTTCTCTTAAACTGTATCATACATAAATGAAATATGGTTTTGCCATATCTGCTTCCTTGTTAAAACAAACACCTGGGGCAATCATATTCATAGCTATCCCTAGAATAGTTACACCAAATCCACTTCCCTTTGTCCTTCTGTGACAACCTGATTACATACCAAAGATTCCATGATAAAGTCAGATTTTAACCTAATCTTTGTTGTCATGAGGGGTTTGAAGAGCAGTGATTAGGATCAAAATATTTTCTTCTTTGTTTTAGTGAAGCATCTCAACTTTCTGAGATCTTCAACCAAAATTAAGTTTTTTATTTACTTTCTTTTTCATACCTCTGCACACACTACTTATATTGCTATTTTTAGTTTAAGATTCTTTTGTATAGAATCTGACTGTTTAAATACTTTGTGAGTTCTGAGGAAGTGGAGACCTTTCCTATGACCCATTTTTTTATCCTTTATGCCTATCTTAGCAACTTGCACACACGCCATTGTCTCTATTTATAAAACATACAGATATTTCCAACATTTGAAAAACAGAGCTATACCAATAAAGTGATCCCTGTTGTTGTTTTTAAAAATCTAGTTAGAAAGTGCTTGCCTAAAATGAAGATATTCTGACATAGATGGTATACTTCTGTTTTTAGAGACTATAAGATAGGTCAAGTGAGAGTAAATTTAAATGGATGTAGATTTCAGCTCTATAAGGAAGTACTTGGCAGCAGATTGACATAAATTCTTGCTTTATGATGGAGAGAGAAGTTTCTATCACTTGTATGGTATTTTGGGATACTAAGGAAGAGATAAGGAGCCATGATGGCACAATGATTAAGTGCTTGGCTGTTAACCAAAATGTTGGTTGTTCAAACCTACTCAGTGGTTCCACAGAAGAAAAAGCTGGCAATGTGCTGTCATAAAGATTACAGGCTAAAAAACCCTATGATGCAGTTCAACTCTGCTGAATAGGGTCACTATGCATCAAAATAAATTTGACGACACCTAACAACAAGGAAGAGGTAATTATTATAAGTGGTTTTCTTTCCTCCCTTCTGTTTTCTGTCATCCATCCTTCCTTTTTCTTCCTTTCCTTTTGTCTCTCCATTTCCTTCTTTCTTTCCCTCCTTCCATACACTGATCTAACATGCATTAAATTCCTACTGTGCATCTGATATTTTGCTTCTTAATCTAAAAATCTATAACTGAGTAATCACAATCATATGAGGAATGCCCTTATCTCCATTTATTTCACATTCACATGGAGAATTTTAGAGCACATGACTGAAGAAGTGAGTAACACTGAGACAAAAATTAATTTCTATAAGAAAACTAAAATTCTTATATATTCTAATTTGTGGCTAGAAGTAACTAGGCACCAACAGAAGCAACAACAGATGGGCGATAAAATACAGGAAACACATTTAAGTGTGGGCATCTCTACATTCATGTTGTCCAAAAGAATGAAAGCAAAATAGAACAGAGAGGCAGAGACAACACTCTTGTTTGTTTTTAGTGTGGGGAAAAAACCCTGTAGGATAAGAATGAAAACATGCAAAGTTACCCCTTTGCCTTCATTAGGTAAAACAGCCTTTGAGGCAGACTGCAAGTTGTTCTCCAATAACTCAGCTTCCCTTTTCCCAAAGGAATTGAAAGTTTAGCCAAGCATATGGTATTCAGAATAAAAGCTATATATTCTGCAGCAAAATAGTGCCACGTACCTAAGTTCTGGTCAGTGCGATAGAAGCTATATACCATATCCTATGGTATTTTCTGGGAATCTTCCTGAAGAGACAGTTGATACATCACCTTGACCTTCCTCTTTTGTTTTTCCTCCTTCTGGCTGACTAGAATGCAGATGCTGCCATCTTGGATCTTGGGGACAAGGACCATATTCCAGCTATGGCATAATGGTGGCTGGAAAGAGGCTCTGTCCTTGAGGAGATCATGGTATAGAACATCCATAGCTATTCTGAAGTGTCTCCTTTTAGACCTTTTTAAGAGGTAAATAAAGGTTTTTGTCCTTAATTAATAATTTTGCTATTTTTTTAAAAAATAATTCATAACCAAACAAGGTCCCAAATAACATTGCTGCCTTAAAGGAAGGTTAGGGACTCCTTAGGTGGTGTAAATAGTTAATGCACATGGCTGCTAACTGAAAGGTTGGAGCTTCAAGTCCATTGAGAGATGTCTTGGAAGAAAGTGCTGGTAATTCACTAATGAAAAATCAACCATTGAAAACTTTATGGAGTACAGTTCAACTCTGACTCATATGGAGTCACCATGAGTTGGACTCAACTGGTTAATAGGAAGGTTAAAGACAGAATGCCTTCATTTCCCACTCTCAAATTTTCCAATATGTACTGCACATTCCTAGTAGACAAGGGAACAGATATTTTTTGAAGATTTTCTATAAGATACACACTGTTTTAGGTATTTTATATGTGTTTTCCCTCACTTAATCCACACAGGTGGTACCAGGCTCAATCTATAAAGGAGAAAGCTAAGACTTACAGAGATAACATAGGAAGCAAATGGCAAGCATGGAATTTAATCCCAGATCTATCTGACTCCACACTGAAGCTTTTTCTAACATTTTATTTCACTTCCCTGATATTCTAATTTCAGATTCTTCTTCAATAACTTGTTTCTTTAACTCATACTCAGCCAATACACTTTAAGAGAAGACTCCAGAGCAGGTGAAGCCTCTTTTAGCATATTGTACATAGATGAAAACTATTTTTTAATCTAAATAAAATATATCAAGTTTGGCATATATTTGAGATAGATTTAAAAAGAAATTCTAGATCTGCTTTTGTACATGTCTTACACCTGCAGCCTCAGGCTGATTTCAGATCCCCAAAATATTTAATTTGGCTTAACATATTGAAAAAAAAAATAGTTATCTGTTAACTTTTACAAGACATGGAATTTTATACAAAAATCCAAGTTTCCAGTTTCACTTGAGAAATCTGAAGATTTGGTAACACTAGGGCTGTGTTTCCACGTGATGGCAATTGGTTTAAGCTTTGCCTTTGTCCGTGGCTTTGCAATCTCTAGTTTGCCATGGTTCCAACTCATTTATCCAACTCATTTATATTACTAACCACTTCCTATTAGGCATCAAGAGGTTTATGATCTTGTGTGGACTCATTTTCCTTGGAAATGACTAAACATAGAACAGATAGTCATCTGTGTGGGTTGTGTGATGTATATTCCTTATTTGTAAGTATGACTTGGTGACCTTTAGAGACCCCTTTTTAACTGCAGGCTGTCTTCAGATCACCTATAAACTTCTTTAAAACAACTCAGAGATGAATAAAGTTTTCTCTGCCTTTTGTCACATAGAGTTGGATTATTTCAAAGGCTTAGCGCTTTTATATATGGCTCCATCTTCCCAGTAGGCTTCGAACCCTATTGGAATATGGTCCAGCGAAATGAGTTTATGCAGTTGTGATATTTTTGGCAAAGTACCTGCCATCTCTTATAATATAATGAAGACATAAATTTTTCACTAATATAGTTTTCCCTAGGTATTTTCAGAATGGGATATAATATTGTCAGTAGCAAAAAAGATACAGATATAGCTGTGTGTAATATTCAAGGAAAAGATAAAATGATTCTTCTCCTTGCTATGATCTGGTACATACATCATTATAACCTTGAAATACAGAGAGGAAACTTCAATAAGTATTGATGATGATGACTATGAACAGCGCATTCTATGGAATATTCAATAAACTGTAATGTAATTAAAACAAAGCTCAGAAGGCTACTAAAAGAATTCAGCCAGATCTTTAAAATGACTGTTGAGGGAAAAGGTTATTGGTAGGAGAGGTCCAAGAGTTTCTTAGATCTCTGTGTTCCATGACTATTATAAATACTAGTTCATTTGGCTTCACCTCATAAACTGCTAATTAAATATACTAACTTCCATGTCTAACACTGATAATAATAAAAATGAAATCAACAGTCTTATGCAATTAATTTTCTTTATAATTTCCAAAACTATGGTATTGTAGAAACCCAAAATGACACATTTGGAGTTCAATCATGTTTTAGTCAATTAAAAGCCATGTTTCATGTCTTTTTTGAAGCTTAGACACTTTCAATAATTTTATTATGACAAGCACTTATTCCCCCCCCCTTTTTTTTATTGTGATTTGGGTGAAAATTTACAGAGCAAATTCACTTTCCATACAGCAGTTCACATACACTTTGTCTCATGACATTGACCACAATTTACCA
>NW_006921595.1:21327529-21330075 GCF_000298275.1 Orycteropus afer afer | reverse complement strand
CTATACATGTTCTTGGATACACTCTCCACTTCATAGACATACCTAATAGTTCAGCCTGTCCATCCATCTATCCACCCATATACCCATGTTTGCCTTCACTGACAATGCAGTTCTATATGTGCAAAAGGATTCATCTTGGTTGTCTCTATGTCTTTCTCTTCCTCAATGCCATCATATTGGTTACTCACATTTGGTACATTGCCCTTCTTATCACCCAAATCCCTTATCTCTATCTATCTAACAGTGTTCCCAACCCTCCCCTCCCCACCCCTGGTAACCAACAAAGAAAATTTCCTTCCATAGATAAACCTTTCCTTGACTTTTACAATAACAGACTAATACAATATTTGTCCTATTGTGGTTGACTTATTTCACTTAGCATAATGTCCTCTAAATTCATCCATATTAAGCCGTGTTTTGCAGATTCTGCATTATTCTTTAGTGTTGCATAGTATTCCATTGTGTGGGTGTACCGCAGTTTGGTTATCCATTCCTCAGTTGATGGACACCTAAGTTGTTTCCATCTTTTGGCTATTGTAAATAGTGCTGCGATGAACATCGGTGTGCATATATCTGTTCTTGTCATGGCTTTAACTTCTTTAGGGTATATACCTAGAAATGGAATGGCTGGGTCAAATGGTATTTCTAATTCCAACTTTTGAAGGAATCGCCATACTGCTTTCCACAATGGTTGTACCATTTTACAGTCCCACCAGCAGTGTATGAGAGTCCCAATCTCTCCACAACCTCGCCAGCATTTGTTATTTTCTGTCTCGTTGAACTTTGCTACTAGTGCTGGAGCAAGATGGTATCTCATTGTTGTTTTGATTTGCGTCTCTCTAACGGCTAATGATTTTGAGCATTTCTTCATATGTTTGTTCTCTGCCTGAATATCCTCCTTGGTGAATTGTCTATTCATGTCTTCTGCCCATTTTTTAAGTGGATTTTTTGTCTCTTTGTTATTGAGGTGTTGGAGTTTTCTATAAATTCTATAGATAAGTCCCTTGTCAGATATGTCATTACCAAATATTTTTTCCCAATCTGTAGGTTCTCTTTTGACTTTTTTGGAGAAGTCTTTGGAAGCACATAAAAATTTAATTTTTAGAAGGTCCCAATCATCTGGTTTCTCTTCTGCTGTTTGTGTATTTTGAGTTATGCTTGATAGTCTATGCCATATATTAAGGCCCCTAAATTTGCCCCTAGATTTTTCTTGAGGAACTGTATAGTTTTAGGTTTCACATTTAAGTCTTTGATCCATCTGGAGTTCGTTTTTGTGTTTGGTGTGAGGTACAGATCTTGCTTCATTTTTCTGCAAATGGATCTCCAGTTTTGCCAGCACCATTTATTAAACAATCATTCTGGTCCCCATTTAATGGATTTTGGGCCTTTGTCAAAGATCAGCTGACTATAGGATGATGGATCTATTTCTGGGTTCTCAATTCTATTCCATCGGTCTCTGTACCAGTCATTAAACCAATACCAGGCAGTTTTGATTACTGTGGCTCTATAGTAGGTTTTGAGATTCGGCAGTGTAGGACTTCCTACTTTGTTTCTCTTCTTCAATAGTGCTTTGCTTATCCAAGGTCTCTTCCTTTCCATATAAAGTTGTTGTTGTTGTTGTGTGCCGTCGAGTCGGCCCCAACTCATAGCGACCCCTCCTTGGGTTTCCGAGGCAGTATCACTACGAAAGTAGGATTGCCCAACCTTCCTTTCGAGGGCTGGTGGGTTTGAACCACCAGCCTTCTGGTTAGCAGTCAAGTGCTTTAGCCACTATGCTACCAGAGCTCCTCCATATAAAGTTAGTGATTGGTTTTTCCATATCCCTAAAGAATGTTGAGGGAAGTCTGATAGCGTAGTGCCTAAGGCACTTGACTACTAATCAGGAGGCTGGAGGTTCAAAGCCACCAGCCACTCCTTGGAAAGAAGATGGGGCAATCTACTTCCATAGTGATACTGCCTCGGAAGGGGTCGCTATGAGTCAGGGATGACTCGATGGCACTTAACAACAACAACACAACAAAGAATGTTGATGGTATCTGGATTGGGATTGCATTGAATGTATAGATTGCTTTCAGTAAAACTGACGTTTTCATAATGTTCAGTCTTCCTATCCACGAGCATGGGATGTTCTTCCATTTATGTAGATCTCTTAAGGTTTCTTGAAGTAGTTTTTTTATAGTTTTCTTTGTACAGGTCTTTTGTGTCCCCGGTAAGATTTATTCCCAAGTATTTTATTTTTTTGGTAGCTACTGTAAACGGTTTTGATCTCCTTATTTCTTTTTCAGAAATCTCTTTCTTGGTGTAGAGGAATCTACATGATTTTTGGATGTTGATCTTATATCCTGCTACGATGCTACATCTCTTCTTAGTTCCAGGAGATTTTTGACTGAGTCTCTTGGGTTTTCTAGGTATAGGATCCTATCATCAGCAAATAGGAATAGTTTGACTTCTTCCTTACCAATTTGGATGCCTTTGATTTCCCTTTCCTGCCTTATGGCCCTAGCTAGGACTTCCAGTACAATATTGAATAGAAGTGGTGATAGCGG
>NW_006921595.1:21324058-21324594 GCF_000298275.1 Orycteropus afer afer | reverse complement strand
TCCAATGCTGCTTCTTCCTCAGGGATGTGTTCTGGGTCTGTATTCTGTTCCCTTGTTTCTACCTCTTTATCTTGCTTCTTTGTGTGGACTGTGATGATCTGTTGTCTCGGAGACATCATGGTGTTGTTGTATTTAGATTTCTATTAACTGTTTGTGAAGAACAGCCAAGGGTGTTTCAGGCTCCTGTGGTTGGTTTTTTATCACTGGCCCATTGGTGGAGAAGGAGGTAGTGGCTCTCGCTTAGTAAGTGAAGTTGCAGGATGTATGGGTGTAGTTGTGTGTCTTATGGGGACTGTTGCTGTCTCCCACTCAGTCAGATAAAAATTACAATTGAATAATGATCAAAAAACTAAAAGCCCATGGACAAAATACACACCATGTAATCACACAGGAACAGTAACCAGAAAAAAAGAAAAAAGGGAGAAAGGAAGGAAAAAACAAGAAAACCTGCAATATCTGTGGATAGGGCACTAAGAGAAAAAAGATAGAGAAGGAGAATAATGAAGAAAACAATGGGAAAAATAAAGAAAAACAAG
>NW_006921595.1:21317664-21323920 GCF_000298275.1 Orycteropus afer afer | reverse complement strand
TGGGATGGAGTTCCTGTGGGCCCACAGGTTGGGTTGGAGTGGGGGTTGGCCACACCTCCATTCACCAAGCAGGTGTGGGGTATAAGAGTAACAAGAGGAATGCCGCATCTTTTCAGTTGTGCAGGTCCAGAGTGTCCTTGGAGTTGCTGGCAAGCAGAACATGTTCTTAAGCACCTGGAATCTGGGAGAACACTGTCTCCTTAAATATCCAAAATGGTCAAGCCACTTGTAAACATTAAAAATGGCAGCGTCCTCCAGACAGGCAAAAGTCCACAGCTCAGCCTGCCTTTCTCTTCGCCTTCTCAGTTTATTCCCCAGCCACCAGAGCAGTCCTCCCTGCAGTCCCTGGCTAGCAGGGCTGATTTTTAGGTGAATTCTTAGGTCCTACCACCACTCAGCACTATCCAAGCTGTCTGTGCCATCAGGATTGCTCAGGATCATTGCTAGACCGCAGCTCTGTCTGTCTCCTTTTTTGGTATTTTCATGCAAAGTTTTCTGCTAGTTAGGGTTTAGTCCACTTCTATATCCTTCCCTTCAAGGCTCAAGGATCCAGGATTATCTTCTGTGTCTGTGTTAATTGGTTCCCCTTTTGTTTGTTGAAGAGGGTCTGTGCAGTCTTTCTGCTTAGCCTGACATCTTACTGGAACTCTTATGACAAGCACTTTCAAACGAAACTCTTGACAAATGTTCTCAGCTCTCCCTGGATCTTGTTTAATGTACCAAGTTAGTGGTATTTGCTAATGAAATTCTGCTGCCTCTATGACCCAAAAACATATGGTCCTTGCCCCAGATCTTTTGCTTACATTGTTCTCCCATGACTGGAAATTATTTCTCTACCTTCTATGGTAGAAATTTGAGATCTTCTTCACCCACCTATTAGATAGCCACCACATGGATTATCCCTACTACATAAAGATGAGTGGGGAGATATTAAGTAGTGGTCAAGTGCCTGGACTCTGAAGTCAAATTTTCTAGGTCCAAATCTCATTTCTATCAGTTGTCAAATATACTTAGCCAGTTAACTAATCAATAAGAACCTCAGATTTTCCTCGATAAAGTGAAAAATACCTACTTGGTTTCTTGGGAAGATTAATTGTGATAGTGTATATAAAGTATCAAACATTAATTAAGCCTTCAAAACATATTTACTAGTACCATTATCACAGAGCCTATAATTATATACTATTGTATCAGTTGAGGTAATTCATTATTGTTGTTGTTACATGCCATTGAGCTGATTCTGACTCATAGTGACCTTATGTACAAAAGAATGAAACACTGCTCTGTTCTGTGCCATCCTCACAATGTTTGCTATGCTTGAGCCTAATGTTGCAGCCACTGTGTCAATCCATCAAGTTGAGGGTCTTCCCCTTTTCATCTGACCCTCTCATTTACCAAGCATGATCTTTCTCCAGGAAATGGTCCCTTA
The DNA here is from genome assembly GCF_000298275.1 of Orycteropus afer afer. Taxonomy (NCBI): domain Eukaryota; kingdom Metazoa; phylum Chordata; class Mammalia; order Tubulidentata; family Orycteropodidae; genus Orycteropus; species Orycteropus afer. Next base: position 21,322,491 of record NW_006921595.1, on the reverse strand, counting down.
TGACAACATGACCAAAGTAGGTGAGATGAAGTCTGGCCATTCCCACTTGTAAGGAGCATTCCAGCTGTATTTCTTCCAGGACACATTTGTTTGTTCTTCTGACCATCCACAGTATTTTCAGTATTGTTCACCAACACCACAATTCAAAGGCATCAGTTCTTCTTTAGTCTTCCTTATTCAATGTCCAGCTTTCACAAGATTATGAGACGATTGAAAATAATATGACTTGGGTTAGGTGCACCTTAGTCTTCAAAGTGACATCTTTGCTCTTCAACACTTTAAAGAGGTCTTTTGCAGCAGATTTGCCTAGTGCAATACGACCTCTGATTTCTTGGCTGCTGCTCCCATGAATGTTGAGTGTGGATCTAAATAAAATGAAATCTTGACAACTTCAATCTTTCCTTCATTTATTGTGATGTCAGCAGCTTTGGTGGCATAGTGCCTAAGGCATTTGACTGCTAACCAGAAGGATGGTGATTCAAACCCACCAGCCTCTCCTCAGAAAGAAGGTTGGGCAATTTACTTCCACAGTGATACCACCTCAGAAACCCAATGAGGGGTCGCTATAAGTCAGATACAACTCTACAGCAGTTGGTTTTTTTTGTTTTTTTTTGTATTGTGATGTTGCTTACCTGTCCAATTGTGAGGATTTTCATTTCCTTATGTTGAGGTCATACTGAAGATTGTAGTCTTATCTTCATCAGTAAGTGCATCAAGTCCTCTTCACTTTCAGCAAGCAAGGCTGTGTCTTCTGCATATCACAGGTTGTTAATGAGTCTTCTTCCAATCCTGGTATTGTGATCTTCTTCATATAGTCTAGCTTCTAGATCATTTGCTCAGCATACATATTGAATAAGTATGGTGAAAGAATAGAACCTTGATGCTCACCCTTCTTGATTTTAAACCACTCAGTATTTATTCCCTTCTTTTGTTCAAATAACAGCCTCTTGGATTATAAACATCAGAAACATAATTTAGCTAATTTATGCAGAATTATATTGGGTAGAAGTCCCTAGGCAGTGCAAGGTATTAATATACTTTGTTGCTAACCAAAAGGTTAGAGGCACTCATACACCTGGACACTAGATGCTGTCATCATAGGTGATTTCTGCACCTGGACCCTGAATGCAGTCACCATCAATCCATTCTAAATAACTCTTTGTTTTATATCAGTCCTTCAATGTCAAAGTTCTAAGTGGGAGTGTCCAACAAATCTCTACCACATTTCCAAGCCATAGCTGCCTGGGGCTAATGAGAGAGAAGAGCTCATCTTCTTGTCTTCAACCAAGACCACCCACAAAAAGTTTTTTCCCCAATAGGACAATATTCAGATGATGGGAAGCAGAAAAGTACTCCAACATAGCAATGACGTCCTTTACTGTTCCATAATTGCTTCTCAAATTATAGTGTAAACTCTTTGAAAACAGTCAAAATACATATCCCAGATCTTACCATAAAATAGATTCTCAATAAATATATGTTATCCTATAATTAAATATCATAACATTTCCCCCCAGCATTTATTGCTTTTATGCTCCAGTTAGAGTTTAAAAAAAACAATGAATTTTGACAGTTTTATAGTAGTATTAAACTTAATGTCATTGCCAAAATGATGATTTCTATCATGGTAAGAGAGAATTAGAATGTCTTCAAAGCAAAATAGACCATGTCTACTGAAATTAATACCCTGTAGGATAGAGAGTCAAAATGAGAGTTATGAGTTGTGGGAGAATAAATCCTGCATGCATATGTATCTCTATATCTATCTATCTACACATATGTGTGTACACACACACACATACGTATACACATACATACACAAATACATATGCAATGCAGTACAAATGCATACCAAGGAGTCCCTGGATGGCATAAATGATTAAGTTCTTGACTACTGGCCAAAAGGTTGGCAGTTCCTGCCCACTTTTAAAGATGTCTTGGAAAACAGGCCTGGAGATCTGCTTCCTAAAGGTCATACATTGCCTTGAAGACCCTATGAAGCAGTTCTACTCTGCACACATGATGTCACCATGAATCAAAATCAACTTGACAGCAACTATCAATAACAATATACATGGATATTTAATATACACATATATGTTTAGCCTAAGATATATGTTTGTGGTTTATGTGTGTTTAGAATCACAAATTTATATACAAAGATGCCCTCACACACATAGTTATTACAAAATTGTCCTCTTACATACACTATTTTTAATGTGCTCCATAATTATTTTAAAATTTATTAAAATAGAAATAAATGCTCACTACATAAAATAATATAAACTTTTATGTAAAAGATGCAAATCTCAGCAATCCCAAAATAATTGTTGCTAACATTTTGAGGTATGATATTTAAAAATATTTTCTTTGTATATACACAGTTATGAATATTTTACAAAATAGATTCATGCATTTTAGGGTATTTTGTAACCTATTTTTAAGGCATAACAATAGATCATGATCGTTTTTCCATGTCAGTAGGTATATTTCTGCATCATGAAGAGTAATAGCTATATAGAATTCCATTTTGTGGATATACAACAATTGATTTTCAAAAATACATATACATATACATTTATACATGTATATGATACCAATGTTAGATGTCTAAGTTTTTTGTCTTTTTATTTTTACAAGCAGTATGTCAAAGAATATCCTAATAGTTAAAATTTTAGCCATATCCTTAATTATTTCCTTAGAACTAATTCCCAGAGATATAGTTATATATATATAAAGGTTATACATACTATAATCCCTTTTGATAACAAATTGTTTTCCAGGATATTATAACAATTTGATAACATATCAACAGGATATGAGTATACATTAACCTTAAACTATTATTAAGTGAGATAAAAATATATACTTATATGTTATTTATTTTGGCATATAACATTGTATTTTTTTAAGTGATTAAGCATTTTAATGATATTATTGGAAAAACTTAGGAGTATTACATCTTATGAAGAAACACAGTCATAAAAAACATATCACTAAATATATGCATATATTTATGACTGTTTCCTTAGGAAAATTTCCAAATAGTGATGTTTATGAAGAATTGAACAATACTATCCCATAGTATGCAGACTTTGGTTCATTTGTAGAAAAGAAGTAATAGCATTACAATATGAAGAGTTCAAAAGAATATCTAAATGTGTTATTTTGTAGAATTAAAAGTTATGTTTGATCCATGTTTAGTTTTGGTCTTACCAAATTATAAATGGATTTCCATTACATATAAAGTAAAATATAATCTTCCTGCTATTGAATGTTCATCTACACAATATGGAACCCCTCTGATCTTCATTGTGAAAACTTCCAGCCTTCATAATTTTACTAACTGTGTTCCAACCTGCAGACCTTGTGTCTGTCCCTCTAACATACCAATTTTGTTACCTTCTGATTCTTTACAATCAATCTTTGATGATCTATTCATGGTGAACTTCTCATCACTTGGGTCTTCATTTAAACAGTAACACTGATTAAAGTACATTGTGTTAATTATTATTGCTCTTCAACAATATTTCTGGTTCTCCTCTCATGCATATAGTAGGTAATGTTTCCCTACTCCTTTGAAGGTAGGTAGCCATGTGACTTGCATTTGTTAATGAGTGTACATGACATCACATTTTTTGGTGGAAGCCTTTAAAAGAAGTACATAATTTACCAAAGTGTTCATAACTATGCCAAGTGCAAAGGGTGACATTCAACAGTGAATGCTCCCTAATTCTGTATCCCTGAGAAAAGGCACAGAGCAGGGTCCCATACTTATGCATGATGGACATATATTATAAGGAAAATGCACACTCTTGCTTTAAAAAAAAATTTAGACTTTGTAGTTGTTTGTTACTGCAGAAAACCTAGCTCACACTAACTAATACATAGGCTCCCTCTTCCCTTTAGTCAATTGCAATTTTTCCTATTTTGCTTACTTCAGAATTTGTATCATTATATAAAATCATGTCACTTATTCACTTATGTGTTTTCTTCCACTAAAATGTAAGTTCCTTGAGAATAGGGGCATTGTCTGTCTTGCTCACTGTTGTATCCCCAGCACTTAAAATAGTGCCTTGTACATAGTAGCCCCTTCTTAAATATTTGTTCAATAAAACAAAAAAATGAATGGAAGCATTCAACACATGCTTGAGGGATCTTGACTAAGACAACTTTTTCAATTTCCCAAACAATTGTTTCCAGATTCCACAATACCTATGGCATACTTAAAAAAAAAAAAAAAAAAAAAGGAGCTCTGATGGTGTAGTACCTAAGGTATTTGACTGCTAACCAGAAGGCTGGTGGTTCAAATCCACAAGCTTCTCCTCAGAAGAAGATCGGGCATCTACTTCCATAGAGACACTGGCTCAGAAACCCAAAGAGGGCTCACTATGACTTTGATCCAACTCCATGGCCGTGAGTTTGGTTTTCGGTTGCCTTAAAAAAAGAGAAAATATGCCAAGTTAAGATTCTGATGACATAAATAAATAAATAAATAAATAAACCCACTGCCATCAAGTCAATTCCAACTCATAGTGACTCTATAAGACAAAGTAGAACTGTTCCATAGGGTTTCCAAGGCTGTGAATATTTATGGAAGTAGACTGCTCCATATTTCTCCCACACAGTGGTTGGTGGGTTCAAACTGCTGACCTTTTGGTTAGCAGCCAAATGCCTTAACCACTGTGCCACCAGAACTCCTAATGACCAAAAGTGGTTACATATTTCCTCCACAAGATATAAGAACACTTGTTGTTGTTGTTGTTGTTAGGTGCTGTCAAGTCATTTCCGACTCATAGTGACCCCATGCACAGCAGAATGAAACAC
>NW_006921595.1:21287763-21317094 GCF_000298275.1 Orycteropus afer afer | reverse complement strand
GATTTTCGTCTTCTTTATATTGAGATGTAATCCATACTGCAGACTGTGCTCCTCAATCTTCATCAGTAAGTGCCTCAAGTCATCCTCATTTTCAGCAAGCAAAGTTTTATCATCAGCATATCTTAGGTTGTTAATGATTCTTCTTCCAATCCTGATGCCATGTTCTTCTTCATATAGTCCAGTTTCTTGGTTTATTTGCTCAGCATACAGATTGAATAAATATGGGGAAAGGATACAACCCTGATGCACTCTCTTCCTGATTTTAAACCATGCAGTGTCCCCTTGTTCAAATGACAGCCTCTTGGTCAAGGTACAGGTTCCTCATGAATACAATCAGGTGTGCGGGAATTCCCATTCTTCTCAATGTCATCTATAATTTGTCATGATCTACACAATCAAATGCCTTTGCATAGTCAATAAAGCACAAGTAAACATCTTTATTGTATTCTTTGCCTTGAACCAAGATCCATCTGACAACAGTTATGATATCCCTTGTTCCATGTCCTCTTCTGAATCCAGCTTGCACCTCTGGAAGTTCTCTGTCAATATACTGCTGCAACCGTTTTTGAACTGTCTTCAGTAAGATCTCACTTGCATGCTATATTAATGTTATTGTTTGATACTTAGGTATTTTCATCATTTGGTCTTTCCTCCAGCACCATGAATATTTTCCTTCCATATGGATGGCAAACAACTATGATTTTAATTATTTTTTTAGTGTTCCACTAAATTGAGGAATAATTTAGTGAAGCCTTAAATATAGTTATTGCATATACTAAGGTATTTTCTCTGGCTGCCTTAGGCTGGATTCTCTAGAGAAGCAAAACCAGTAAAGCTGGATTCAGAAAAAGACATCGAAGGAGGAATATCATTGTTGATGTCAGATGGATCATGGTTGAAAGAAAAGAATATTATAAAGATATGTACCTGTGTTTTCTTGGCTATGCAAAGGCATTTGACTTGTAGATCATAAGAAGTTATGGATAACGTTGCAAAGAATGGGGATCCAGAACACCTAATTTTGCTTATGAGGAACCCATACATGGACCATGAGGCTGTCATTCAAACAGAACAAGGGGATATCACATGGTTTAAAATCAGGCAGGATGGGTGTGTGTTAGGGTTGTATACTATTCAATCTGTATGGAGAGAAAATAATACAAGAAGCTGGACTATATGAAGAAGAATGCAGCATCAAGATTGGAGGAAGAATGATTAACAATCTATAATATACTGATGAAACAATGTTCTTTTCTGAAAGTGAAGGTGACTTGAAGCATTTACTCATGAAGATCAAAGACTGCAGTCTTCAGTATGGATTACACCTTAACATAAAGAAAGTTAAAATCATCATAACTGGACCAGTAAGCAACATCATGATAAATGGACAAAAGATTGAAGTTGTCAGGGATTTCATTTTACTTGGATCCACAATCAACATCTATGGAAACAACAGTCAAGAAATCAGACATCATATTGCAGAAGACAAATCTGTTACAAAAGACCTCTTTAAAGTGTTAAGAAGCAAAGATGTCACTTTCAAGACTAAGGTGTGCTTAACCCAAGCCATAGTATTTTCAATTGACCCATATGCATGTGAAAGCTGGACAGTACATCAGGAAGACCAAAGAAGAGTTGATGTCTTTGAATTATGGTGTTGGTGAAGAATGCTGAAAATTCTATGGACTACCAGAATAATGAACAATCTGTCCTGGGAAAAGTGCATTCAGAATGCTCCTTGGAAGCAAGAATAGCCAGACTTTGTCTCACCTACTTTGGTCATGTTGTCAGAAGGAACCATTACTAGAGGTCAGTGAGAAAGGGGAAGACCCTCAACAAGATGGATTGACCCAGTGGCTGCAATGATGGACTCAAGTATAGCAAAGATTGAGAGGATGGCACAGGACTGGGCAGTGTTTTGTTGTGTTGCACATAGGGTTGCTATGAGTTGGAGCCAACTTGATGGTACCTAACAGCAACATATGAACAGATAGGTAGGTAGATATATATAGAGAAAGAGTGTTGTATTTCATGGAAATGGCTCACGGCTCACACCACTGTAGAGGATTTTAAGTTCCAAATCCATGGGTCAGTGTCAGAAGTCAAGCTGGAGGCTTCCCCTCACTCATGTGGTTGCAGGGGCTGATGAACTCAAAATTGGTAGGTCAGATAGCAGGCTGCTGGCTCATGAGCTGCAGGAGCTAGTGAATTCCAAAATCTACAGGTCAGCTGGCAGGCTGCTTGCTCATGTCCCAAGAACCAAAGATTGGAGAATGATGAGTCAGATGCAGGATTGAGAGAGAGGGCAGAATATTTGGCAGCACATTTATATATATTGCATGCAGGCAATATCCTCAAGGAAACTCCCCTTTCAACTGATTGACTGTTCACGTAAGATCACAAAATGGAAGATAATTACATACTATCTGCCAAACTACATGGCCTAGTTAAGTGACACATAAACTCAACCATCACACTGACTTTACAAAGAATAAGACATGGCATAATATTTGGAATGTCTAGACCCTTAAGGTTTGGCACTTGATTTTCTTTCCCAGCTACCTTATGGTCTACAGATGTGCATCAATTACAAAGATGTTTTGAGTTAATGATTTCTAAAACACCTTCAAACAAATGGAATAGATATGTTTGTAATTGAGTAATTGATGGGTTTCCTAGTAAGAGGTAATAGACTTATAATCCATTCCCTCATCTGAAATAAGCTCAACATTTGAGCCCAAATGACAACTTTCATTCTTTGGCCTTAGCACACACTAATTTAGGGTAACTATTTACAGCTGTGTTTTTTGGTATCTTCTAAATCAACATATGCCTCCTCTTGACCAGAAATAGAAAAGCACAGATGGCATTGCTACACATTTGTATCTCTCATTTGTCCCTAACACTTGTCCTTTTGCATGCCAGGCAAAGAGAAAGATGGAGAAAGTTCTTCTTATTTTGAATTGTAATGTGGCTATTTGTTTAGTAACTAGAAACACATCAGCATGGATTTTATGTGCCTTTAGATGGTTCATGTGCTTGGATTTGCCATCAGATGAACCAAGTGCATTAGAGCTCAACTGACCAAAAAAAAAAAAAAAAAAAAAGTAGTGTCTGATCTTTTTGTGTTTTGGTTTGGAATAGCATTTTGAATCTTCTTACCCTTAAACGAACTCTTCCTGGTTCTCTCAAACATATTTCGGGTTTCTTTACTTTTCCCCTATGGCATTCTATTTTTGGCTCTTTGATTCTGTATTTGGCATTGTATATCAAAAATTTTCCATGTTTTCTTGACTACAAAATGGAAACAGAATAGCAATTGAGCTTATCGGCATGACATCATTTTCTCTCATCTTTAAATTATTTTAGCATCCAAAATAGTTCAAGTACTTTCAAGAGCACATCATGCCAGAAGAGCCTTTGTAAATTCACAGGGATGTTTTTCTTCTAGATCTAGTGTGTGGTATAGGAGGGCTATCTAAGATTTTGGGGTCACAGTCCTGAGTTTGGATACCAGCACTTGCACTAATAATGGACTTTAAGTGTATAACCTTTTGGGGCTCAATTTTCTCATCTGTTAAATTGGAAAAATAAATTATTCGTCTATCACAGGGCAGGGGTGAGGATTATATCAGATAATGCCTTTTAAATCCAAGTTCCAGAGCATAGTGAGCACTTGATGTCACAGACCTAAAACAGTAATGTTTCAGATTGTGATTTTTCCAGTGCTACAACTAAAGCTATGAATTAACTGTGCTATTTTAGCAAGATTCCAATATATAGGTATATCAAATTTATTCTAAAGAAATCAGGACTAGTGCCACTAGTTATCTGTTATAAAACTAATAATAGTAAGAACCTTACTATTAAAATTGTTGGCTGCTGTTATTAGGTACCCATTGAGTTAAGTTTGACTACATGTAACATAATAAAACCACCCTATGGGGTTTTCTCAGCTGTAATCTTTTTTCCATTTATTTACTTTTTTTTTTTTTGTGATTTGAGTGAAAGTTTACAAAACAAATTGGTTTTCCATTCAACAGTTCATGCACATTTTGTTTTGTGATATTGATTATAATCCCAATGATGTAACAGCACTCTTCTCACTTCCTTCCTGTGTTTATCATTTCCATTAATCTTTCTTTCCTATCATTTCCTACATTCTGAGCTTTATTCCTAGGCAAATATTGCCCTTTTGATCTTGCATGGTTTGTTGTTCTAATGAGTGTACAATTCTCTCGTGTTATTATTCATTTTACAGAACTGTCTGTCATTTGGCTAAAAGTTGTGCCACAGAGGTAAGCTCAGTTCCAGACTTGAAGGATGTCTAAGAACCATCATCCTGGGATTCCACTAATCTTGATCAGACCAGTAAGCCTGTTTTTAAAATTGTTTTCAGTTTTATTCCACATTTTTCTCCCATTTTGCCCAGGACCTTCTATTGTGGTGCCTTTCAGAGTGGTCAGCAATTGTAGCTGGGCACCAATTAGTTCTTCTGGACTCAGAGTTGTAGAGGCTTGGGCTCATGATGTCCATTAGTCCTCTTGAATAATTGTTTACTTATGTCTTTGATTTCTTCACTCTTTTTTTGCTCCAAATGAGGAGACACCAATAGTTAGTTGCACCTTAGATGCCTATTCACAAGCTTTTAAGACTCCAGTCACTACTTACCAAAGTAGGATGTAAAACATTGTCTTTATGAATCATGTTATGCCAATTGACCTTTCTGTCCCACAGGACTATTGTCTTGAGCCTCTAAGCCCACCAATTCATTCCTTCAAGCTGTTTGTTTAGGCCGTAATCTTTATAGGAACAAATCACCAACCACATCTTTTTCCCACAGAGCTACTGTGTAGGTTCAAACCACCAGCTTTTCAGTTATCAGCTGAGCTCTTAACCATTGCACCACTAGGGGTCCTTATTTATTTGGTACCTAATAGTTAATGAATCATTATACTTGCATGTTCTTATTTAATTGTCATAACAACTGTGAAGGACAGGTGAGTGAGGTATTATAATACCATTTATAAGTATAGTTATTCAACCATGAAATATTTATGCATTATGTACTCTTCTGGGGACTATGGATATGACAGTGAACAAAACAAAGATTCTTGACTTTTTGTAGTTTACATTCCAGGGTAGGGAGACAAGCACTAAATAACATGTAATAAAGAAACATAGCATATTTTATACTCAATGTGTTATAGACAAAGAGGAGGAAAAGAAGGAAGAGAAGAGAAAAAAGTGTGGAACAAGCTAATGAGTATGGAAATGCAAGGTTGGGGTCCAAGATGTGATTTTAAATAAGTTGATCAGGACAGACCTCATTGAGAATGGGAGTTTTGATCCATGACTTGAAAAAGATAAGACAATAAGCCATGTTTCTTTAGGGAAGGAATATTCCAGGCAGAAGGGACAGCCAGTACCAAAATCCTAAAAGAAAACATGCCTGGCAAGTTTGGTGAACAACCTGAAGACCCGTGTGGCCTGAGCAGAGTGACTAAAGGGAACATAAACAGGAGATATGGTGAGATAGAAAACAAGGGGTCCAATTGTGTAGGCCATGACTAAGTCCTTGAGCTTTGCTTTGAGTGAAATTGATGGGCCATTTCAGGAAATACAGAGTGACATGATCTCATTTATGCTGTGCTGAGTGGCAAGAGTGGCTCTGGTTGCTGGTTTTAGAATAGACTGAAAAGGAGGAAACAAAGAAACCAATTAAGAACCAAAGAATAGCCCAGACATGAGGTGGTAAGTAATGGACAAATTGTGGATCTGTTTTGAAGGTAAGGACCATAAGAGTTCCCTACAGACTGAATGTGGAATGATGAGAGAAAGTAATAGTCGGGATGATTCTAAGTTTTTTGGCCTGAACAAGATGGAGTTCCTGTTCCTCAGATATGGAAGGTTGAGTTGGAGGAGATTTCTGGAGAAGCATCAGGAGTTCACAATATCTATTAAGTAGAGTTTAAGTTGTTATCAGACATCCAAGTGTGTGATTATGTGAATATTCAAGATGAAAGAAATGGAGACATAGTTTAATCATTGCTTATCTTAAAAAAATAAATACAACTCTATAGCAAATATTATTATCTGAACAATTATTATTTCATTTCTACTGAAAAATTAACATTGAGGAAAATTAGCAAAGAGAAGAGAACAATTCACTTAGCTCCCAAATTGGCTATTGATTACAGAACAGATTGTGTTCTTCCTAACCAGAGAGGTAAACCTGGGTATTACTCAAAGAGAAGCAAAGTAACGAAAGTACAAAACTCCTGTCACTGTGTACACCAAATCCAAGCCAAGAACCAAACCAAACTCATGGCTATCAAGTAGAATCTGACTCATAGCAACCCTTCTGGACAGAATAGAACTGCCCCATAGTGTTTCCAAAGTTGTAAATCTTTACTGAAGCAGACTGCCTCATTTTTCTCCTGCAGAACTGCAGTGGGCTTGAACTGCTGACCTTTTGGTTAGCAGTCAAATGCTTTAACCACTGTGCCATCAGACTTTCTTATACAAGAAATATAAAAATTGCTTTTTTATTTTATATTGTTGTTATGTTGTTGTTAAGTGCCGTCGAGTTGTTTCCGACTCATAGTGACCCCATGCACAGCAGAATGAAACACTGCCTGATCCTGCACCAGCCCCACAATCCCTGCTATGCTTGAGCCCATCATTGCAGCCACCATGTCAATCCATCTTGTTGAAGGCCTCCCCCTCTTTCGTCGACCCTCCACCCTACCAAGCACGACATCCTTCTCCAGGGAATGGTCCCTTCTGACAACATGACCAAAATAGGTGAGACGAAGTCTGGCCATTCTTGCTTCCAAGGAGCATTCTGGCTGCACTTCCTCCAGGACAGATCTGTTAGTTCTTTTAGCAGTCCACGGTACTTTCAGCATTCTTCGCCAGCACCACAACTCAAAAGCATCAACTCTTCTTCGGTCTTCCTTATTCATTGTCCAGCTCTCACATGCATACGAGGCGATTGGAAATATCATGGCTTGTGTCAGGCACACCTTAGTCCTCAAGGAGATATCCTTGCTCCTCAGCACTTGATACAGTTCCTTCGCAGTTGACTTTCCCAATGCTACATGTCGTCTAATGTCCTGACTGCTGCTTCTGTTGGCATCGATTGTAGAACCAAGCAACGTGAATTCTTTGACAACCTCAATCTTCTCTCCATTTATTGTGATGCTGCTCATTGGTCCAGTTGTGAGGATTTTTGTTTTCTTTAGATTGAGACGTAATCCATACTGCAGACTGTATTCTTCAACCTTCATCAGTAGGTGCCTTAAGTCATCCTCACTTTCAGCAAGCAAAGTTGTATTGTCTGCATATCTCAGGTTGTTAATGATTCTTCCTCCAATCCTGATACCACGTTTTTCTTCATATAGTCCAGCTTCTCGGATTATTTGCCCAGCATATAGATTGAATAAGTGTGGAGAAAGGATACAACCCTGACACACTCCCTTCTTGATTTTAAACCATGTAGTGTCCCCTTGTTCTGTTCGAATGACAGCCTCCTGGTCAAGGTACAGATTCCTCATGAATACAATCAAGTGCTCGGGAATTCCCATTCTTCCCAATGTTATCCATAATTTCTCATGATCCACACAATCAAATGGCTTTGCATAGTCAATAAAACACAAGTCAACATCTTTCTGGTATTCTTTGCCTTGAGCCAAGATCCATCTGACAATAGCTAAGATATCCCTTGTTCCACGTCCTCTTCTGAATCCGGCTTGAACCTCTGGAAGTTCTCTGTCAATATACTGCTGCAAATGTTTCTGAATTATCTTCAGTAAGATCTTACTTGCGTGCGATATTAATGATATCATTCGATAATTTCCACATTCTGTGGGATCACCTTTCTTTGGAATGGGCACAAATATGGTTCTCTTCCAGTCAGTTGGCCAGCTAGCTGTCCTCCAAATCTCTTGGCATAACTGAGTGAGTGCCTCCAATGGGGCATCTGTTTGTTGAAATATCTCAATCGGTATGCCATCAATTCCCAGAGCCTTGTTCTTTGCCAGTTTTATATTAATATATTATAAAATATTAATAATAATACAATAAACTTACAATATGAGTATTTTATAGTATTTATATTCTGAAGCACAGAAGGACTAAATATATGATCTTACAGCATGATAGTAAATTATTTCTTAGGTTATAAAATAGCCTCCTATTGACAAAAGACATCTGGTCAGCATGTTCTGGGCCCATGAATTAAAGAGCTTTGATGGGTAATGAAACAATTGATTAAATTTGCTATGATGAAGTGTTTTGGTCCTCTAGTGCTGCTAGTAGAAAAATATCACAAATGGATGGCTTTAACAAACAGGGATTTATTCTCTTACAGCTTAGGAGGCTAGAAGTCTGAGTCCAAAGTGCCACCTGTAGGGGCTGGGTGAAGGCCCCTCGACCTTGGGCTTCAGCTTTGCTCCTTGCTCCTAGGCCATTTAAGCTGGAGGCTTCTCCTAACTGAGGAAGCTGCTGGCTGCTGAGGCTGACAAACCCAAATTTAAAAAGTAAAATGGCAAGGTGCCAAAATTATCAAGCAACACAGCAGGTCACTCGTTCAAGTCCAGAAATGGTTTCAAGGTAGGCAGACAACATGACAGGCCACTGAGATGAAGACTCAGCCAAATGCAGGATCCATATGTGCCAAAAAGCTCAGAGACATTTTTCAAATTGTTTACTTATGTACTGGAAGCAGACCACAGTCCTAAGACAGTGCTCACAGTGGATTCCACTATGGGGTTGATTACCAGTCTCATTGTGGGGAATAACTGCCCAGCCACTCTAAAACAAGCCCAGCCAAATTGACACATAACCTTAACTACCACATAGAGGGAGGATGGAGGTTGATGCCAGTTACATATGTATGACAAATCTTTAACCTGAATGAGTCAGGAATAGTCATTGTAACCTGAAGGATGTGTATTCACAGAAAGTGAATTTGGATTTGTCTGAAAAAAGGTTTTCACGTGTTATTTTTAGGTTACTGCTCATAGTTAATAATCATTGATGTGAAACTGAAAAACTGAAATGACTAGGTCACAGAATTATTATAAGGATAAAGTATGATAATGTGTGAGAATATACTGCACACTTAACAGGCCCTCAATGGAATAGTAGCTATCCATGATTTTATTCTCTCTCAAATAAATTCAAGGTGACAACCTTTTGTCTATCGTACGAAATATAAATTCTGTTCTAACTTTTACCCAATATTCTTTTCTTTTTCTGTGCACATGATAGCATTATATTTTCTGCCCCATTTATTTAACAAGAACAAAGGACATGCCACTTTTCAGCCATGACATTTAATTATTTGTATAAGACCCTCCAACACTATCTGCCCTTGATGGTGGGATGGTAGATCCACAAAATCGAAGCAGACTAGATTGCTGAGTCATTTCATGGAAGAGAGTTACCCTAGAGTATCTCTTGGGCTTGCAGTGCATGTTACATAAGCCATAAATAAACCTATGTTATGCTAATCCATTGGGATTTTGGGATCCCATGTTACCACAACATAACTTTTGTCTTGTCCTTTCAAAAGCCTGTAGTTTAATGCTCACCATTGTCTGGTGTCACTTTAGCTATCTCCTCAATTTTTTTTTTCTCCTTGAATTTTATGGAGTCTGGCTTCTCTACATACATGCTATCTTATTTGTTTACACCTCTGTGTATTTTCTCATGTTGCTCTTCCTTTCTTCTCTAATTTCCACCTAAACTAAATATTATCCATGTATCAGATGGCACATAACAACAACATCAGACTCCAAGGAGCCCAGGTGGTACAGTGTTTAAGTGCTTGGCTATTAACCAAAACGTTGGTGGCTCAAACACACCACTCCATGGGAGAAAGATGAGGCAGTCTGCTTCCATAATGATTTACAGCCTTGGAAACCCTATGGGATAGTTCTACTCAATATAGGGTCACTGTGAATTGGAATCAGCTTAATGGTAGCAAGTTTGATTCCCGGTTTGCATTGGAGTCAAGCTTTCTAAGCACAATTGTTATTCATCAAACAATTCAGTCTTTAATTGTAAATAGCCTAAACACACACGTCTTAGTTGTTTTATGTGACAAGCCTTGAGAAACCCATTAGAGGATCTTTGTCTCCTAATTTTATTCAACTTTAATGATGTGAGCTGATACTTTTGTCCCAAATATCTCTTCCCTCCAATTAGGTCATTATAAGGTTTATAAGGTTTATCTCTTGAAAGAACTCCTCTAATAATGAGATTTCTCAGCTCAGAAATTCTCCTTTCCTATAGACAGAGGCCTAAAAGTTCAGAGGATTTAACTTGGCATTCATGGTCTTTTGGACAAGTCCCAGATTTTTCTTCTATGACTTCTCTTTGCAAGCATAACTTGAATATTACTAGTTCTATGGTTTGCCCTCAGAAGAGGGTGTGGAATGAGGGATATCATTGCTGATGTCAGCTAGATCTTGGGTGGAAGCAAAGAACCAGAAAGTTCTTTACATGTGTTTTATTGATTGTGAGAAGGTATTTAACTGCATGGATCATAAAAATTATGGATAACATTGCAAAGAATGGGAAATCCAGAACATTTAATTTTGCTCATATGCCACCTATACATAGACCAAGAGGCTGTTATTCAAACCAAACAAGGTGATACTGCATGGTTTAAAAATCAGAAAAGGTGTGTGTCAGGGTTGTATCCTTTCACCATACTTATTCAGTCTGTATACTGAGCAAATAATCTGAGAAGCTGGACTGTGTGAAGAAGAACATGGCATCAGGATTGGAAGAAGACTCATTAACAACCTGAAATATGCAGATAACACAACCCTTCTTATTGAAAGTAAAGAGGACTTGAAGCACTTACTTATGCAGATCAAAGATGACTACAGCCCTCAGTATGGATTTTTCCTGAACATAAAGAAAACAAAAACTCTCACAACTGGACTAATAAGCAGCATCACAATAAGTGGAGAAGAGATTGAAGTTGTCAAGGATTTCATTTTACTCAGATACACAGTCAAGGTCCACGGAAGCATCAATTAAGAAATGAAACAATGTATTGCATTGGGCAAATCTGCTGTAAAAGACCTCTTTAAAGTGATAAGGAGCAAGGATGTCACTTTGTAGATAAGGTATGCCTGACCCAAGCCATGGTCTTTTCAAAAGCTTCATGTGCATGTGAGAACTGGACAATGAATATGGAAAACTGCGGAAGAATTGATAGCGTTGGTGAAGAATATTGAATGTACCATGGGACTACTAGAAGAATGAACAAATCTGTCTTGGAGGAAGTTCAGCTGGAATGCTCCTTACAAGTGAGAATGCCCAGACTTTGTCTCTCCTACTTTGCTCATGTAATCAGAAGGGACCAATCCCCGGAGAAGGATATCATGCTTGTTAAAGTAGAGGCTCAGTGAAAAAGAGATCTTCAACAAGATGGGTTGACTCAGTGGTTGCAGAGATGGGCTCAAGCATAACAATGATTGTGAGGCTGGTGCAGTTCTGGGCAGTGTTTTGCTCTGTTTTACATGAGGTTACTATGAGTCAGAACCGACCAAATGGCACCTACCAGCAACAACATGATTTTGTCTGTGCCATTCATTGAAACTATAATGCTCTCATTTCTGCCTATAAAAAATTTGTTCTTGTTATGTGCCATCGAGTCGGACCCGACTCATCACGACCCCTCCTTGGGTTGCCGAGGCGGTATCACTACGGAAGTAGGTTGACCAACCTTCCTTCTGAGGAGTGGCTGGTGTGTTTGAGCCTCCAGCATTGTGGTTAGCAGTCAAGTGCCTTAGGCACTACTATGCTACCACCAAAAAGTACAAACTAGAATGGAAAATATTGATCAATATTTAAGAAGCCAAAAAAGCAATCAGTAAACCCTGAAAACATATCCATAATACATACTTAATAAAGGGCCCATTCTCACTTTCTGTAAAGAATCCTACAAGTAAATATAAATGACAGGCAACTAAAAAAACTGAGTACAAATTACTTAAACAGTCATTTAACAAAAGGGGATATTCAAATGATCAAAAGCATAAGAAATAATACTTAACCTTATTAGTAATCAGTGAAATACAAATAAAAACCACAATAAGAAGCTATTACATGTTCTCTATACTGCTTAACATTTAAAAGTGTGATAGTACCAAGTATCAGGGACAATTTGGCTCCATGGAAAGACTTACCCAGTGTGTAGGAGTGAATACTGTTACAGTCATTTAGTAAACAATTGGTATTATCTTGTAAACTTAAATATATATATAAACAACGATCCTTAATTATATACTTATAGAAACATGATATTATGTGGGCCAGGATAAAAAAACACCAAAATTCACAGTAGTATTGTTTACCACAGCACAAAGCTAGAAACAACTCAAAAGCACATCAATGATAAATGATTTAGTCATAAAATGGAATAAAGCACTGAAAGTAACTGTAGAAGGTCTATGAATGGTCTACATTCACAGGGATGAATATTAAAGACACAATGCTGAGCAACAGAAGTCAGATACAAAAGATTACATACTGTCAGTTTCCAATTGTATAAAATTCAAAAAAAAAAAAAAAAAGGCAACACTAAAGGATATTGTTTAGGGATGCATACCTATGTAACAAAGCTATAAAGCAAAATAAAGGTGTCTGTTATCATAATATTTAAAACAGCAAACAGCAGTTACCTCTATGCATGGAAGAGTGAAGAACACAGAAGTTAATTCTGAGAGGCACAATTGGTGATGATTGCTTGAGTGTTTGTTTTATGATATTTTACTTTTTGCATATGCTATATTTAACAAAAAATATTTAAAGCATCCTGTGCCTCCTTTAAGATCTATTTCTCCATGTAATGTATTCTATCACCGACTCTGGGAGCTTGCTTCATCTTCTGGTTATCAAGAGTCATTATTATTTGTTTAAGTCAATTTTCTGGATATAGCCATGTAACGTCACTTCTATGGTTATCTTGAAGTATTAGTGTACCTAATTTATAGTGGTTCTGATAAGTTTTTACGTATAGGTCATTCCTCCTTCAACTCTTGAACTCCAATGCAATGATTTGCACATAGAAGATATCCAATGCACATAGAAGATATCCAATACACAAGAATAATGTTAATTAATACATACTAAGATATCCCAGATCTAGGAAATATAATATTGAAAGAATTATTTCTAAAAAGTTCAAATGCAATCATATCATGGAGAGCAACATTGTAATGGAGGTCAGAAATTCTGAGTCCTGGTCCTTCTCTACTAACTATTGACTTAAGTAAGTCATTTCACTTCTTTAAGAATTGAGTTCTTCATGTGTTAAATGTGGTATTTAGGTTAAAAACACCAAACACAAATATCTACTTTGTAGTTCTGAGATTTTGTGTATTTTTGAAATACAAAATTTTGAAATATTACAAAAAACTCCCAGGAGTATTGTTCAGAACTCTTAAGGAAAATCAAGTAAAAAAAAAAAAAAAAATCCCAAGGTCATGAAGTAGAACTTTTGGAAGACAATAGATCTAGTATTCCTTCACACATCAAAAAACAAAACAAAACAACAACAACAACAAAACTCTTTTTCATAAAAATAGAGAAAAAGAATTGTGATATAAGCCACACAACAATAAAACCACTTTTTTTTTTAACCAAAAAGAAAGGGGAGATGAGTCATCAACTGACTTTGTGGCTTAAAAAAAAAAAAAATCATACAGGAAATGCAGAAACAGACTGAGTTGGAGGAACTGAAACAATCATCAAAGAAACCAAGATTCTTTTTTTTTTATGGACCAGGTATATGTATTCCATTGCCCTGATTTTGTTGTTTCGGTTTATAAATCTGTTTGGAAAAAAATTTACTTTTACTCACTGTCATCGAGTCAATTCCAACTCATAGTGTTTCCTTTTGAGTTTCCAAGGTGATAGATCTTTACAAAGTAGATTGCCCAGTCTTCCTTCCACAGAGTGTCTGGTGGGCTTGACCCACCAACCTTCTGGTTAGCAATCAAATGCCTTAGACCCCATGCCACCAGAGCTCTTTTGGAAAAAAATTAGAGGGTAATTATTAGAGATCATTGATAAAGGATTTAGATAATCATGGAATCCTAGCATCTCAAGAGATAAAAACTTTAGTGATTATTTATTCCCAATACTCAGCCATTAAATATGCTTGAATCTTGGTTATAAAATACCTGGTGAATGGTCACCTAGCCTATTCTTGAGTACCTGCAGTAAGAGAAATCTTAGTACTTCCTGTTGTTGTGATGTTAGTTGAAAGGATTATCACTGCATTTTCACACAGAGTGCTACTTTTTATTGAGAGCTTATTTTACAACTCCCTACAAATAATTTTTTTTTAATTTGTTTTGCTTCAAAATATGAAGGTCTGACACTTGTTGACCTTAGTTACTCTAGCCAATGACACTTTTAAAGACTAATACTTTCTTTGGATGGCATTAAATGCTTAGATTTCAAATATTAACGTGACTTCAGATTTTGGATACCACAGCTCTATAAGCCATATATGATGGGCTGAAAGAAAAAAAATCCTATCTATTTGTCTCTATTTCATTTGAGGCAACTGAATACAGCTTTTCCACAGGTCATGGTAAATTTAGGAGTCCTTGGTGGCACGCATGGTGAAGCCCTCAACTACTCACACAAAGTTTGGTAGCTCTAACCCACTCAGAGATGCCTCAGAACAGGCCAGGTGACTGCTTTATAAATGTTACAGCCTGGAAAACCCCATGGAACAGTTCTACTCTGCACACACAGGGTTTCCAATGGGCAGAAATGATTCAAAGACAACTAACTACAACATCAACAGCATGGTAAATTTACCTGCCTGGTGGCTCCCTCCACACACGGCCAGTTTGTATTCCAATTTGAAATGATGTTACTTAGAGATAAAATAAAATTAAACAAAAGTAAACTATGACCTGAATACCACACAGAACACAGAATTGATTTAAATTACTTCCTCTTTTTTTTTTTTTTTTTCTTCTGCTATAGACAGTTTCTGTGTAAAGTTGGGTATCAATATACTGGAAAGCATATTACAACTTTAGATGTTTTGCTGTGGAAACAAGAGCAGTATTAGCTCATAAAATTTACTGTAATTTTGCTTAAAGTACTTTAATAAAAGGATACAAAGTAGGTGATCTCCTATATAGAATAAATAACACTTAGAAAATTCTATCACATTTATGGAAATCTATAGCCAAAAGGGCTAAGTGTGAACACAATATATGCTTTCAGAATATGTTCAACCTGGTACCTTAATATGAGCACTACCTGAAGATTCCAATACTGAAGACATTGATGATGTCCCTGTCTTCAATAGACTCAATGTGTTTTATTGAAGCCATGCAATAGGGAAACCTTCTATGCTTTTTTAGAACTCTAAATCAAAAGGTAGTGAATTCCTAGTTATACTCTTATGATTTGTTCATTCCTTGCTGTGATAACTTTTCTTTGTGAGGAATATAATCTTACATTCCTCCTTTGTTTTTGTTATGTGCCATCCAGTCGTCTCTGATTCATAACGAACTTATGTACAACAGAACAAAACACTGTCTGGTCCTGTGCCAGCCTCTCTATCCTTATTACACCTGAGCCCATCACTGCAGCCACCGTGTCAATCCATCTTGTTCAGGGCCTTCCCCTTTTTCATTGACCCTCCACTTTACCAAGCATGACATCTTTCTTCAGAGAATAATCCCTTCAGACAACATGACCATTCTCACTTCCAAGGAGCACTCCAGCTGCACTTCTTCCAGGATAAATTTTCAGCAGTCCACAGTACTTTCAGCATTCTTTGCATGCAAGCACAACTCAAAAGCATCAACTTTTCTTTGGTCTTCCCTATTCATTGTCCAGCTCTCACATGCATATGAGTTGATTGAAAATGCCATTCCTTGGGTTAGCAGTATCTTAACCTTCAAGGAGATATGTTTGCTCTTCAGCACTTGGAAAGGTCTTTTGCAACAGATTTGTCTAATACAATACGTCTTTTGATGTCTTGACTGCAGCTGCCATTGACATTGATTGTAGAACCCAGTAATATGAAGTTTTTGACAACTTCAATCTTTTCTCCATCTATCATGATGCTACTTATAGGTCTAGTTGTGGGGATTTTTGTTTTCTTTATATCGAGGTATAATCCATCTTGAAGACTGTAGTCTATAATCTTCATCAGTAAGTGCTCCAAGTCATCCTCACTTTCAGCAAGCAATGTTGTGTCCTTTGTGTATCTCAGGTTGTTAATGAGTCTTCCTCCAATCCTGGTACCACGTTCTTCTTCATATAGTCCAGCTTCTTGGATTATTTGCTCAGCATACAGATTGAATAACTATGGTGAAAGGATACAACCCTGATGCACTCCCTTCTTGATTTTAAATGATACAGTATCCCCTTGTTCTGTTCGAACGACAGTCTTCTGGTTTATTATAGGTTCCTCATGAGTACAGTTAGGTGTTCTGGAATTCCCATTCTTCTCAATGTTATCCACAATTTGCTTTGATCCACACAATCAAATGCTTTGGCATAGTCTATAGAACACAAGTAAACATCTTTCTGGCATTCTTTGCTTTGATCCAAGGTCCATGTGTCATCAGCTATGATATCCCTTGTTCCGCATCCCCTTCTGAGTCCAGCTTGCATTTCTGTCAATATACTGCTGCAATCATTTTTGAATTATCTTCAGTAAGATTTTACTTGTGTGCAATATCATTGATAATTTTCACATTCTGTGGGATCACCATTCTTTGGAATGGGTATGAATGTGGATCTCTCCCAGTCAGTTGGCCAGGTAGCTGTCTTCCAACGGATGCCACACTAGAGGCATAGCTGAGTGAGTGCCTCCAGTGTGGCATCCATTGGTTGAAATATCTCAATGGGTATTCTGTCAATTCCTGGAGCCTTGTTTTTCTCCAATTCCTTCAGTGCAGCTTTGACTTCTTCCTTCAATACCATTGGTTCTTGATCATATATGTGCCACCTCCTGAAATAGATGATCATCTACCAATTCTTTTTGGTATACTGACTCTGTGTATTCCATCCATCTTCTTTTGATGTTTCCTGCATCATTCAACATATTGCCCATGGAATCTTTCAATATTGCAATTCGAAGCTTACTTTTTTTCTTCAATTCTTTCAGCTTGAGAAATGCCAAGAGTGTTCTCCCCTTTTGGTTTTCTAACTCTAGGTCTTTGCACATTTCATTATATAATTGACTATCTTCTCGAGCTGCTTTTAGAAATTTTCTATTCAGCTCTTATATCCTGTCAATTCTTCCATTTGCTTTAGCTACTCTTCACTCAAGAGCAAGTTTCAGAGTCTCTCCTGATATACATTTTGGTCTTTTCTTCTTTTCTCATATGTTTAATGATCCCTTGCTTTCTTCATGGATGATGTTCTTGGTGTCATCTCACAATTCTGGTTTTCGATCATTGGTGTTCAATGCATCAAATCTATTCTTTAGATGGTCTCTAAATTCAGAAGTGATGTATTCAAGGTCATATTTTGGCTCTTGTGGACTTGTTTTAATTGTCTTCAACTTCAACTTGAACTTGCATATGAGTAGTTGATGGTCTTTTCCACAATCACCTCCTGCCCTTGTTTTGGCTGAAGATATTGAGCTTCTCCATCACCTCTTGCCATAGATGTAGTCAATCTGATTCCTGTGTACTCCATCTGGCAAAGTTCACATGTATAGGTGCTGTTTGTGTTGTTGAAAAAAAGATATTTGCAATTAATAAGTCATTGGTCTTGCAAAATTCTATCATGCGATCTCCAGCATCATTTCTTTCTCCAAGGTCATGTTTTCCAACCACTGGTGAGTCTTCTTTGTCTCCAACTTTTGCACTCATAATTAACACATCTTGATTGCATGTTTGGTCAATTTCAGACTGCAGAAGTTGGTCAAAATCTTCAACTTCCTCATTTTGGCTTTGGTGATTGGTGCGTAAATTTGAATAATAGTAGTATTAACTGGTCTTCTTCATAGGTATAAGGATATTATCCTATCACTGACAGCATTGTACTTCAGAATAGATCTTGATACATTCCTTGTGATGCTCAATGCCATGCCATTCTTCTTCATTTTGTCATTTTTGGCATGGTAGTTTGACAGTGGCATCTTCTTGGTTAATAGAATAATTCATCCTATATCATGGGTAGAATGCTCATGTTATTTTTTTATCTTTCTATTATGTTGAACTGGGAGCTCTGGTGGCTTAGGGCCTAAGGCACCTGACTGCTAATCAGAAGGCTGGCAGTTCAAACCCACCAGCCACTCTTCAGAAGAAAGACTATGCAATCTACTTCTGTAGAAATACTGCCTCGGAAACCCAAGGAGGGGTTGCTATGAGTCAGGGTTTTTATTTATTAATTAATTTATTAATTTATTATGCTGAACATGGACTCGACTGGAATTTTTTGTTGCTGTTGTTGTTACTTGCCATTGAATTGATTCTGACTCATCATGAATCCATGTGTGCAGAGCAGAATGGTTCCCTAGGGTTTTCAAAGTTGTGACATTTTGGAAGCAGATCTCCAGGCTTATCTTCCAAGGAAACTTTGGCTGGGTTCAAACTGCCAAACTTCCAACTGTGTTGTTCCTACCTCACACATATTAGTCATAGACTCTGGTCAGTTGCATGTAAAGGCCACATTTTTCTTTAGCTACTTTTATATTTCTTAAGGAAATAATCAATATTTCCTTAAGAGATATGTTTGCGATAACTCTCAATCACCTACAAAAGGTATGTTAAATTCATAAGTATTTAATAATTTCATTCCAGCTAATATGGAAGTTGCTAACTCTTCTTCTAAACACAAAATCAGAAGTATCAAGTTTTAATAAAATGGACTGATTTATCTTTTGTCATGTTTGTAGCATATACTTTTTCTTTTCTTTTGATAGATGTTAATAAACCAAAACCAAACTCACTGTCATCAAGTCAATTTCAACTCATAGCAACTCCCATTGGATTTCCAAGGCAGTAAATCCCTATGGAAGTAGATTGCCCCATTTTCCTTCCACAGACCAGCTAGTGGATTTGAACTGCCAATCATCTGGTAGCAGCCAAATGTCTTAGGCACTGTGCCACCAGATGTTAATAGTAAGGTAAAATAAGTAAAAATGAAACAGAAGATGAAGATCAAGAAAGTAAACACCATTGCTAAAATAATGAAAGCTTCACAATTAATCTGTATTATTCATAATAAATATTTTACTTTAAATGTATAGTCAAAAATTAAATATTAATTAATTTTTTGCTTATATATTGGAGCAAATACTCAATTGTGCTGTTTTATTTTCTATAAGATAGTCTTTTCATTTCTACTGTTGTTGCTGTCATGTGCCCATCTTAAAAAAGCCAGAAAATGACCAAACTGAATATAAACTACTAAAATGTTTCAACACATCACTTCTAACATCAACAAAAATATTCATTTTTAATTTTGTTATTTTGGCCACTTTAAGAGCCAACACAAATGGGACAGTTTATGTTAAATAAAAAGGCAAATAATTTTTGTAACATGAGTATATCAAACAAATTTTGAAATTTAAGTGAGTTTTCCAAGAATAGCTTAGTCCACGGATGTATTTATCTAGGTCACTACCCCTCAAACACTTTCTGAAAGCAGAGTTAGCATCCGGAAAGTATGCCATCAGTCACGTCTGACTCATGGTTAACTCATGCACAACAAGACAAAATGTTGCTCATTCCTATGTTGTCTTCACAATCGTTGGTATGTTTGAGCCCATTGTTGTGACCATTGTGTATTTTGAGTAACTTGTAACCTGGGAGGCTCATCTTCCAGCATTATATAGGACAATATTCTGTTGTGATCCATACAGTTTTCATTCACTAATTTTCTGAAGTAGATCACCAGGTCTTTCTTCCTGTTCTGTCTTTGTCTAGAAGCTCTGCTAAAACATGTCCACCACGCAACCCTGCCAATATTTGTACCAACAATATAACATTCCGCATCACAGCAATATACAAGCCATCATAGCACAACATTGACAGAGGATTTGTGAACTTGTTGAATGATCCTCCCCAAATCAATTTACATGTGAAGTAGCCCAAATCTCTTTACACTGAATGTGGGTCTGCTTTACTATTATTAGGAGCTCTGGTGGCGTAGTGCCTAACTGCTAACCAGAAGACTGGCAGTTCAAACCCACCAGCTACTCTTCAGAAGGAAGGTTGGGCAATCTATTTCCATAGTGATACTGCCTCAGAAACCCAAGCAGGGGTCACTATGAGTTGGAGCCGACTCCAACGCAGTGGTTGCAAGACCAGTATTATCAGAAAAGACTTCAAAAACTTTGTCTTCTTACAGCTCACTTCAGTAGTACATAGAAGCTGAGATGTGAAGATGTAGTAATTTGCTCACTCACAGAATTGGTTTCTTAGGGCTGCCATAACAAAGTTCCACAAAATGAGTGGTTTAAGAAGAGAAATTTATTATCTCGCAGTTCTTGAGGCTAACAATCTGAATTCAGGGTGTCAGCACCCCCATGTGTGAAGGTATCTGAAGCCCTAGGTGAAGATCCTTTCTTGCTCTCCCAGGTTCTGGTAACCTTAGCCATTCCTTGGCTTGTGGCTGTATCATAACTCTATCAGTCTCTGTCTTCACATGGCCATACATCCTCTGGGTCTCTGGGTCTCTGCTCTTCGTTTATAAGGACACCACTCACATTAGATTAGGAGGCACTCTACTCCAGTATAGACTCATGTTAACTGATAACATCTTCAATTTTCAAACATATTTCTGAACAAAGTTGCATTCACAGATATCAGGAGTTAAAACTTCAATATACCTTTTTTGGGGATACAATTCTATTCAAAATACTCACTATCCCCCTGTGCAAGCTTTCTGCTTTGTCAATAGAACGTCAAATGTGTTTATATAATCCCCTGAAGAACACATCCATTTTCCCATTTTAGGCGGAAATCCTGACTTGTGTAATATTTAAAATAATTCCCTTTTCCTTAACATAAATTAAATGATCAAGTTCTTTTCAGTGAAGGATGAAGGAAAATATGTTGAGAGTCTTCTGTGAATGTTTCCTGGTTCTTAAAGGGAGCTTTCTAACATTTTTCCACTGGACATTGTCTTGTTAGAAAATGATGCCTGGAACTGTGACAGCAATCATGCACCCATGAGATTGTTGTTTTAGGATGAAGCCAACACTGAACATTGTGTAGGGGAGAGATGGAAGGGACCTGAATCTGGATGATTCTCTTCAGCTACTGATTTAATCAACCATACACCTGTTCTACTTCTGGACTCTTTGTTCATTCATTCATCAAATATTTATTAAATATGCACCAAGAATTGTTCTGAACACAGAAGATATATCCTTAGAAAATATAGGAAAAAATCTCTATGCAATGAAACTTATGCTCAAGTAGAGAAAACCAGACATTAACAGCATAAATTAGTAAGCTATATAGTATATGTGATGGTTAATTTTATGTGTAAACTTGGCTAGGCTATAATGTCCAGTTGTATGGACAAACACTAATTCTGATTCTGTTATGAAGTAGTTGCATGTAATTAAATCAGTTGGCCTTAAGTGAAAAAAATTACACTCCATACTATGGGTAAGCCTTAGCCAATAAGTCAAACGTCTTAAGAGCAAAATGAGTTTTTCCTAAGGTATAGTCTGCCTCCAGACTATGAACAGACATCTTGCCAGACCTCCTCCACTCTTTGTTGCCTAGTTTTGGCACAAAGACTGCAAGAATCTTCAGCCTGTCACCCCACCTACAGATTTTTGGGACATGAGACTGACAGAATCTCTAGATTGTTTCCTGACCTGTAGATTTTGCACATGCTTGCCCCCTCCATAGAATGAGCTAATTCCTTAAAATAAATTTCTCTCTTCATATCTCTATGTATGTATGTATCTATCTATCTATCATCATCATCTTATTGATCCTATCTCTCTAGAGAACCCTGACTAATATAGTGTGTTAGAAAATGATGATGAAAAAATTAAACACATAAAGAGAATATGGCATGGTAGGTGGTGAGTACTGTAGTTGTATACAGAATCATCAAGAAAGGGCAAGCTGAGAGAGTCATGATTTATCAATGACAATAAGGAGATATGAGAGGATAAATTTTTCCATTAAATCCACTACCCACCCCATCATTACTTGCAGCCAGAAGCATACTTACTGAAATACAGATTATAGATAGATTATCCAGGTCTATCAATATGTGTATTCACATTTCTTGAAATATGGCATCATGAGTATTCAAATGACTTCCAAGAATGTGTTATCTCTGTCTTCTCTATTTCTGATTCAACTTCCCACTATTTATGGCTATTCAGGTTCTAGCAAGATGTTGAGAGAAAGGATATTCATACTGACATTGAAGAATTAGAGTTTTTATTATCTATACCACCTTCACCATAATAACAATAGCTAACATTTAGTAAACACTTGACTTGCACTGGGTAATATTCTAAGTCCTTTGTACTTATCTCATTTAATCCATTCGGTAGCCCTATGAGTCATGCATTTAATATTATTACAATTTTTCACATTGTAAAACCAGGAATAAGAAAAGTTAACTTTGCAAAAGTCACAGAGTATGTGGCGGAGCATTGACCCACAAGGAATTGAGCTCCAGAGCCCAAACATCATGCACTGAAAAAAAAAAAAAAAAAATAGCTTTCCTTTCTCAAGTGGTAACTATTTTGACAGAATGCATGATCCTATTCCCAAACCAAATACCAAATTCACTGCCAGTTGATTTGACTCATAGCAACCCCCATTAGGCTTCCAAGGCTGTAAATCTTTATGGGAGAAGACTGTCTCATCTTTCTTCCATGGAGGGCCTAGTGGGTTCAAACCACTGGCTTTTTGGTTAGTGGCCAAATGTTTTAACCACTTTATCACCAGAGCTCCTTTATAGCAATCCTATAGGACAGAGTATAACTGCCCCATAGGAAGAGTTTCCAGTGGTTAAGGGTTACCTTAACCACTCTGCCACCAGAGATCCCAGGGAGATTGAAGAGGCAACATAAATCCCAAGAATTCAGTGGTCTTTTAGCAGAAGGAACATGTATTCTCTCTTCAAGGCAAACTGTGTCAAAGCAGGGTACAGTGTGTAGTCTCAGATTTGGTGGAAACATATAGCAATAAAATTGCTTGCTAAATTTCATTCTCTCAAATTTAGATTAAATGAAAGTGAAGGAGAACTAACAATATTGATTCATTTGTCAGTTAAATGGCATTAAAGTGCACTATGGATTTCATTGTAATCTATTATTAAGAGGAATCCTTGCAACCACAAAACAGAGGAGCAGAACCCACTTCATTAACATGGTGCCCTTTATCTCCAACCCATTTTGAAGCTTGCAAATAATCCAGGTGTGTGAGAAAATACCAATTCAATTCATCTGTAAAGAAAGCTTTCAAGTCAATGGTTAAGTCATATGTGATATTGATGCAAGAGAAGTAAAGAAAGAATGGTTTATGGGAAAGAAACTTCAACTAGGGGAGAGGTTAAGGAGAACTGAATTTCTGTTCTGGTTGTTGGCAGAGTGCGGCTGCGGTGGGGGTGGAGAGGCAAGGAATAGAGACAAAAGAACATGGAAATGAGCTCCAGAGTATCATAAAGAGATTGCCAAAGATAAGCAAAAGGCTTATCTCAGGATGTTGAGAGGTTTTTGGTCAACAACCTAATAAACGTTTAGGCAATGAAATAATTTTGTGAAGACTTGAAGTAAGAGATCTTTAATTAGTTAATTCATATTATAAAGTTTCAGTTATGAGGGAGGATTTTATGCTGTTTCTTAAACTTACTGATGCAAGGATAAATTGCTCCTCTGTCTTTTTCAGCTGGGAATCTTACAGAACTAGGATTTCATGGAAGACACTCTGAGAAAGACCTGAGTGATGGCATGTCTGAGTCCATCTAGATTCTTTATTGAGTGCCCCAAAGAGTTCTTTGGGGACCGGGAAAGATGTCTGCTGTGGGTAGAGAAGGGGGTGAGCTGAGCATCCCTTTGTATGATCCTAGCTTTGGGACTGGAAACTGTTTTCCCTACAGTCAGCTCCATTAAAGAATCCACCACCCAGCAAGGAGGTATTGCCACACAGCCAGCTTCTTAGGACTCATGTAGTTTCCAGGTGTTTCTTGAGTACCTGACAACTTGATAATTTAAATTTCTGTGAAGAAAACCACTTGAGAGTATTGCAAATATATAAATTCCCAATATTTTCTAATTAAGTATCTCATATTTTATGTCATGACCTGTTTGTCCCTGAGTGCTCTCACTGTCTGCTCTAAGCATTGTCCTATCAGTTAATGTTTTAGCTATGAAAATTGAACCTCCCTGGCACCTCTGTGGAGTTATGAACATATTTAAGATTTCGGGTTAATGCATGCTGCCAGCCAGGCAATGTATAAATGTGTATGTATGACAACAGTTTTTGTTAATAGTTGCTTTTATCCAATTTTCATCTTTTTCAAATATTCCAGTGTTACATCAAACTATTTGGCCACTTTCTTTAAAACATGAGAACAAAAAAATAGTATCTCCTATTACTATTACTTCAAATTTTTAAAAAATCGGTCATTATTTTGCTTCAACTTCTGAGGTATATGTTGTTGTTAGGTGCTGTTGAGTCAGCTCCAACTCATAGTGACCCCATGTCCAACAAAACAAAACACTGCCCAGTCCTGTGCCAGCCTCATAACCCTTAATATATTTGAGCTCATCATTGCAGCCACTGGTCAATCCGTCTTGTTGAGGGCCTTCCCCTTTTTCATTGACCCTCCACTTTACCAGGCATGATATCTTTCTCCAGAGCATGGTCCCTCTGACAACATGACCAAGGTAGGTATGCAAAGTCTTGGCAATATGCTACTGTGAGAATAAGTTTTATCATCATAGCAAATCAATAAACTAATGATTTTGCAGATAAGGCATCGAGTCATTAAGAAGTAAATTTGGTATGTTAAAAATATACATTCCAAGTTTTTAGAAGGAAAATATGAGATTCTAAACATTGGAAAATTGATTTTTAAAAAAATCACAATTTAATGCAAAACAAACACTCTGATGTAGATGGCTGTTGATGGATTTTACATATGTAGGTTTTAGCCACATATTTTTATCAAGCCTTCAGGTACGTTCATTGATGCTGTTTTCCAAACATAAAAATCATTGGCTTCCATATCAATATATTAGAGACTATCAGTCCAGATGGGAGTGCGGGTAGCATAGTCCTTAAGGCACTTGACTGCTAACCAGAAGGCTGGAAGTTCAAACACACCAGCCACTCCTCGGAAGGAAGGTTGGGCAATCTACCTCCATAGAGATACTGCCTCAGAAACCCAAGTAGGGGTCACTATGAGTTGGGTTGGACTCGACGACACACAACAACAACACCAGTGTAGATGATGGCTGTCTGCAAGACTCCTCAGAAGAAGGTACTTTTACAGCCACTTGTTTAAGGGTTCTTAAATTGGAGTTCAGACAAGAAAATTGTATTAAAAATTTTTAGGGTATGTGTTTAAACATTTTTTGGGGTGAAAATGTGCAGGGTTTTGGTGAGATTCTCAGTGCTGGACTGTTACTCATAAGAGGTTGAGAATCAGTGCTTTAGAGTTTCAGTCCTCATCCATCTAAGGTGCAAATATTGGTTTATCCCCATCAAGGGCAAAGAACAGTGAAGAAAATCAAAGACATGAAGAAACAGTTGGTCCAAAGGACTAATGGACTGTGTGAACTCCAGCTTCCATGACCTTGATACCAGAAGAACTAGATGGTGCCTGGCTACCACTGCTGACAGCTCTAAGGAATCACAACAAGAGGCTCTATATAGAGTGGGAGAAAATTGTGGAACAAAACACAAAATCATAAAAAAGACCAGGTTTACTGGTCTGATAGAGACTGGTAGAACCCCTGAGACTATGGCCCTTGAAATGCTCTTCAGCCATGGAACTGAACTCACCTCTGTGGCTTGACTTTTACTCAAAATATAGAAAAACCTATAAGGTGAACAATAACCCCAGAGAGTATGCATTCATTAGAACAGTCAACCATATGAGTGCAAAAGGAAGTATTTCCCACAGATAAAGCTCAGAAGGCAGGAAGGGATAGGAAAGAAGGACAATGAAAGTGGTAAGCAGAGGAAGGAAATGGAAAGAGTGCTGTTATATCATGGTGAGTACAATCCATATCACAAAACAAAATGTGTATCAAATTTTGAAAGGAAAACCAATTTCTTCTATAAACTTTCATCTAAATCCCAATAAAAAGTTATAAATAAAAAATAAATAAAAGCAGAAATTAAAGGTTCAGTCCACAAGGTGGGGATGAGCTGGGGAATAAAAAATGTATCATTACTGATTACACTGTACCTTCTGCATTGATGACTTGAAAACAGTTTGGAGAACTTATCCTTGTAATTATTTCAATCATCACACTGTCTTGTAAATTAAAGAGCCATGGACATTTATTAAATAAGACTACATCAAACCCACAACTCACCAATTAGTCCTGAGTTATTGAAGTTGACTGTGAGTGGTACAGTGCTTGAAGCATTTAGCTGCTAACAAGAAGGTCAATGGTTTGAATCCACCAGCTACTCCATAGGAGAAAGATGAAGCAGTCTGATTCAGTAAAGATTTATAGACTTGGAAACCCTATGGGGCAGTTCTACTCCATGGCAGCAGGTTTGGTTTTGGGTTTGGTATGTGTATGTGTGTGTGTGTGTGTGTGTGTATACATGTATACACATGCAGCAATGAACCTCTCAATAAAACCTTTGGTAATGTCTGTAGAATTGAATTAGATGACAATTCCTAAGGCTCTTACTTTTGGGAACAAATACTTCTGTTTGTGTATCCTTAGGCATTTATGGTGTAGAAGTTTTCTTTTCTTTTATAACTAATTAAGTGACAGGTTAAGGTCATCTTTCAGAAATTATGTATGGGAAAATATGTCCAAAGGTTTTTGGATATTTTTAAGACCATCAGTCCCACAGATGAGAAGCAGAATAATTGACTCTCTAATTAAGGATAATTTTCATGTAGCTCTGAAAAGTATCTAAAGCATCTACGTTATGGCATTTGAATACACACACATATACATGAATATGCACATTCACACACACAAACCATAAATAAGATCATTTGTTTCATTTGCTCTTCTTAAGCATCTGCTAATTATTGAACAAATTTATTACAGGGATTGAGAGCAAAGCACATGCTTGAGTCATAATATGCAGCTTTGTTGAAATGAGAAACTAAAATCTTCTTGGTCAGTTTCAAAGAGAAAATGATTGTTTTGAGAAGTCTTCAGTATGCATTTGACAGCATGGGATGCTGTTACAACTATGGAAGCAGCAAATTCAGCGAATTAGAATTTTTCTAAGATTAAACATTCTCAAGTAAGGAAGGAATTGTTTTCCCAACTAATTTTCTTCCTGTGTTTGTCTTGGGGGCGTGGGGGTGGGATTGAGTGTTGAATGTCTAGCTCCAAGTATCTATACCTTGACACACTGTTGGCCTGGGACCTCCTTCTGTCTTCTGATTAGACCTTTTCTTTAGGCAACTGTCTCACACTTCCAGTGATTCTCATACTAAACTTTCTGCTGGTTCATCACAAAGGAAGTGGTAGAAAACAGAGTAGGACACTACGAGACTGAAAGAGGTGGGTCTCCTTTGGTTTTGCTTAGTCGAAACATCACATGTCCTTCATGTTCTACTTTCATCATGTCAGCTTTCTCAAAGAATGTTAATTATTAGTGAAGATCATATTAATATTTACTTGAAAGTGAATACCAAAAACCAAAAAAACCCAAACTCACTGACATCAATTCGGGTCCCACTCACAGTGACCCCTTCTTTGGTTTCTAAAGCGGTATCTATGGAAGTAGATTGCCCAGTCTTCCTTCTGAGCAGTGTCTGGTGAGTTTGAACTGCCAGTCTTCTGGTTAGCAGTCAAATTAAAATTTTGTTGCTGTTGTGTGCCTTCAAGTCAAACCCGACTCATAGCGACCCCTCCTTGGGTTTCCGAGGTGGTATCACTACAGAATTAGATTGCCCAACCTTCCTTCCAAGGAGTGGCGGTGGGTTTGAACCTCCAGCCTTCTGGTTATTAAAAGTTAGGTACTTTAAAAATCTATGTGTAAAGTATTATAATCCCCATTTTATAGATGAAGGAACTGAAGCATGGAGAATTTCTGAAACTTGCAGAAATAAGATACATATGTGTAGGTAGATTTTTTTTTTTTTTTTAATTTCTGCTATTTGCTTGTGAGTGCATGGAATTAAAATTATTTGTAAGAAATAGGGAGTAGAGAATTGGGGAGGTGGAAAAGAGTAAATATATTATGCTGAATATGCCTGATTCTAGGTGCCTGAACACAGATTACCTAAAATTGTCCTGTAACATTTTACAGATTAGGAGACAGGCTTGAGTGAGTATAAACAACTTGCTAAGGGTCACAACCAGTTAAGTGGAAGAATAAGCATTTGTCAGATTCCAAGGGCTCATGATTTTTCCTTCCTACTACACTGCCTCAAACAAGAAAGACAAACCCAGAAAACAAACATTTGTAATCATGTTTTTTTAAATTTGCTCCAAAAGTCATTGGACAATTTATTTATTTATTATTGTTCATTTGAATGTTTTTGATGAAAATCACCATTCCTCACCATCATAGACCTAGTATTAGGTTTAGTGACTTAGTGAATGAAATTAATAGGTATTTCTGCTCTTAAAAAGAAGTTCTCATAATAGCGCCAACATGTGTTTTGGCAAGGTTTTTCACATCCTTTTTTATTTTTGAGGAAAAAAAAAAAACTGTGTGGCAATATTGTTTGAATTTTTTCACATCCTATTTCACAGAAATTTTTAGTCTTTGGAAGTATATAACATGATTTTTTAAAAAAATTAAAAATCAGCTAATCATAAAACAATATACCTCTTTATCCTGAGTTTTTCTCCACCAGATATCACCACCAGAGTTATCACCACCAGATAGTGACTAATGCAGTAACATAAATGGTTATCTACTTGTCCTTGACTCTGCTTGCTGATATAAGACCTGAGCATTCTGTAAAGAATTCCTCAGGTTTTTCTGGGAATCCCTACCTATTCTGATTGGATTACAGAGTCTGCTTCCCAGCCCCTAACCTGCACCTGCTGGGTTCCTCATTGTCTGCCAGGCCCCTCCAACTTTCATAGTCACTTGGGTGCTGGAACCCTTATGGTTTAAAGCTGCTGAAGTTTCTGTTAACAATAGAAGAAAAAAAAAAAAA
>NW_006921595.1:21268482-21281067 GCF_000298275.1 Orycteropus afer afer | reverse complement strand
GCAACAGCTCCCCTCCCACTTCCTCCCCATAGTTACCTCTTCCCACTGTCCATCCCCCCATACACTCCTGCCCCCTGAGCTGTCTCCCTGTGCATAAGCAGCCCTTCCTTCTCCCATGATTGGTCTCTCCAATGAGTGTATCTACTTGAGGTAAATGTTTAACTCATATGCCTATATTTTTTTTTGGCTGGAAACCACAGGTGTGGGTTCAATTCCAGACCTGAAGGGCGGCTAGGGGCCATAGTCTCAGTTGTTCCACCACGCTCTGTCGGACCAGCAAACCTGGTCACCCCCCCTCTTTTTTTTCCCCTCCAAATGATTTTGAGTTTTGTTCCACATTGTTCTCCCTCTCTGTCCAGGATCTCCTACATAGATCCCTTTCCAAGTGGGTGACAGTGGTAGCCAGGCACCATCTAGTTCTTCTGGTCTCATAGTTGTATAGGCTGCAGATCGGATGGTGTACCAGTCGCTAGGACTAATTGTTTCCATGAATGTTGGTTTTCTTCATTCTTCTTTGCTCTGGATGAGGCAAACAGATTTCTTAAGGGTCCACCCTGCAATTTCTCAAAATATACCCAGACCAGTCTAATGTACATTTGGACTTAAGTTGGAATATTCTGCTACATTATAAACTGCATATTGGAGGTGAGATATCACAAACATTATATTTTATCCTCACAATTCTATGAGGAAAGATTATTATCTCCATGAGTAATTTAGCTGTGGAAAAGCTAAGTAACTTTAACTTGTCCAAGGATAAGGAGGGATAGTGCCTGGTGGCATAGTGCCTAAGGTGCATTGGTGGCACAATGGTTAAATGTTTGGCTGTTAACCAAACAGTAGGTAGTTTCTCTCCATAAAGATTGCAGCCTAGGAAACCTTTAGGGCAGTTCTACTCTGTCTTGAGTCTCCCAGTTGAAATCTACTGGATGGAGCAGGACAACAAAGCAACTTGTCTAAGGATATGGAAAGTAAATGACAGAGATGGAGCACTCATGACTTCTGAATCCAAGTTCAAGTTTCCACTGTGTCATAGCATCTTCTGCTTGTTGTTGTGGTAAGATACTGTCAAGTTGGCTCCAACTCATATGGACCCTATGTTAAACAAAATGAAATACTGCCCAGTCCTGCACCATCCTTCTAATCCTTGCTATGCTTGGATCACTGTAGTCACTGTGTCAATCCATGTCATTGAGGGTCTTCCCCTTTTTCGCTGACCCTCTACTTTTACCTAGCTTGATGTCCTTGTCCAGGGAATGATCCTTTCTGACAACATAACCAAGTAAGTGAGATAAAATCTGGCCATTCTCACTTTTGAGGAACTTTCTGGCTATGCTTCCTCCAGGACAGATTTATTAGTTCTTTTGGCAGTCCATGGCATTTTTAGTATTCTTCACCAACACCACAATTCAAAGGCATCAACTCTTCTTTGTCTTCCAGTTTTCACCTGCATGTGAGACAATTGAAAATACCATGACTTGGGTCAGGTACATCTTAGTCTTCAAAGTGACATTTTTGCTTCTCAACACTTTAAAAAGGTCTTTTGCAGCAGGTTTTCTCAGTGCAGTATGATGTCTGATTTCCTGACTGCTGCTCTATGGGTGTTGACTGTGGATCTAAGCAAAATGAAATCCCTGGCAACTTCAGTATTTTCTCCATTAATCATGATGTTGCTTATTGGTCCAGTTGTGAGGATTTTCATTTTCTTCATGATGAGGTGTAATCAATACTCAAGACTGTCAATAATCAGTAAGTGCTTCAAGTCCTGTTCATTTTCGCAAGCAAGGTCGGGTCAACTGCATATTGCAGGTTGTTAAAAGTTTTTCTCCCAATCTTGATGCCACATTCTTCTTCATGTAGTCCAACTTTTTATTTTCTCAGTATACAGATTAAA
Source organism: Orycteropus afer afer (assembly GCF_000298275.1). NCBI lineage: Eukaryota > Metazoa > Chordata > Mammalia > Tubulidentata > Orycteropodidae > Orycteropus > Orycteropus afer. The sequence goes on along the minus strand of NW_006921595.1, from coordinate 21,279,173 downwards.
TAAGTATGGTGAAAGAGTACAACCTCGACATACACTCTTCCTGATTTTAAATCATGCAGCATCTCCCTTGCTCTGTTTAATGACAGCCTCCTTCTCTGTGCACAGGTCCCTCTTAAGTGCAATTAAGTGCTGTGGAATTTCCATTCTTTGCAATGTTATCCATAATTTGTTATGATCCACACAGTCAACTGCCTTTACATAGGCAATAAAACATAGACATCTTTCTGGTGTTCTTTGCTTTCAGCTAAATTCCATCCGACATCAGCAATGATAGCCTTCATTCCATGAATCTTTTGAATCTAGCTTGCATTTCTGGAAGTTCTCTGACAATATACTGCTGCAAACGTTTTCGAATTATCTTCAACAAGAGTTTACTTGCATGTACTATTAATGATATTATTTGATAATTTCCACATTTGTTGGGTCATCTTTCTTTGGATCTCTTCCCCTCAGTTGGCCATGTAGCTATCTTCCAAATTTCTCGTCATAAATGAGTAAGCACCTCCAGGGCTGCATCCATTTGTTGAAACATCACAGTGGGGATTCTGTCAATTACTGGAGCCTTATGAATAGCAGTGAAAATATTTCTGGTCAGGAATAAGAAAACCCAAAAAAGGATTTTTTTTTTTTAGGAAAAAAAAAATTAGTCCAGAAATCTCCATCTTCATTTGTCATAGAGTAGAATCTTTGAGAAATAACATATTTGTGTATCCAGAAATCCCATTTTCAGGCAGAGTAGTATCCAATTATGCTATTAAGACCAATTGTTTTCATTTTCATTTTTGAATTTCAGTAGTTGCACATGGTAGACAAGGCATTAGATTTGAAAGAAAGCATTGATTTGATTGATTCCAACTGTAAATCTGGAATGTATTTTTCAATTCATGGAGTCGCAGTTGTTCTTCTAGTCTTCTGGATTATACTACATTTCCTAACCCAGAACAAGTTATTTACTGACAGATATTAACTCTACAGATTTTAAAAGATGGAAAGCATTTAAAATATTTCCACTTTCTCTCCAGTGACCAATTAAAAAATAATTTGTACATAGAGTATTGAATTACATTAGCATGTATGTCTTAATGAAACATTTCATATATCACACATTATTGTTTAAAACAACAAAGTCAAGAAAACAGAGTACCTGTCTCCAATTACATGTTGTATATGATGGGCAAACATGCCTCTCTGAATCTTCACATACACATGCACACCACATGCTTCAGCAGTCAAGTAAATATTTTGTGTGGGTGGTCTCAGACTCTAAAACATGAAATAGTTATTCTACTGATTCTCTCTGAGTCTGTGCCAGGTTGGCAAGCTAATAGCTATCTTGAGAATTTTTCGTTTCCTCATGCTTACCCCTTATACAATAGGCTATTTGAGTACTAGAAACTATTTGGGCATGGGAGAGATTGTAGCAAAAAATAAAAGCTTTTTTTCAAATGCTAGAGGTCAAGATTATAATCTTGATTTCACTTGGGAAATAGCTTGTTATAGATTATAAATCTGTAAAACATTTTAAAACTGAAACACACTCACTCCTCATTTACCAACATGGTTAGGTACCTGGTCTTTGGGTTATGTGAAAGTTGGTGTTAAGTGACAATGGAGGATGATCACATCAGATCACAAAAAAGAGTATGATTACATCATTACATGACTTCCAAATTATATCACTACAAAACTGCTAAATTTCATTATTACATAACTGCCTAATTATGTAATAATGAAATTTAGCAGTTTTGTAATGATATAATTTGGAAGTTATGTAATGATGTAATCATACTCTTATTTTGTGATCACTACATCACTACATAACGGCCAAACCACCGAGAATCATGGCCTAGCCAAAAAAGCACATAGCACAGCCAGCATCACCTCATAACTTGGCATTTATTACTCCCAGAAGTACATCTTTAATATGCAAAATAGTCAGATAGTAGATTTTTTTACTGTTGTCATAAACATGCAATGTCAGATAACAAGAGTGAGTAGTAGGTATATACACACACAAACACAGAGACATATATAAGTATATGATCTAGATTTGGTAACAAAATTTCAAGCCCACTTCCTCTTGCCCTGTACTTGCCCTACCATATACGCTACTTAGCTATGCATTCTGAGTCATTAGAGCTTCTCTGCTTTACATTGCTTTTTTTTTATGATCCCCAATTTCTAGAAATTTTACCCTTAACAACATTATATCTATAGATATAACATTATATCTACTCCATGTTGTTGTTGTTGTTATGTGCCGTTGAGTTGGACTCAATTCTTAGTGACCCATCCTTGGGTTTCCAAGGCAGTATCGCTATGGAAGTACATTGCCCAACCGTCCTTCCGAGGACACCAGCCTTCTGGTTAGTAGTCAAGTGCCTTAGGGGATGTCTTTAGTAAGATCATTTTAATAAATGGTTCTCTGTCAAAAAGAGATTAAAACTAGATTTTTTAAATAAAGTTCATCAAAATTATTATACTAAAGTAATATATTTTAGATTTATTAATGTTAACATTTATACAAACCATCTTAGAGACTGACATTTCAATTTATGTTGTTGTTGTTGTTATGTGCCGTCGAGTTGACCCCGACTCATAGCGACCCCTCCTTGGGTTTCCGAGGCAGTATCACTACAGAAGTAGGATTGCCCAACCTTCCTTCCGAGGAGTGGCTGGTGGGTTTGAACCGCCAGCCTTCTGGTTAGCAGTCAAGTGCTTTAGCCACTATGCTACCAGAGCTCCTTCAATTTATGTTACAAAACATATGTTGAATTCTAGGCTTCTCTACATTAACAGTTATAATGATGAAAACAATAACAATATTTGTACAGAGCTTTACAGTTTGAAAACTTTCACATTTTCAATTAGTTGTTATAAACTCCTTGTTATAGATTTTATTATCCCTATTTAATGAAGGAGAGATGGTTTATTATTATCTCAAGGTCACGAAGTGAAAATTGGTCTAGCACTCTTCTCCACCAGATAAGTAGTCACGTGAAATCATGCAGCAAAGTAAAAATTATATGCTAGATAAACAATTATTTGAAATAAACAATCATAGTTGTAACATTACAAAACTTATCTTCCCTTTTGTTATTAAACTCTTTAATCACACTTTTGGGGTGGTTTGATAGATACTCAACTTTGTGATCTCTTTTCACAGAAATGAAATTAAGTCTGAGAAAGAACAAGTAATTTTCCCATTTGCACATAAGATAAACAATAAAATTCAGTTTGTATTTACATACTAGCTGTATATATTTACTTAGTCGCTTGCTTATAGACTTCAACATAAAATAAGATAAAAACTATTAATTATGTATAATAGAACATAGGCAGACAAATCATATATGTTTTCATAGTTACATAGAGACGCCAGATATCCATGACTGCCCTGCCAGAGGACAGAGTTTTAGTTGGGAATCCCCTGTTCAGTTGGAATTAGAGCCCACTTTACATTTATAACCTCGGAAGGAAGATTGGGCAATCTACTTTCACAGTGATACTGCCACGGAAACCCAAGGAATGGTCTCTATGAGTTGGGTCCGATTTGACAGCCGTGAGTTTGGTTTGGTTTTTGTTTTTGCATTTATAAAAGGAGCTCTGGTGGTGTAATTGGTAAGGTATTTGGCTGCTAACCAGAGGGTTGGTGGTTCAAACCCACCAGCTACTCTGTAGGAAGATGAGGCAATCTACTTTCATAAAGATTTGCAACCTTGGAAAACCAATGAGGGTTGCTATGAGTCAGAATTGACTTGATGGTAGTGATTTTTTTTTTTTTTGAACATTTATGAGGAGCACTGATGGTGTAGTAGTTAAAGCATTCAGCCACTAACCAAAAGTTTGGTGGTTTGAACCAAGCCACTGCAAGGGAGAAAGATGAGGCAGTCTGTTTTCATAAAAACTTACAGCCTTGGAAACCCTATTAGGCAGTTCTACTCTGTCCTAAAGGGTTGCTCTGAGTTAGAAGCGACTTGATGACAGTGGGTTTGGTTTTTGGTTTCACATTTATAAAGGAGCCCTGGTGGTGCAGTGGTAAGCACTCAGCTGCTAACCAAAAGGTGAATGGTTCGAATTCACCAGCCATTCCTTGGAGAAAGATGTAACAGTTTGCTTCTGTAAAGATTACAGCCTTAGAAATCCTATGGGGCAGTTCTATCCTGTCCTATGAGTTGCTATGAGTCAGAATTGACTCAATGGCAGTGGTTTTTAGTGGGTTTCCACTAGCTAATCTAATTTATATTCAGAACTCTTTAGTTAGGTTTATAAGTATCGTCTCACGTTTTTCAGAGATGATAAATAAAATGGGTATTTTTCAGGTTGCTGATATAACTTACAGATGAAGCTCTCTAATGAGCTCTGGTAGCTAGGTGCCTAAGTCACTTGACTGCTAACCAGAAGGCTGGTGGTTCAAACCCACCAGCCACTCCTCGGAAGGAAGGTTGGGCAATTTACTTCCATAGTGATACTGCCTCAGAAACCCAAGGAGGGGTCATTATGACTCAGGTCCAACTCAGCAGCACGTAACGACAACAATGAATTATACAGATAGTATTTGACTTTGCTCTAAAATGCACAAACACACCTCTTGGCCAACACTGTATCATCAGCCTGACAAGTGGTTTTTAAGCAAACTAGAATTTGGAGACAGTCTCCTTGTCACATATAGAATGTGATCTGTGATCTCAGTGTGTCTGTGTGCGTGGCTTCATTTGCCCATGGGTTTACGTGCACATTCTCAGTCAAGGTGGCCAGGGGCCAGGATCTCAAGACAGAGGTCTAGCTGACCATTTCCTGTCCATGAAAAGTGGACAATTTACTTTACCTCCCTGCATCTCAGTTTCCCTGTTTGTAATATGAGAGCAACAGTACTAAAGAGTGAAGGATTATTTATGAAAGTAAAAGAGATGATGTACATAAAATATCTTCATTCTGTAAATTAAAATGCAAATTATTTGTCGTCATTATTTATTGGAGTTTGTATTTCATGACAAAAACAGAAACTTCATAGGAAAACTTGGCTTGAATTCAGAAGAAATTCACTTTCTGCAGGAGTTCCTGGATATGTATACTTTTATATATATATATTTCTGTTTACTTTTATGCTGCTTACAGTGGGTTAAAGAAAAAGACAAATTAGTCTTCTGAGATTATCCATACAATCCACTTTTGTAGGTCAAGATGGAGACATGTTAATGGAGAAAAGATATCATTTATTTACAAACACTCCAGTTAAATGAAGAGACTCTAAGCTTATTCAGCTGAACTTGGAGCTTCCAGAGGTCACTGTGCAAAGGAAAAAAAATTAAGTAATCTTCAAAATTAATCATACTGACGCCTGTTTGTCTGATATGTTTTAGAATATTGTGGGAAGCTAACAGTAGTGAAATTTGGCAAGCAATTTGGAATTTGTATGTGTGTATGTTTTATAAAATGTGATGCTTAGCCTTGGCCCAAACCCCTTCTCTGGAGTTCTGGGCAAATCAAGTTTTCAAGTGTTAAGAGATGCCTAACACCAATTTGTGAAAGGAAATGGGGTGGTGATAAGTTTAATATGTGCCTGTGTTGTGAAATTTCAGAAATTTTTTGACAATTAAGAAATGCCTGTGCTAGATTGCATATAAAAGGTGAGATTCAATACCAGAATTTGCATGGAGAAAGTATATATTTTGTGTACAATAAATAAATTTATAACATAAATTGATTACTGAATGCTAACGTAAGTCTTATTCCATAAAAACACCTCAGGTGGAATAAAATATCAGCGTTTCTTCAGAAATCAGAAGATAGGAGTCAAGACATAACTCACAGATAATATTATTAGCTGCCATCCAGTTGACCTCTGACTCATAGAGGCACCATATGTTAAATTGTAGAACATGTCCATAGGGTCTTCTTGGTATATTGACAGAGAACTTCCAGAAATGCAAGCTGGATTCACAAGAGCATGTGGAATAAGGGATATCATTGCTGCTGTCAGATGGATCTTGGGTGAAAACAGAGAATACCAGAAAAATATTTACTTATGTTTTATTGACTATGCAAAAGCATTCAATTGTGTGGATCATGATAAATTATGGATAACACTGAGAAAATAGGAATTCCAGAACACTTAATTTTGCTCATGAGGAACCTGTACATAGACCAGGAGGCTGTTGTTCAAACAGAACAAGGTGATGCTGCATAGTTCAAAATCAGGAAGGGAGTGGGTCAAGGTTGTATCCTTTCATCATACTTATTTGATATTTATGTTGAGAAAATAACCTGAGAAGCTGGACTATATGAAAAAGAACGTGGCATAAGGATTGGAGGAATACTCTTAACAACCTGCAATATGCAGATGACACAATTTGCTTGCTGAAAAAAGTGAGGATGACTTGAAGCACTTACTGATGAAGATTGAAAACTATAGTCTGCAGTATGGATTACATTTCAACATAAAGAAAATGAAAATCCTCACAACTGGACGAATAAGCAGCATCACAATAAATGGAGAAAAGATTGAAGTTGTCAAAAATTTCATATTACTTGATTCCACAATCAACACCAATGGAAGCAGCAGTTAAGACATCAGACAAAGTATTGCACTGGGCACATCTGCTTCAAACAACCTCTCTAAAATACTGAAGAGCAAAGATCTCTCTTTGCAGACTAAGGTGCATGTAACACAAGTCATGGTATTTTTAGTTGCCTCGTATTCATGTGGAAGCTGGACAATGAATAAGAAAGACTGAAGAGGAGTTGATGCTTTTGAATTTTGTGGTGTTGGCAAAGAATACTGAAAGTACCATGGACTGTCAAAAGAACTAAGAAATCTGTCCTGGAGGAAGTGCAGCCAGAATGCTCCTTGGAAGTGAGAATGGCCAGACTTCATCTGACTTACTTTGGCCATGTTGTTAGAAGGGACCATTCCCTGGAGAAAGATATCATGCTTGGTAAAGTAGAAGGTCAACAAAAAGGGGAAGACCCTCAACAAGATGGATTGAAACAGTGGCTGCAACTATGGGGTCAGGTATAGCAAGGATTGTGAGGCTGGCACAGGACTGGGCAGTGCTTCATTCTGTTGTACCCAGGTTCACTATGAGTTGGAGCCCACTCAATGGCCCCTAATAACCACAACAGTCTTTACGGATGAAGTTTGCCTGGCCTTTCCTCCAAGAAACCTCTGGGTGGTTTCAAATTAGCAACTTTGAGCTAGCAGCCAATCACAAGCTCCTTGTGCTACCCAGGCTCCTAACTGATATATAGCAACATAGAATTTTATCTATTAAAGTCATTTCCTGAAATTTAATCACTGGTATAATCGGTTTTCAATTTAAAAAATAAGATATAGTTATTGGAAATATAAACAAATGATACTAGACCTATGGTAAGCAATCGAAATTTTATTGTTACAATGAGTTTCATTGAACAGATAATCAGGGTATAACAATCTGAATCTCTTATATGGCAAGGAGGAAAAAAAAACAAAAAGTCTCTAATATTCCGTGCTTTATGACAGTTAGTTGGTATCTGTACGCATAGGGGTTGTAGAGTGAAAGACTAAAGTCCAGGAGACAACTCTTAAGAAGAAAAATTTTGGATGTAAATGACAGAAGTGAGAAGTGTTGGAATGACATTTATATATTCCACATCATGTACAAAAGTCCTTGAATTTAATAAATTCTTTAGTTTTTAAGGAGTTCCTGAGTGATGCAAATGGTAACAAGTTCAGCTGCTAACCAAAACGTTGGAAGTTCAAGTCCATCCAGAGGCTCCTTTCCAAAATGTCTTGGCAATTTACTTTTGAAAAATCTGCCATTGCAAACTCACGGAGCACAGTTCTGCTCTGATATTCATGGAGTCACAAGGAGTTGGAGGCAACTTGAAGGCAACTGTTTTTTCCTTTTTTTTTTTTAAAAAAATAAGCTTTTACATGAATTTGTTGTCTTCTTTTATGACAGCATAGATAATAAAAAGGATTTACCACTTAATTCCTAGCCACCATGGGGTGATAGAAGCTTTGAGTAGAAAATAGTAGAAGACAGCTGCTCTAGTATTTTGGATAACTTGAAGGTTATTAAGTCCTTACTTATTCTTGTCTCTGTCTAAATGTTTCTTTTATCCTTATTATTAAATACCATTTTTTAATCTTCTAATCATTCTTATGGTTCTCCTTTAATCCTGCTTCAAACTCTATAATGTTCTAAAATTGTGAAGCCCGGAACTAGACGGAGATTTTTATTAGTTTTCTGTGATTAAAGGCTTTTTGTTTGTTTGTTTGTTAAGCTATGTAGTATACAAATACTTTGAGTATAATTTTTTAAGTTCCTGTTGACAGTAGGAACTTGCAGAATTCTAATAGCAACCAATGTAAATATATAGCAGATTGTGTATGCTTTGCCCTTCTGGACACAATAATAAGATGTCATTATTTTTCAATTATTTAATCAAGCAGTGGTTTGGTTTGGATCGTGACATATTCAGATGTATTCAAAGACAATTTTCTAGATTTTTTGTGTTCTGATTAGCTGGTCTTTTGTTAAAATATTTTTTTAAGAGTTATGTTGATTGAAGAATTTACTTAGAAGTTAAAACAGACTTCAGAATTTGCCAGTGGGAACAAATATCATCGTTGTCATCTCTAATTTAGCTTGAATGACTGACTTCTACTGATTGTGAGCAGCGCATCCTACTGCTGAATAAAAACGGATGACTGAGTTCTCTGGAACATTTTTCATTGCTCAAAGTATTCAATTCCAAATTATGCTACATATCCACTACCTATACACAGATTCAAGGAGCTCTGGTAGCATAGTGCCTAAGGCACTTGACTGCTAACCAGAAGGCCAGCGGTTCTAATCCACCAGGCACTTCTCAGAAGGAAGTTGAGCAAACTACTTCCGTAGTGATACCGCCTCAGAAACCCAAGGAGGGGTCACTATGAGTTGGGTCTGACTCGATGGCACATAACAACAACAACACACAAATTTATTCCTTGACGTGAAAGCTTAGCATTTTAATTTTTGTATGAATGTGACTGCTATTGCCTTTAGAAAAAGGGAGAACAGAAATGGGTAGAAGTTGAATTTTAGATGTATTATTTGCCAATACCAGCTGTCTTACTATAAAATATTGCTCCATGGGTCTAAAAGCCCACTGTGCCATCTTCTGCCAGCTTCTGCTGACTCTGCTGCCACAAGTTCTCAGCCTCTGCTTCTAGCCTCTCTCACAGTCTCTCCTGGGTCACAGCTCTCTTTGTCTCCTGGGTCAAGGAAGTTCCCAGTGCAGGGATCCTGGTTGCCAAGAACATGCTCCGCTCCCATCTCCTCTTCTTCATATTCCCCCTTTTAGCTTCTGGGATGGCTCATTTTAAGCCTAGTGGGATGGCAAAACTGACTAATCCATACACCTTATTTTCATGGTCCCACCTCTACAAGGGTGCCGTGAATCTTACGTAATTATTAGTAAATGATCCAGTCCCCTTGGTGGGCCACAGGCATCTCATATTTGCATGGTCCTACCCGTCATTTGGTGGGCATTACAAAGACTCTAGCTAGAAGGGTCATATTAAATAACTCACTTCATCACAAATTTTAAGAACTCACTGCCTAGCTCTAGATCTCAAAGATCTGTGTTTTTTTCTACAAGTTTTATAATTTCAGATTTTACATTTAAGTCTATAATCTCTTTTGAGTTAATTTCTATAGAAGGTTTAAAGTATAGATTATAATTTACTTTTTCCCCCTTTTGATGTCCAATTGCTCCAATATTATTTGTTGAAAAGCCTACTATTCTTCCATCATTGTGTGGCTTTTGTACCTTTGTTGAAAGTAAGTTGGGCTTATGTTAGTAGATCTGCTTCTGCCTTCTGTTTTGTTCTATTGAGCTGTGTGGCTTTCCCTTCACTAATACCACATAGTTTTGATTAATGTAGCTATAAAATATCTTGAAATCTGGACTGATTTTTCGCACTTTAATTTTCTTTTAAAAAATGTTTTAAGTATCCTAGTTCCTTTACTTTCCATATAAGGTTTAGATTCATCTTGCTCATATCTACAAAAAAAAAAAAAATCTAGATTTTTGAAAGGAACTTCATTTAACATGTATATAGATTTAGGAAGAATTGACGTTTACTATGTTGAGTCTTTCAATACATGAATGCTGTATTCTCTCCATTTATTTATCTCTTCTTTGATTTCTTTTGTCAGCATTTGTAGTTTTCTGCACAGAAGTTTTGTACATGTTTTAATAGACTTACATGGAAATATTTCATTTTCTTAAGGGATTATAAGTAATGCAGGTCAATTTTGGTTTCTGTATGTTCATTGCTGGTATGTAGATATGCAATTAATTTTTATGTTTACTTTTTATATTGTGACCTGTTTGGCAAACTTAACTAAAAATAAATGTTTTAAAATTCTAAAACAACAAAAAGAGTTTCTATCCCCCTTAAGGGAGCTCTGGTAGCATAGTGCCTAAGGCGCTTGACTGCTAACCAGAAGGCTGGTGGTTCAAACCAACCAGCCACTCCTCAGAAGGAAGATGGGGCAATCTACTTCCATAGTGATACTGCCTCGGAAACCCAAGGAGGGGTCGTTATGAGTCGGGTGTGACTCGACGGCACATAAAAACAACAACAAACAAGTCATATTAACAGGTCTTTCTTGTGTTGTTGTTGTGTGCCGTCGAGTCGGCCTCGACTCATA
>NW_006921595.1:21244827-21268382 GCF_000298275.1 Orycteropus afer afer | reverse complement strand
CAAACCAACCAGCCACTCCTCAGAAGGAAGATGGGGCAATCTACTTCCATAGTGATACTGCCTCGGAAACCCAAGGAGGGGTCGCTATGAGTCAGTCTGACTCGAGGAGTCGGTCCGACTCGAGGGCAAATAACAACAACAACAAACAACAATCCCCTTTACAGGCTCCGAAGGCCTTTCTGTTTCTACTTTCGCTCTGGGGTAAATCAGGACACTGAAGCCAACTGAATGTTTTTCTCACTGTATTGTATGATCCAAGTGATAAATTTACATGGAACAGGTTAACAGTGGAATAACTAGCGGCAAAGCCAAATCACATGCAGCAAATAGCAGTAAGCAATCTGCTCAAAATTGCAAATGAAGGGATATTTTAAAGATGTGGCTAATATAATGAATATAATTCATATTTTGGGAGCTCTGGTGGTGTAGTGCCTAAGGCATTTGACTGCTAACCAGAAGGTTGGCAGTTCAAACCCACCAGCCACTCCTGGGAAGGAAGGTTGGGCAATCTACTTCTGTAGTGATACTGCCTCGGAAACCCAAGGAGGGGTCCTTATGAGTCGGATCCAACTCGATGGTAGTGCGTGTTTTTTTGTGTATTCATATTTTGACATATTCAACACTATCCTCATAAGTATAATCATTATCTGTACCATTTTGATCAAATATGAAGATATACATTTTATGAGTGCATAACTGACATATATATTGTAGTTCACATTTTATAGGCTGCAATGAGAGGATGTATATTTGTAAATAGGTTATGGTATGTAATATGTGTGTAAATCTTTTTATATATAATTTATGAATACATATGAATGTGTATATATACATATGTATATGCATGCACATATATCTGCAACCACACAGCAATAAAGAGAACACATTTTTCTTTTACACATAGCAAAGTGGTGAAGGAGGTCTATTGGTATAGTGGTTATGGCATTTGGCTGCTAACCAAAAGATCAGCAGTTCAAAACCACTAGCTGCTGTGCAAAAGGTAAATGATGCAATCTGTTTTTGTAAAGATTTACAGCCTTGGAAACCCAATGGGAGTTGCTTTGAGTTAAAATCAACTTGATGGCAGTGAGTTTGGTTTGGTTTCAGTATAGCAAAATTGTTAGGAAAGTTTTATCCTTTATTTTCCTAATGAAAAGTCAGGCAGTTTTTAGAGCCTGTTTGAGGATAGAAATCTGGCTATGTCTATGTATGGAATCTTCTGTACGTGGTATACCATTATGTTCAGGACGAAGAAGGGATTGTAACACTAGCACACTTTCATAGGCTCTCCAAAAGTTTGTGTGATAATTGGTGACATGATTTTTCTTCAAATTGAATTACATGTATCTAATGACTTCTAACCAGAAGCCTGGTGGTTCAAACCCACCAGGCACTCCTGGGAAGGAAGATTGGGCGATCTACTTCCGTAGTGATACCGCCTCCGGAACCCAAGGAGGGGTCGCTATGAGTTGGGGCCGGCTCGACAGCACATAACAACAACAACAATGGCAAAATAATGTACCTAAAAACAATGCAGTGGCTATCTTAAGAATAAAAATCTTTAAAGGAGCAATATTTCACCTGCCAGAATTAAGGAATCAGACTTGAATTTTTTTATTGCATTTTAATTGTATTTACTAAATAACCTAACACAAGGAATTCTGAACATTTCCAAATACTAAATTAAATAAAATTATTGAGTCCTATATTTATAATAAGGCTGGCAGTTCAAACCCACCAGCCACTCCTCGGAAGGAAGGTTGGGCAATCCTACTTCCGTAGTGATACTGCCTCGGAAACCCAAGGAGGGGTCGCTATGAGTCGGGGCCGACTCGACGGCACATAACAACAACAACAACATATTTATAATGTTACAATTGTCAAGCCAGTCAATTTTTAAATAAACAGAACATCTCTAGCTAAATCCTAACATGTTTATTAGAGAAAAAAAAATTAAAGAAAAAGAAGTAAGGTGTGGGGTGGTAATCTAAAAGGGTAAATTATTTTACGCCTGGAGCAGTGGTGCCTGGCCCTTGTTGGTCACATATTCTAGAGTCATCAACCTTCAGTTTCTTGTTAGTAGATTACTTCAAGTATTAGGTGGCCCTTTGTTTCAGAGAGTGTTAAGATCTCTGGGAGCATCAAGACATGAGTCTTGATTCCTCCAAGTGAAACGTGGTAATTCTTTTACCTTACTAGTGATTTGTTTAGGAAATGGCATGTGATGTGATGGGCAAAAATCTGCTGGGATTACTCTCAGATTACTAAAAGGATGATTTTCTTACAGAAGAAAAGAGATAAGGTAAGAGGATTCTCCTTTCAGATCTTTAGACTGATGTGTATGTAGCCATTATAGTTCAGGTTACTTTTGTCATTTGGCCACCATAAGATGCCTAGCCCAAAGACAAAGGCCAACAGATGAAGTTGGCAGAGCAAGATCATGGAAAGCAACTTGTCTTTAATTATGTGATTTATTTGTTGAGTACTGGCATTCCCACACCTCTGGACTTCTTATAAAGTGAAATAATATGCAACGCAAACACAACCACTGCTGTCGAGTCAGACCAACTCATAGTGACCCCTCCTTGGGTTTCCGAGGCAGTATCACTACAGAAGTAGATTACCCAACCTTCTTTCCGAGGAATGGCTGGTGGATTTGAACCACCAGCCTTCTGGTTAGCAGTCAAATGGCTTAGGCACTATGCCACTAGAGCTCCTGTGTGAAATAATAAATTGCCTTATTGGAATTTCCTTTATTTTCAGCCTAAAGCAGCCTAACTGATTTGAAGTATCTCTGCAAAACTTGTTATGTAAAAAATAAATAACTTCAAGATGAATTTGCTGGTGAGAAATACTTTTCTACCAATATTTCAATTTTCTTTCTTAAAAAAAAAAAAAAAAAACTCTCTACCGTTGAGTTGGACAACTCATATCAACCCCTCCTTTGGTTTCTGAGACAGTATCACTAAGGAAGTAGATTGCTCAATCTTCTTTCCAAAGAGTGGCTGGTGGGTTTGAACCACCAGCCTTCTGATTAGCAGTCAAATACCTTAGACACTAAACAAATTTAGTCACAATCCTGCAACATATACTTACTATTTTAAACAGCAACTATCTTTGAGAATCTGATATGAACATGGAAAATACTAACTCAATAGAATGAAATCCAGATAAATGAGGCTTAAGTGATCTAAGTGACAATTTGTTTATTTTTTAAAACTTTTTACTGTGATTTGAGTGAAAGTTTACATAGCAAATTGTTGTTTTCCATTCAACAATTCATATACATTTTGCTTCCTGCCATTGATTGCAATTCCCACAATGTAACAACTCTCATCCTATTTCTTACTTGTGCTTCCTGTTTTCATTTGCCCTGCGCTCCTATCCCTTCCTGCCTTCTGAACTTTGTATCTGGGAAAATGCTGCCCTTTGATCTTGAATGGTTGATTGTTCTGAGTGTGTACCTCCTTGCTGTTATTGTTCACCTTATAGACTTGTCTACTGTTTGGTTGAAAGCTGAGCCACAGAGATGAGTTCATTTTCATGCTTGAAGGGTGACTAACGTCCATAGTCTCAGAGGTTCCACCAGTTTCTATCTAACCAGTGACCCTTATCTTTTTTTATGATTTTGAGTTTTGATTCACATTTTTATCCCACTCTATCCAGGGCCTTCAATTGAGATGTCTTTCAGAGCAGTCAGTAGTGGCAGCCAGGCACCATCTAGATCTTCTAGTTTCAGGGTCAGGAAGGCTGAATTCACATAGCTCATTAGTCCGTCAGACTAATTGATTCCCTATGTCTTTGATTTTCCTCACTCTTCTTTGCTCCAGAAGGAGAGAGCCCAGTAGTGTTGGTTTAGATGGCCACTCACAAGCTTTTAAGACCCCAGACTCTTGTGTGTCTTTCTACGTATTCACTCATAGATTGTTGTTATTACTGTTATTGCAAGATTGTGTGTATAATAATATTTGCCACTATTGTTTTTAACTCTTCTTCTCCTCTCACAGTCTTCCTATGCCTCGGTCATTTTCTCCCAACCTCCTCCTTATTATTTATTACCTTCCCCTTCATCCAGTTAAAATGTGTCTACAATCTACTTCCATAGTGATACCACCTCGGCAACCCAAGGAGGGGTCGCTATGTGTCAGGGCTGACTTGACGGCACATACCAACAACACCCTCTAAATAGTGATTTACCCTCTTTTTCCTCCCTACCACTGGTAAACATCAAAGAATGTTTCTTTCTGCAGGAAAATCTTTCTTGACTTCTTGTAATAGTGATCTCAAACAATATTTGTCCCTTTTGTGATTGACTAATTTCATTCAGTTCCTCAGGTTCATCCATATTTTGAGGTGTTTTGCAGATTCATCATTATTCTGTAATGTTGCATAGTATTCCATTGTGTGTATGTACTGTAATTTGTTAATCCATTCATTTGATGATGGGCGCTTAGGTTGTTTCCATCTTTTTTTTTTTTTTTTTTTAAGTTTGAATAGTGCTGCAATGAACAAGGGTATGCATATATCTATTCATGTCACTGCTCTTATTTCTGTAGGAAATATACCTGGTAGTGGGATTGCTGGATCATATGGTATTTCTATTTCAAACTTCTAAAGGAAGTTCTATACCAGTTTCCACAGTTGTACCATTTTACATTCCCACTAGCAGTGTATGAAAGTTCCAGAGAAACTAAAGTCTGGGGAAAATAATTTGGCAATTACATATTGGACAAGGGAAAAATCTCTAAAATTTACCGAAAGCTTCAACACTTCAACAGCAAAAAGACAAATAATTCATTAAATCATGGGTGGAGGACATGAGCAGACACTTCACTAAAGAAGATGTTCTGATGGACAACAAGCATATGAAGAAATGCTGGTGATCATTAGCCATTAGAAATATGCAAATTAAAACAACAATGACATATCATCTCACTTCAGAATTAATAGCAAAGTTAAAAGAAAAGAAACAGAAACAACATATGCTAACGTCAGACTAATCTAAATTATCTTTTAAAAGGATAAAAGCATAAGAGCAAATCACAGAGCTTGAAATCTATTAGGAAAATATTACAAGGTACAGTTATAAAAATATATATTGTAGTCAAGAAAAATTTATTTTTTTGGTTTTATATGGTTAACCAAAAGACCAAATGGACAATGTTAAAGCTGCACAGAAAATAATCAAGACATCAGTGCAGGTTAAGGAAGAATCTAGGGCAGCCCAGAAATGCTCAATATGCCATTAAAACCAAAAGTGCAGTTAAGAGAAGCCAGTTATTGGAAATCAGGAAATCCATCTTCCTAGAACATAGCCAGAGATTATCTAAACTCAAGCAGTGTGCCAAAGTCTGGAAACATTTGGAAAACTGTGTCAAAACATTTTTTCCCCCAGTAATTACAGTCTTAATAACTATTTGTGTTGTTAGACTAGGTAAAAACAAAACAAAACAAAAAAACACCTCACTGCTGTGCAGTCAATCCCGATTCATAGTGACCCTCCTTGGGTTTATGAGGCAGTATCTCTACAGAAGTAGATTGCCCAACCTTTCTTCTGAGGAGTGGCTGGTGGGTTTGAACCGCCAGCCTTCTGGTTAGCAGTCAAACACCTTAGGCACTGTGCCACCAGAGCTTCCATTAAACTAGGTAGACCCTACAAAATAATAGCTCCCTTGTGAAAATTTCCAAAGTGGGATGAGTCCTCAAAATAATGATTCTTTTAAATGTCATGAGGAGGTACTCTGGTGATCATTTATTTTATAACCAGAAAAAATAATGACCATGTCATAACATTCACACAGTTAAGAGATTAAATAAATCAGTGGCTGAAATGTTCAAAAATCAGGCTCTAGTCAGAAAAGTAGTTTCTATTCTGTGAGGCTGCCTGTATAAGGGGTAGAGTCATACATCCATCCTCCAAAGGCCAGCTTTAAAAAGGTAAAAAAAAAAAAAAATCATCCTGTTAATTCAGTATTCTGAATTTATTGATCCATGCTATAGTGAACATGTTAACACAGCAACATAAGGAAAGCTTCATTTTACTTTACATCTGTAGTCAATCTATGGAAAATTTCTTTTTATATGAAAATAACTCTTCTCCAACAAATGGATTTTGTAGTATTAATGCAACTTCATTTGTTAGGGGAATCAAAATGATAAATCAAACAGTATGTACTCTCATTGTCTTAAATGTGTTGGATCAATAGTGTGACAATATGTTTGATTGCTTCAATAAATTTGCAAATAGCTCCATAGCTTGTGATGGTGTATTATTTATTCGTTTTTGATACCAAGCATTGGCAGAGTCCAATTAGAACACTGAACTTGTCTTAATGTATATTCTCAAATCCACCATGTAAAGTGTTTGGCCTCATATTATTGGATTGAATACATTTATCTACTGCCCAGTGCCTAAAATAGATTTTTTTTTTTTTTTTTTTGGCCATAGTATCTATTTTATGTATATTTTCTCTGTGAAAGAGATTTTAGTATTTATAGAAATATTTTCAATAAATCATTTGGTGGCAATAAAAACTCTAGTGTTGGCTCCTTTATACATGTTTAAGCTTTAAAGATTTCATTATCAAAGTGGATATCTAGAACTAGACCATGAATCTCATTAAAAGACATGTAAGAATTCTTGAAACTCTGGCACATATTCCAGCAATTGGCAGCAAACCCCACTGGAAACAGCCCTGGGTTAAGATTCAAATGATTTGTATTGTACTTTACCAGCTGGAAAACTTGGTTAACTGACTTAACCTCCTTAATTTCTTTTACTCATCTGTTAGTTAATGAGTATGATGCCACCCTTAACTAATTTAAGAGGTTAATATTTTAAGGTTAAAATGATGAATGAGGCAATTCATGTTAAAAGTATGTGATTTTTGGAAAATGTATGATTTTTAGATACAGCCATTTTAACATGGCAGGTTAGACTTAATTAATACTTTTTATTTACTCTTAGTTGTGGATCTTTGAGGATACATTAATTAGGAAAAGTGCCTGAAAAACATAAGAAAGGGATAAAAAAAAAAAAAAAGAGAGAGAACCAAATAATAGTGATAGAAATAACTTATTTTTCTCTCAATATTTTTTTTCAACCCACTGTAAAGGGCATTTCTGGAAAAACCACTCAATGATTTCTGCTTAGCAACTCAAAGAGAGTTGGGCAAATGAAGTATTTCAGCTGATATCATCAATAGTTTATACCATGGTCTATAAAAAACAAACCTTGCACTTCTGCTTTTCTGTTACCAAAGAAATTGTGAAAGACAATTAAGTATGCCTTCTTTGAGACACACTGCATACCTGCACCTCTCGCATTTCTATCTTCTGGCTTGGGATGGGCTAAAGTTGAGAAGCAGAGCTCTGGTGGTGCAGTGGTTAAGCACTTGACTGCTAATCAAAAGGTTTGTGGTTCAAATCTACCAGATGCTCTATGGGAGAAAAATGTGGCAGTCTGCTTCTATAAAGATTTACAGCCTTAGAAACCCTATGGATCAGTTCTGCTCTGTCCTAAAGGGTGACTATTAGTTAGCATTGACTTAGCAGCAACAGCTGAGTCATGGGGCAATGTTCAGAAATGCAATTAGGAGTGGGTGATGCTCAAAAATACTTTAAGCATATATACTTCAGACAATGTATTTAACAAATCATTTAAGAAACATTTAATAAAGAATGTTTTTTATTTTGATACAGTGATTTAGATATTTGAAAACATTTAATGCTCATTTTTGATCATTATCTTTTATCAAATACTTATTGAGCACCCACTTTGTGGTAAATGTGACAGAAAATATTATTGCTGATTTGGAATGTATAGTGGGAGTAGTGGCAGACAATAAAAAGGTAAGCAGAAAAATATAGATTATTTGAGAGTATGAGTGCTATGGAGATAATAAAATAGGGTAGAATAAGAATATAACTGGATCTGATAGAGGAGTAGTATTTAATTGAGATAGTCAGAAAAGATCCCTCTGTGGAGGCAGAATTTGAGCTGTGATCAAGAATCGGTTTTGACAATAGCATTGACTAAGGAGCTCTGGTAGCATAGTGGCTAAGGCACTTGACTGCTAACCAGAAGGCAGGCGGTTCAAACCCACCAGCCACTCCTCGGAAGGAAGGTTGGGCAATCCTACTTCCGTAGTGATACTGCCTCGGAAACCCAAGGAGGGGTCGCTATGAGTCGGGGCCGACTCGACGGCAAACAACAACAACAACAACAAGGTTAGGGTTGCACAGCCAAATACTGTAATTCCTGTCAGTAAATTGTACACATTTAAAAAGCTGAATTGGCAAAACTGGTGTGATAGATCATATTTATAACAATGGCAAAATAAATAAATAAGTGACTGCTGAGGCTGCTTATGTACAATACAAACTCCTCATGGATTTGGTTCCTCTGTCTGGAGGTTTAGGGTCATGGTTTCATGGGGCATCCCAGCTAACTGGCTAAAAATCCACTGCCATTGAGTCTATTCTAACTCTTAGTAACTCTATGGAATATAGTAGAACTGCCCGCACAGGGTTTCCAAGGCTGAAAGTCTTTACAGAAGCAGACTGCCTCATCTTTCTCCCACGGAGTGGCTTGCAGATTTGAACAACCAACCTTTTGGTTAATAGCCCAATGTTTAACCACAGCTCCTTCTATTCTATATCCTAGTTTGTTGCATAGTGCCTGGGGTCTTAAAAGTTTGCAGCTAGCTATTGAAGGCACAAAAATTGGTCTTTATTTGCCTGCAGCAACAGAGGAATGAGAGTCAGTAATAGAAGTAAGATATAGAGAGTGTGACTTATTTGCCTCCGTAAACAACTGCCACATTTGCCATGAGACCAGAAGAACTGGATATCACCTAGCAACCATTACCAAACATTTTGATCAAGGATTCTATAGAAAAATACTGATCAAAAGGGGAAATGCAGAACAGAATTTCAACTTCTCATGGATTCCAGACTTTCTGGAGCCATGGAGGTTGGATAAATTCCTGAAACTATGCCCTGTGATATTCATTAAACCTTAAGCCAAGAAGTCTACTTAAAGCCAAACAATAGAATTAGTGGTTGTTTTTTCCAAGTCCTTAAAGAATGTTGATGGAAGCTGGATTGGGATTGCATTGAATGTACAGATTACTTTGGGTAGTATTGATGTTTTCATAACATTCAATCTTGTTATCCATGAGCATATTATGTTCTTCCATTTATATAGATCTCTTATAGTTTCTTGAAGTAGTGTTTCATAGTTTTCTTTGTATAGGTCTTTTGTGTCTCTGGTAAGATTTATTCCCAAGTATTTTATATTTTTTTCCCCCTTGTGATTTGGGTGCAAATTTACAAAATAGATTCATTTTACTCTCAATAGTTAATGCACATTTGATTTCATAGTCCCGATTATAATCCCCAACCATAAGAAAAAACTCTCCTCCATTATCCTTCTTGCAACTACCCCCTCCCTGTGCTCTTCTTATCTATGCATTCCTGTCTGTCTAGCTTTCCCTCTATGTGAATGCTGCCCTTCTGATGTCTCAAGGCTATTGATCTAAGGGGTACATCTCTCTAGGGTTGGTAGGTGTATCTCTCTGGGGTAGATGTTCTTCTTGTAAGTCTTGCTACTGTTGGGCTGAGAGCCAATCCATGGAACAGAGTCTACTTCCAGGCCTGAAGGATAATCTGGGGCCATAGTCTCAGAGGTTCCACCAGTCTCTGTCTGACCAGTAATTCTGGTCATTTTTGTGTTTTTGAATTTTGTTCCACATTCTTCCTCCCACTCCATCTTGGGTCTCCAATTTATATTCCTTTCTGAGTGGTTGACATTGGTAGCCAGGCATCATCTAGTTCTTCTGGTCTCAAGGCTGTGAAGGCTGAGGTCCTCGTGGTCCACCATATCTTTGGACTAATTGTTTCCAAATGACTTTGATTTTCTTCACTCTTCTTTGCTCCAGACAAGAGGAGACTAATAGTTGCATCTTAGATGGCTGCTCAAAAGCTTTTAAACCCCAGTCACTACATGCCAAAGTAGAATGTAGAACGAGATTTTTATATACTGTGTTGTACCAATTGAGCATGATATCCCCTGAGACTATGGACCTGAGTCCACAGGCCTGTGTTTCTCTACCTCAAGGTGTTTGATTATCTCTGAGAAGCTACTAGTAGTCTAACCCTGTCCTCTGTTATTTCTGTAATATATGTGAATAATTTTGTATCACTGGTACACATGTGTGACTATCTTCAGCCAAATCTATCCTTGGTATTGGGTATATTCCTGTTCGCCTACCCGCATCTGATCTTCTCACCTGTCTATGCATTTACCCATAAGCTAATGTTTGGTGCCACTGCTAAGGCAGTATTGTGCATGTAGTAGTATTTGCCTTTGTTGTCTATATATTTTGTGTATATTTCTGTATCCTCCCTTTTCCCATTGTCACCGTGCTCATCTTTACATACCGCCTCTCCCCTCACCCAAATAAAAATGTGACCCCAAGTAGCCTGAAATTCTCTGTCCCCTTCCCTCCCATCCCCGGTTACCAATAAAGTGAATCTCCTTCCCTGTATAAACCTGTCCTTTATACAATAATGGACTCATACAATATTTGTCTTTCTGTGATTGGCTTATTTCACTCAGCATGTTGTTGTCATTGTTGTTATGTGCCGTCGAGTCGGCCCCGACTCATAGTGACCCTCCTTGGGTTTCTGAGGCAGTATCACTATGGAAGTAGGATTGCCCAACCTTCCTCACTCAGCATAGTGTCCTCCAAATTCATTCACATTGTGAGATGATTCGTGTATTCTTCATTATTCTTTAATGTTGCATAGTATTCCATTGTGTCAATGTACCATAGTTTGGTTAGCTATTCATTTGTGAATAGGCATTTAGGTTGTTTCCATCTCTGCTGTAGTGAATTGTGCTGAGATGAACATGGGTGTCCATATATCTATTCATGTCCTGTACCTCACATCTTTAGGATGTGTTCCTAGTAATGGAATTGCTGGATCAAACAGTATTTCTATTTTCAATTTTTTAAGGAAGTGCCATACCATTTTCCACAGTGTCTGTACCATTTTACAGTCCCACTAGCAGTGTGTGAGTTCCAGTCTCCCCACCTTCACCAGCATTTGTTATTCTCTGTCTTATTGAACTTTGCTATTATTGCTGGAGTGAGATGATATCTTACTATTGTTTTGATTTGCATCTCTCTACCAGCTAATGATCATGAGCATTTCCTCATGTGTTTATTGGCTGCCCATATACCTTCTTTAGTGAAGTGTCTGTTCATGTCCTTTGCCCATTTTTAAATTGAATTGTTTGTATTTTTTGTGCTGAGATATTGAAAATTTCTACAAATTTTAGAGATAAGACCCTTGTCAGATATGTCATAGCCAAATATTTTTCCCCAACCTGTAGGTTCTCTTTTTACCCTTTTGGAGGAGTCTTTTTTTTTTTTTTTTTTTTTAATTTTCTTTTAGGTGCAAGATTACAGAGCAGAGTTTGTTTTACATTCAACATTGTTGTTGTTGTTATTTGCCATCGAGTCAGCCCCGACTCCTAGCTACCCCTCCTTGGGTTTCCGAGGCAGTTATCACTACGGGAGTAGGATCGCCCAACCTTCCTTCCGAGGAGTGGCTGGTGGGTTTGAACTGCCAGCCTCCTGGTTAGCAGTCAAGTGCCTTAGGCACTATGCTATCACATTATGTGTACATTTAGTTTCACTCACAATTTACCATCCCCAACCCTAACCCAGTCATTTTGGTTACTCTTGGAGAAGTCTTTAATGCACATAAGAATTTAATTTTTAAAAGGTCCCAATTATCTAGTTTCTCTTACGCTGCTTGTGTATTTTGGGTTATATGTGATAGTCTATTTGTGCCACAAGTTAGGGCCCCTAGATTTGCTCCAATTTTAAGTATTTTATCTTTCCTGGTAGCTATTGTAAATGGTAGTGTAGTGCCTAAGACTTATGACTGCTAATCAGAAGGCTGGTGATTCAAACCCACCAGCCACTCTTGGAAAGGAGGGTTGGGCAACCTACTTCTGTGGTGATACCGCCTTGGAAACTCAAGGGCTAGTCGCTATGAGTTGGATCCGACTCAACGTCAGTGAGTTTGATTTTTTGTTTGTTTGTTTGTTTTCATTGTGTATGGTATTGGTTTTCTTATTTCCTTACAAATAAATCTTTGCTCATATGGAGGAATCCAACTGATTTTTGTATGCTGATCTTTTATCCTGCCTCTATGCTAAATCTTTCAATTAGTTCCAGTAGTTTTCTTGCAGAATCTCTTAGGTTTTCTAAATATAGCATCATATCATCTGCAATAGGGATAGTTTTACTTCTTCCTTTCCAACTTAGATGCTTTTATTTCCCTTTCCTGCCTTATTGCCCTGGCTAGGACTTCCAGTACAATGTTGAATAAAAGTGGTGATAGACGACATCCTTGTCTGGTTCCTCTTTGCAAGGGGAATGCTTTCAGTCTCTTTCCATGAGAATGTTGGCTGTTGGTTTTGCATATATGCCATTTATTATGTTGAAGGGTTATCCTTATATTCTTATTTTTCTGAGAGTTTTTAATCAGGAATGAGTGTTGGATTTTATCAAATGTCTTTTCTGTATTGATTGATATGATTATATGGTTCTTTTCTTTTATTTCACTTATGTGATAAGAAGAACACCATTGAAGAAGAAAAACAAAGTAGGAAGTCTCACACTCCCATATCTCAAAACCTACTTTACAGCCAGCCACAGTACACAAAACAGCCCGGTATTGGTACAACAACAGACATATAGACCAGTGGAACAGAATTGAGAACCTAGAAATAGATCTATCCATCTATAGTCAATTGATCTTTGACAAAAGGCCAAAATCCAATAAATGTGGGGAGAGAGTCTTTTTAACAAATGGTGCTGGAAAAATTGGTTATCTGTTTACTGAAAAATGAACAAGATCCATACCTCACATCGTATATAAAAACTAACTCCAGATGGATCAAAGACTTAAATGTGAAACCTAAAACTACAAAGTTCATGAAAGAAAAAAATGGGGCAAACTTAGGGGCCCTAATTTGTGGCATAAATTACTATCAACTATAACCCAAAATGCACAAACAACAGAAGATAAGCTAGATGGTTGGGACCTTCTAAAAATTGAAGTCCTATGTGCATCAAAAGACTTCTCCAAAAGGGTAAAAAGAGAACCTACAGATTGGGAAAAAAAAAAATATATTCAGCAATGACATATCTGACAAGGGACTTATCTCTAAAATTTATAGAAAACTCCAGTACCTCAACATTAAAAAAATGCAAACAATCCAATTTAAAAAATAGGCAGAACACATGAACAGACACTTCACCAAAGTAGATATTCAGGTGGCCAACAAACACATGAAGAAATGCTCATGATCATTAGCTAGTAGAGAGGTGCAAAACAAAATTACAATAAGATATCATTTCCAACACTAATAACAAAGTTCAGCAAGAGACAATAACAAATGCTGGTGAGGATGTAGAGATATCGGGACTCTTATACACTGCTGGTGGAACTGTAAAATGATACAACTGTGGAAATCCGTATGGTGATTCCTTAAAAAGTTGGAAATAGACATACCATTTGATCCAGCAATCCCTTTACTAGGTATGTGTCCTAAAGAAGTGAGAGCCAGAACACGAACAGATATATTCACATCCATGTTAATCACAGCACTATTTGCAACAGTGAAAATATGGAAACAACCTAAGTGACCATCCATGGAGGAATGGATAATCAAACTATGGTACATACATACAATGGAATACTATTCAATACTAAAGAATAATATAGAATCCACAAAACACTTCAGTATGTGGATGATCTTGGAGGACATTATGCTGAATGAAATAAGTCAATCACAGAGAAACAAATATTCTATTAGTTCACTATTGTAAAAAGTCAAGGAAAGGTTTATAGATGGAAGAAAATTTCTTTGTTGGTTACCAAGGTTGGGGTGTGGGGGGGAATTACTAGATAAGTAAGAGGCAAATATTTATTTGGGTGACAGGAAAGGCAATGTACCAAAAGTGATTGACCAATTCAATAACACTAAAGAAAAGGAAGACACAGAGAGGTGCACAAGAGGCACAAAGAACAAAGATAACACTTCATATACACAATACTACATGATCAGTAATAAACATTAATCCATGGGTAGATACATAGGTAGACAGGCTGAATGATCAGGTATATCTAGGCAAAAGAAAGTATACTCATGACCGTATATATGTTTGGCAGACAATATTTCTACATATGTATTTGTGCTATAAGAATGTCCATATAAATAGAACTAACAGGGGACAAAGTTACTTTTTAACCACAGCTAACCACCCTGAGGAGGTGAGTTGTTGGACCTATTGGCTTGCGACCATTGTCGTGGGGGACATAAAGCTCAACTGGCATAACATACTATACAAAAAAAAAAAAAAAATTGTTCTATATCCTACTTTGGTGAGTAGCAACTGGAGTCTTAAAAGCTTGCAAGTGGCCATCTATATAGCAATTTGTCTCTCCTCATTGAGAGCAGAGAAGAATGAAGAAAACCAAAAATGGCCAGAAACAATTAGTCCAAGGGACTAGTGGACCATGCAAACTTCACCCTCCATAACCATGAGACCAGAAGAACTAGATGGTATCCAGCTACCATTTTCAACTACTCAGAAAGGGATCGGTGCAGGAGATCCTGGATAGTGGGAGAAAAATGTGGAACAAAACTCAAAATCATAAATAAGACCAGGCTTACTGGTCTGATGGAGACTGGTGAAACCCCTAAGACTATAGTCTTCAGGTCTGGAATTGAACTCTCTCCCATGGCTTCCAGCTAAACAACTAACAGGCATATAAGGTGAACATCTACATCAGGTAGGTAACATTCCTTAGAACAATCAATCATAAGAGATCAGAAGGGCACTATTTGCACAGGGAGATAGCTCAGAGGGCAGAAATGCATAGCAACGAAGGACATGGGGAAAAGGTAACCACAGGGAGAAAGTTGGAAGAGAGCTGTCACCTTATGGGGATTGCAATCAATGTCATGAAACAAAATGTGTATGAACTGCTGTATGAAAAATGAATTTTCTTTGTAAACTTTCACCCAAATCACAATTAAAATAAATAAATATATATTTTTTTAAAAACCCATACTTCATTTTAACTAGTAAAAAAATATCTGTCGTCAGCATTATGCTCCTTTAAGAGCTATGCCTATGGGATCAAACTGACAACAGTAACTCAAAAAACTAGATAGGAACTTTAGGGGACAGTGAATTCATATTAATTAAAAAAAAAAACAACACCACATTGCTGTTGAGTCAGACCCAACTCATAGCGACTCCTCCTTGGGTTTCCGAGGTGGTATCACTGCAGAGGTAGATTGCCCAACCTTCCTTCCGAGGAGTGGCTGGTGACTATGAATGGGGGAATAAAAACTCAGAAATGGAAAGGGGGAATGATTGTATAACTAGAAGAATGAATAAATGTCACTGAATTGTACATGTAAAAATTGTTGAATTGGTGTATGTTTTTCTGTGTATATTCTTAACAACAATAATAAAATAAATTTTTTAAAAAAAGGATCAGTTTTTTAGGAAATCTCAGAATTGTGTTTGTAACTAATGCTGATTAACAATTCTCAGAACTCATTGGCCACAATGACATATGAGATTAGGCCCTTTCGTCCTTGTTCCTTTCAGTGCCACTAGTCATCCTATATAACTGTAAAAGGATTGTTTCTGGTGAGTCATGAAGGGAAAGAGGAAATGATAAGCACTAGTTCCACATATACATTATCCTTCAGTCTATTATTTCCTCATTTCCTAACCTACTGAACTGATTATTACTTCATGTGATAATCTAATATAATTAAACAATCAAAACAGCATTGCTAACATGAGAGACTCAATAAACTTTGATTTATATAGTAAAGGAGAACGTCAAATATAGTCTTCTTCCCTGTTTTTGTTTATGATAAAATGATGTTTTGATTTTAAAATCATCTTGTTCTAAATAATGTACAAACCTACTTACAGTTTCTTATACCAGGAACTATTAATATTTTTTAAAACTGACCGTTCTTTTTTCCAATATGGCGATTTGGATTCTGTTTAAAACTTCTTAACTATTTTTAATGATACAACACTTCCATCCAACAAATAGCTCTTAGGCACCTGTAATATAGTATGTATAGTATACCAGTACATTGCACACCAATGACCAAAGACCAGACGAGTTGTGGGATGACATCAAGAACATCATGCATGAAGAAAGTCATTAAAAAGACAGGAAAGGAAGAAAAGACCAAAATGGTGTCAGAAAACACTCTGAAACTTGCTCTTGAATGGAGAATAGCTAAAGCAAATGGAAAGCCAAACTTCCTCCCGAGAAGTGGCTGGTAGGTTTGAATCACCAGCCTTTTGGTTAGCAGTCAAATGCCTTAGGCACTATGCCACCAGAGCTCCCAAAGCAAATGGAAGAAATGAATAAATCAAAGAGCTGAACAGAAGATTTCAAAGGGCAGAAAACAAAGTAAAATATTATAGTGAAATATGCAAAACCTAGAGTTAGAAAACCAGAAGGGAAGAACACATCCAGCATTTCTCAAGCTAAAAGAACTAAAGAAAAAAATTCAAGCCTCCATGTTCCACATCAAAGGATTCTATGAGCAAAATATTGAATGATGCAAGAAGCATCAAAAGATGGTGGAAGGAGTACAGAGTCAATGTGCTAAAAAGAACCATCTATTTCAGGAGGCAGCATATGATCAAGAAACAATGATATTAAAGGAAGAAGTCCAAGCTGCACTGAGAGAACTGGTGAAAAACAAGGCTCCAGGAATTGATGGTTCAACAAATGGATATAACACTGGAGGCTCTTGTTCGTTTGTGCTGTGGAATTTGAAAGAGTTACCTGGCCAAACTACTGGAAAGAGATACATATTTGTGCCCATTCCAAAGAAAGGTGATCCAACAGAATGTGGAAATTTCAAACAATATCATTAATATCACACACAAGTAAAATTTTGCTGAAGATAATTAGAAAACAGTTGCAGCAGTGTATTTATGACTGGTACATTCCAGAAATTCAAGCTAGATTCAGAAGAGGACATGGAACAAGGAATATCATTGCTGATGTCAAATGGATCTTGGCTGAAACAAAAAATATCAGAAAGATATTTACCTGTGTTTTATTGACTATGCAAAAACATTCAACTGTGTGGATCATAACAAATTATGGATAACATTACAAAGAATTGGACTTCCAGAATACTTAATTGTACTCATGAGGAACTTGTACATAGACCAAGAGGCTGTCATTCAAACAGAACAAAGAGATACTGCATGGTTTAAAATCAGGAAGGGTGTGCATCAGGGTTGTATCGTTTCACCATACTGTATGTTGAACTAATCCAAGAGGTTGGACTATATGAAGAAGAATATGGCACCAGGAATGGAGGAAGACTCAGTAATAATTTATGCTATGCAGACGACACAACCTTGCTTGCTGAACGTGAAGAAGCCTTGAAGTAGTTACTGAAGAAGATCAAAGATCACAGTCTTCAGTGTGAATTACACCTCAAAGAAAACAAAAATCCTCATAGCTGGAAAAATCAGCAACATCGTGATAAATGTAGAAAAGACTGAAGTTTCAGGGATTTATTTTACTTGGATACTCAATCAACACCCACAGAAGCAGCAGTCAGAAAATCAGATGTTGTACTGAATTAGGAAAATCTGCTGCAAAAGACTTCTTTAAAGTGTTAAAGAGCAAAGACTGTCACTTTGAAGACTCAGGTGCATCTAATCCAAGCCACAGTATTTTCAATCACCTCATATGCATATGAAAACTGGACAATGAATAAGGAAGACTGAAGAAGAGTTGATGCCTTTGAATTGTGGTGTTGTCAAATACAGAAAGTACCATGGACTGCCAGAAGAAAGAGCAAACCTGTCCTGGAAGAAGTGCAGCCTGAATGCTCCTTGAAGGCAAGAATGGCCAGACTGGTCTCACCTAGTTTGGTCATGTTGTCAGAAGGGACCAGTCCCTGAGGGAGGGTATGTTTGGTAAAGTAATGAAAAAAGGATAGACCCTCAATGAGATGGATTGACACAGTGCCTGCAATTATGTGCTCAAGCTTAGCAGGAATTATGAGGACCGCACAGGACCCAGCAGTGTTTCATTTTGTTGTACATAGGACTCGATGATATCTAACAACAACACCATACTAGCACAAGAGAAGGAAAAGTAATTAAAGTATCAGAATAAAGAGGCCAGATTGCTTATACGCACTTATCTACTTCATTATATTTATGATATCATAGTCACATCCTGCCCTAACCCATTGAACCAAGAGTAAAATTTCCATTTCATCCTAGTTTACTTAAATCTATTTAAGTCTTCTATAACAATGAGAACAGTCTGGATGCATTCACTTTAGATGATTATCTATGTTTGTGGAATCAGTTTGGGTCCATCTTAGTCTATGATCTATGCCAAGAGGAGAGGAGTTTATCACTTGCCTTTGGGGCTCTTTATCTCCTTGCGTGAGCACCTGAGTACCTGCCCTGTGTTTGAGAGGAACCTCCTTGAACTGGAACACATGTGGTTTGGCAGGGCCTGGTATGAACATGTAAGTGCCAGTAATCAGTGTTGCGTTGTAGTGCTGCATACTTATTGTAATCATAGATTGATCATTATCATTTCTCAGTCAGGGACCACTTCAAAGGAGCTGTGCTTATGATTTGAGGAAAGAAGCCAATAGAAGACAAATCTAGAGAAGTAGTTGGCATTGCTTTGTGTGATTCAGCCTTGGATTCTTCCTATAAAGGAAAAGAGGGCATAGGAGGATGATTTCAGATATTGCAGTAGCATCACTGTTGAAGAATGTTGTGAGTTTATGCTTCATAAAAAAAAAAAACAAACTCACAGTCGTCGAGTCTGATCCGACTTATAGCAACCCCTCCTTGGGTTTTGGAGGTGGTATCACTATGGGTACTTCTGTAGTAATACTGCCTAGGCAGCCCAAAGAGGGGTCACTATGAGTTGGGTCCAACTCGATGGCACATAACAACAACAACAACAATCACTACGGAAGTAGATTGCCCAACCTTCCTTCTGAGGAGTGGCTGGTGGATTTGAACCACCAGCCTTCTGGTTAGCAGTCAAATGCCTTAGGCACTACACAACCTGATCATAGAAGGTTTAAATAACTGAGAATGTACTTATTGCATTATTACCATGTTCAAAACACCATGGGGGATCATAAAGATGTAAGACAAACATCCTGATCTTTGGTGATGTATAGCCTCATTGGAGAGAAAAGACTAATATACATAAAAACAGACTAAAAAAACACATGACCTTATTTATGATTAAGCACTAAATAATTTGTGTGGTTCGTACTGTGTTAGCTGTGAAGCTCAGGCAAGTTGGTTTTTTTGCTTGTTTGCTATTCTAAACAGGTTTACAGTGTAATTGCTTCATCTTGTGGGACATAGCAGAAGTGCCACTGAATGTTTTCATAGGTGAATAAAAGGCAATGTGACATGCTCATTCAACAAATCCCTGTTGACTAATGAATGACTTAATATTTACTCAGAGATAGATTCCAGTGTGGTAGAATCTATGCTGTAATCTATTACAATGTGTATTACATTTGAAGTACCAGGGTTAATTTTGCAAACTAAAATTTTACAGACCCAGATAGGTTGATGTGGACTTGAGGGTAAGGTCATGCTGAATGGTGATGAGAATTGAATAGGCCCTAGCTAAAAAGGTGGCCGCTACTCAGCTCTAATCCATTGTTATCAAGGATGAATGCTAGATTTCAGGACCAGTCCCTGAGGAAGGATATCATGTTCCTTGAACTCTGGGGAAGATAGTTCAGAAAATCACTGTCTGCATCATCACTGTGGGGAAGTTAAATGCCACCTTCTATTACAATACTGAAGTATCTATCACTTGATGACAATAGACAAATTGCTGTACTCTCATGAACCTCATTATTTGGTTGTTCTCATGACCAAATTATGTGTAAATGTTTAAAATGCAATTTGACTAGATTAATATGTTGTTTTCCATAGAACTTTAAGCTGAATTTTAGTTTCTGACAATCTTTAGTAATTTCACCACAGTAATGTATGTACTTTCCTCTAAAACTAACTCACTGCCATGGAGCATGATCCAACTCATAGTGACCCCTCCTTGGGTTTCTGAGGCAGTATCACTACAGAAGTAGATTGCCCAACCTTCCTTCTGAGGAGAGGCTGGTGGGTTTGAACCGTCAGACTTCTAGTTAGCAGTCAAATGCCTTAGGCACTATACCATCAGAGCTCTCATGAACTTCCCTAGATTCACGTTAAAACCAAAAAAGAACCTTTGTTACAAGTTTTTCTCTTTCTTTTTTTTTTTTTTAAATTGGCCTCTAAACAACTTACAGGAGCTCTGGTGGTGTAGTGCCAAAGGCATTTGACTGCTAGCTAGAAGGCTGGCAGTTCAAACCCACCAGCCACTCCTTGGAAGGAAGGTTGGGCAATCTACTTCCATAGTGACAGCGCCTCACAAATCCAAGGAGGGATTGCTGTGAGTCAGATCCAACTCCACGGCAGTGAGTTTGGTTTGGTTTAAACAACTTACTGGAAAATTTTAGACTCACTATTTCTTCTTTCCCAGACACCTGAAATATTCCAACACATTGTAAAGTATTTGTTTTCCCATCTTTCTTCTTTTAACTTTCAATTGCTCACAGTGTGCAACAGTGTGCTTATCTTCTTTTTTTTCCATCCCCAAAATGTAGTTTTCATCTATTTGATATGGAAGTGCATTTTCTTGACTCATGATGTGTTCATCATTGACACTGTGACGCAAACCTCAATGCACATGCATGGGTCAATATTTCCTAGCATTTCCCAGGGGCAGAGAGCTTCTGTTTCCTGACCCCACCCACTTTGTTCAAGATCTTGTGCTAATTTTGCATTCTTTTTTTCTTTAAGAGGTCCTCAAGAATTAAGTAATTGAATTAAGTATTAGGCAGTTCCAAAAGCATAGTGCCTAAGGCACTTGACTGCTAACCAGAAGGCTGGTGGTTCAAACCCAGCAGCCACTCCTCGGAAGGAAGGTTGGGCAATCTACTTCTGTAGTGATACTGCCTCAGAAACCCAAGGAGGGGTCGCTATGAGTCGGGTCCAACTCGACGGTACATAACAACAACAACAACAAAATCTGAATTTACTTCTGCCTAGTCCAGTGGCAAGAACTCTGGTGGCATAGTGTTTAAGGCATTTAACTGCTGAGCAGAAGGTTGGAGGTTCAAGCCTACCTGCCACTCAGGGAAAGGACTATGGGGCACTCTATTTCTATAAAGATTTATCGCCGCTGAAACCCTGTGGGGATCGCTATGAGTCAGAATCGAGTGGATGGCAGTGAGGTGTTTTTTTGTTTTGTTTTGTTTGTTTTGTTTAATTCTGGTAAGTAGTAAAGCATTGGCTGTTAACAAAAGGTCAGTAATTCTAACCCATCAGTGGCTCCCTAGGAGAAAAGGCAATTTGCTTCCATAAAGATGTACAGTCATGGAAACACTTTGGGGCAGTTCTATTCTGTACTAAAGGGTCACTATGAGTCGCACTTGACTTGATGTCCATGGCTTTGTTTTTTGTCAGCTAGATTTGAATGACAAATAATATCTAATTTAAATTTTGCAAGGACAATAATAATTTCTTTCAAAGCAGCCATTGCTGGTATAAAGTAGTGTCTAGTAATTTTTCTTTTGGTAAGAATATTGGTGATAGAAGTTTTTAAAAAATATGTATATAATTTAATAACTGTAGCATTGTTAATAATGTACATTGGAAAAGAATTTATAATACAAAGAAAATCAGAAAAAAATTGTCATATATATATATATGTGTGTATATATGTATATTCATTCTCAGCTTGCCTTTCTGAGTAAAAAATTTAAAAACCAGTTAAACTGTAAATCAAGGAATTCAGCAAGGCAATTCTAAGTACCTTATCATTTATTGTTGTTGTTGTTGTTATGTGCTGTCGAGTCAGCCCTGACTCATAGCGACCCCTCCTTGGGTTTCCGAGGCAGTATCACTACGAAGTAGGATTGCCCAACCTTCCTTCCGAGGAGTGGCTGATGGGTTTGAACCGCCAGCCATCTGGTGAGCAGTCAAGTGCCTTAGCCACTTGTTTTATATCATATGTCTTCCTCTTTTTATTTTGCAATGACCTCACTACTTATTAGCATTTTAACCAAAGGATAAAGAAGGAAAACCAAGAAAAGTTAAATACATTGTAGTTATTCTAGCTGAGCTTGCCTAATTTTTGGAAGAGATTGGAACTCTGCTTGGGCCTAAACTACAAGTTCCTGAATTCCATCCCTAGGCAAATCATATTTATTATGTCCATTGTGCACATATAAAACTAATTTTGCATTTAGGCATAAATAAAACTTTAAATCAAAATTCAAAATTAGACCTTTTATAATTTAATTTTGTGACTGAATAAAATTATAAAAAGTAAGAAAAATGTAACATAAAAATCTTAAATACCTGGAATATAAGAAACATATTTTTATATAACTTTTTAATCAAAGAAAATATATAAATTTAAAATAAAGGCTACCTAGGAATTACTAAGAATAAGATTTCATACCAAAAAGGTCATATTGAAACTTCTTACTGAAAAAAATTTATAATCATAAATGATTTCATTATAAATAGATAGAAGCAAAAGTAAATTAAATTACCATTGACCTTAAGACATTAGAAAAGAACACAAAATGAAGCATCAAAAAAATAGAAAGAAAGAATTAATAAAGGCAAAACCAATTAGTCTAAAACTGCTAAAAGTAGAAAGGATATTTAAATGCAAAACCTGGTTCTTTGAAAAACCAACAAAACATATAAATGATAATGATAAATGTAACAAAATGTAATATAAAGTAAATAAGATGGAATATTAAATAAATGTAATAAATAACTATAAATGAGCTGATTAAAGCAAATAAAATACATAAACAAATAAAATAAAGAGTGAAAATAGGCAAGATGGAAGTTATCCTGGAGGCATAACCATTTAGAGAAGAGACATTAAAAGAAGTACAGAGGAAACCTTTGCTCTGCAATTCTATGCAACATATTTGAAAACCTACAGGAAATAGATGACATTTTAACAAAATATTGATGTGCAAAATTCACCTCAAATAGTGGTGGGTAACATAATATTTCAAAACACATTAGCGAAATCATAGGGTATCTGCTACCAAAAAGACACAAGGACTAGAGGAGTTCCCAGCAGAGTTGCATCTATTCTTCTAAAGAAATGAGCATTCTAATCTCACTTAAATTATCCTTGTGACCAGAGAGTCCTCACATCATTTTAACCAATACAAAGAAAAAAAAAACAAACTCACTGCCATCGAGGCAGATCCGACCCACAGTGACCTCTCCTTGGGTTTCCGAGGCAGTATCACTACGGAAGTAGATTGCCTAAACTACACATGATGATTTTTCTTTTAAACTGGGGTAGACCATTGC
>NW_006921595.1:21241734-21244642 GCF_000298275.1 Orycteropus afer afer | reverse complement strand
CTTCGAGAGGCCCATTTTCTGCCAACCCTGTATATGATCTTGGATACACTCTCCATTTAGACATACATAATTGTTTAGCTTGTTCACCCATCTATCCATCCCTATACCACTTTTAATGAAAATGCCATCTAATAGGGAGCTCTGGTGACATAATGCCTAAGGCATTTGACTACTAACCAGAAGCCTGGAGGTGCCTGAGCAGGTTTTGTTACTTGATGGTTCTGCTACCCTGATGCCATCCAAGCTCACCAGTAGAAGTCCCCATTGCTATTGAAATCTGTTGTCATCAGGAGCTATTGAGATAATTTTTGACTCATAGTGATACCATGTAACAGAGCAGAACTGTCCCACAGTGTTTTTTAAGCTGTAACCATTATGGTAGCAGAGTGCCACGTGTTTCTCCTGCAGAGCCACGAGATAGGTTCGAACAACCAACCTTTAGGTTAGCAGCCAAATGCTTAACTGTTGCACCTCCAGGGCTCTTGAGAACCAAAATATGAAGTGAACCTGGTCCACTATTGGCAACACTTACTTTCAGCAGTTTTTAGGACAACTTGAAGGGGCAGCAAGCCACTCTATGTCACCAAAACTCTTCTTCCACATCAAATCTCCAACTTAGTGAAAATGAAATTTAAAATAAACTTCCTTTTGGGGAAAGTCCTAAAATTATAGATTAAGCCTTAATGATTCCTAGATAGACTTTAGGAATGACTCCTGAAATTTCATATCTCCCATCAAGACTTTTCTAGCAACATAGGTTTTACATTCAGGTATTTGACGAGTATTTTTCACATGATTTTTTTTTGAGAGAAATGTCTTCTGAGAAGAACATTTTGAGTAAGATTAAACAGTTATATAGTAAGTCAACTTCTTGAGTTTACACTTCTGATTAGGACATAATTTTCCCTAATGACTTTTCCAGCTAACTCTCCAAATTATTAGAATTAGGCAAATTACATGTTTATTTCTAGAATCAATGTTAAGGGTAACTTATATTAGCATAATTTTACTCAGTACTCAAGGACTCCTTAAATATATATGTTTTGTCTATAAAGTAGTAAGAAAAAAGTTTGGAACCTTCCTTCCTGCAAGCCCCTCCCTAGGTTTCTAAATTGCCTTCAGAAACTCCAATAACACTGCTATAGAGATAAAGTTACACCAAGCCTAAGGAGCATTGGCAGTCTCTACCGGTATTCAAAGAAATGAAGGGCTGGGGAGGACATAAAAGGAACAAATTCCACTCCCACCAACCCCTGACATTAAAATGTCCCAGGCTCCCAGGCGTCTGTTTTTAACTCATGGATAGTGCATGATTCAGAGCCTGGCAGTATTCATAGAAGATGTTTTGTTTAGCCATGTTTTGCAGCTGAGATGTTTTGAAATTGAGTGTTTGAGAGTGCACAGCTGGATTAATAAAACTGGCACAGAGATTGGAGTTGGGGACAGGGACAAACTGAAGAATATGCCATGGGAACTGGATGATGTTAACCACAAGGACACAGAATGCACTCCAGTTCCTTTTCAAGTGTTTCAGACAGCTGTTTGAGTTGTCATTGTTTTTATTTTTAAAAATAATTTTATTTGTTGTTGTTGTTGAGAATATACACAGCAAAACATATGACAGTTCAATAATTTGTACACGTACTGTGAGGCTGAGGCCAGAGTCCTAATAGCCTCCAGGGAAATCTTTAACCAGAAACCTTTTAGTGTCAGGGATCCTAACAAGTCTTTTAATGTTGGGGATTCTAAACACTCCTCAGGGCCTTTATCTACCCTCCGGACTCAGCAGGTATCAGAGATTTCCTCCGGACTCAGCACGCATCAGAGAATTCCTCTGGATTCAGCGCATATCAGAGATTTGCTCGGCTCCTGAAGTCTCCCATATATCGGGGCTCTGCATCCTCCCTAGATGATAATTCCCTAAGTAGACTTTGGAGCCGGGGGATTCCAACACGTTCCCCAACATCTCAAATCTCTGCCCTAAACCCCTCAGCAACAACCAATCATCTGTACCCCTTTGCCCTGGTGCTACTCCACCCTATATTTGCCTATAAAAATGTGATTGTAAAGAAGCACGAGGTCTTTTGCTAAGGCCACTACGTTGGCAAAAGCAGGGGCCCTAGCTCAAGCTAGCAAATAAACTCCTTTTGCATTTGCATTATCGTGTGTTGGCAAATTCCTTGCGCTGAACAACTCCTTCATAACCTGGGCCCAACAGTACAACTCAGTGACGTTGGTTATATTCTCTGAGTTGTGCAGCCAGTCTCACCTTTCTTTTCCTCCATTATCATAAGCTTATTGCTCCCTATGGTTTCTATCTAATTTTCTGAGTTACTGTTATGGACTGAATTGTGTCCCCCCAAAATGTGTTGTAAATCCTAACCTCTATACCTGTGGTTATGATCCTATTTGGTAATGATTTGTCTTTGTTATGGTAATGAGATAGGATTAGTGTAGGGTATGTCTCAGAGTCAATCTCTTACAACATAGAAAAGGAGCAAATTAAAGAAACAGAGATGGGGAAATATACATGCTATCCCACATGAAGATAACCCAGGGGCAGAAGCTCAGAAGAGACAGGGACCTTCCTCCAGAGCCAACAGAGAGAGCTGGAACCCTGAATTTGGACTTCCAGCCTCCTAAACCTTTAAATGAATTTTATGTTCATTAAATCCATCCACTTGTGGTATTTTTGTTACAGCAGCACTAGATGACTAAGACAATTGCTGTTGTCAATTTGATACTATTTAGACAGTTTTTCAAACAGCATAATGCTCAAGGTAGACATTTTTAATTGTTGTTGTTGTTGTTGTTATGTGTCGTCGAGTTGGCCCCGGCTCATAGCAACCCCTCCTTGGGTTTCCGAGGCAGTATCACTACGGAAGTAGGATTGCCCAACCTTCCTTCC
>NW_006921595.1:21238336-21240784 GCF_000298275.1 Orycteropus afer afer | reverse complement strand
TGAAGGGTCTGTGCCCTTAGCAGTCATATCAGAATTGGGTTGCTGTAATTTTCCATTGACTTTAATCACAGGGCATGGTAGTACTAAAAGATGTCCTAAAGAATCTCCTGGATTCCAGACATACTCATCTTTACCTCCATTGTGTAAAGCCAACCCAACTTCCCGTTGGTAATCAGGATCTATCACGCTAGATAACACAGTAATGCCCTTCTTTGTCTGTTGATCCAGAGGCATGACTGTTGTGTGCTTTTAAGAAGACTTCAGGGGATATTTTTAGCATAAGGTTTAATGAATATCTTAAGGCAATAGTTGCAGGGGTTCCATCCAACCTCCATGGCTCCAGAAAGTCTGGAGTCTATGAGAATTTGAAATTCTGTTCTGTATTTTCTCTCTTTTGATCAAGATTTCTCTATAGAATACTTGATCAAAATAGTCAACAATGGTAGCCAGGCACCATCCAGTTCTTTTGGTCTCATAGCAAAAGTGGCATTTGTTCAAGGAAGCAATTAGGCACACATTCTGTATCTTCCTATTGCTAACTTTTCTTCCTCTAAAGCTACAGGCAAATAGAGACCAATTGTGCCATGGATGGCCACTTATAAGCTTTTATGACTCCAGGCACTATACAAGTGTGAAGAGGTAAAGCAGGAGCTCTAAACACATTATTATGTCCAATTAATTGGGATGTCCCATGAAACCCTGACCCTACACCTTGTCATTGTTTTTAAATGCAATTTCCATACAGATTCACACAGACTGACCTTATCTAGATTGTTCTAAATTGCTCAATATCCCTTCTTACAAGCTTAAGAAGAATAAAAACAAATTTTGTCAAGAAAAGTTATGAATTACAGAATACTCTTAAAGTGTTTAGACTTTAAGACATTTCTGATGATTTCTGAAATTTTAGCATCATATGTGAAGGAATAGAATCTCTTATACATCCATGAAGAAAAACATGAATTAAAACTCAAACTTAAGTAAATATAGGTTCAATATTGCTAAATGTTATAAAAGCTATATGTATGTATGTATGTATGTATGCTTGTATATATATATATATTGCTATTTTAGATTAGTCCTTAGGAATTATCTTGGTTTTGTTCACTGTTGTTTGCCATCAAAGCCTGTACTTTACTTTATAATACAGGCATACCTCAGAGATATTTCAGATTCAGTTCCAGACCACTGCAATAAAGTGAATATCTCAATAAAGTGAGTCACACGAATTTTCTGGTTTCCCAGTGTGAGCTCTGGTGGTTTAGTGCCTAAGGTATTTGACTGCTAACCAGAAGGATGGTGATTCAAACCCACCAGCCACTCTGTGGAAGGAAGATTGGGCAATCTACTTCTGTAAAGATTTACCACCTTGGAAACTCAAAGGGGGTCCTTATGACTCAATGGCAATGAATTTGGTTTTTGTTTTGAGTCCATATAAAAGTTATGTTTACACTATACTGTAATCTATTACATGTGCAGGGAGCTCTGGTAGTGTAGTGCCTAAGGCACATGACTGCTAATCAGAAGGCTGGCGGTTCAAACCCCCTAGCCACTCTTCGGAAGGAAGGTTGGGCAATCTACTTCCGTAGTAATACCGCCTCGGAAACCCAAGGAGGGGTCGCTATGAGTCGGGTCTGACTTGACAGCACATACAACAACAACATTATATGTGCAATAGAATTAGGAAAAAGTGTGAAATATTCTGAGAATTGCCAAAAGGTGATCCAGAGACATGAAGTGAACACATGCTGTTGGAAAAATTGGTTTCAATAGATTTTCTTGACACAGGATTGCCACAAAACTTCATTTGTAAAAAACAAAGTATCTGCAGAGTGCAATAAAGCAAAGTACAATAAAACAAAATATGTCTGTAAATATCCTGAGGAAGAGCAAAAAAATAAGATATTTATCCAAAATTTATTTAGATTCTAAGTGTTCAGTCTGCATGAGGCCAGGATACTTAATGTACATTTTTTTTTCAATAATAATATTTTAGGGTGTTTTTGTGGAGAAAGTTTGCATAGCAGATTCGGTTCCAATTTAATAATTACTACACAAGTTGTTCAGTGACATTGGTTACATTTGACAGTGTCCCAACATTCTCATTATTTCCCTTCTGGGTATTTTGTTTCCAATAATCTGGTTTCCCCAGCCCTTTACCCTTTCATTTTTGGTTTAGAGTAACTGTTGACCGTTTTGTCTCACATACATGATTTTTCTTTCCTTTAAATTTTGTTTATTATGTTGCTGCTATTAAGAATGTGTCCACAATACCACATTGCTATTAACACCAAACACTAGGCTATACAGATAAACACATAAACACCTGAGATGATCAGACAGGGATCAGTGAATAGAGGTATACTCTAGACCAAGGATAGACTCAGCTGAGGCTAATCTTGTACAGACACCAGTGATACAAAATACCTGCAGTCCTTACAGAAACAA
>NW_006921595.1:21236368-21237701 GCF_000298275.1 Orycteropus afer afer | reverse complement strand
CAAAGGACCAACATTCAAACTGAGGAAATGCAGGACAAACAGGAGTGCATAATTATGAGGGGCATAGGGAGAGTATTGCAGGGTAAGGAGGGGAGGAGACTGGGTTAGGGTTGGAAGTGGCGAATGGGGACTGAAACTAAATGTACACATGACTTTGTAAAACAAGCTCTTAAAAAAAAAAAAGAATATACACAGCAAAACATGCACTAATTCAACAGTTTCTACATGCACCATTTAGTGTCATTGATATTCCTCAAGTTGGGCAACCATTCTCACTTTCCTTTCCTGAGTTCCTCCCTCATTAACAGAAACTCACCACCCCCTAAGGTTCCTATCTAAACTTTCAGTTGCTGTTGTCAGTTTGATTCTATATCAGATATATCAATTTGATCCTATGTATTCTTAAAAGAGCATAATTCTCACGGCATACCTTTTTCTTCATTAGTTAAGCTAAACTATTGTTCAGTTTCAAGAAGGTTTCCGGGTATATTTTTGGTTTAAAGTTCAAAGATTATCTCAGGGAAATAGGTTCAGGGGATCATCCACCCTCCATGGCTCCAGAAAGTCTAGTGTCCATGAGAATTTGAAATACCCTTCTACATTTTCCCCCTTGTGATCAAAATTCTTCTATGTTGTTATATGCCGTTGAGTCAGACCCGACTCACAGCAACCCCTCCTTGGGTTTCCGAGGCAGTATCACTACAGAAGTAGATTGCCCCATCTTCTTTTCGAGGAGTGGCTGGTGGGTTTCAGCAATGTTAGCCAGGTACCATCCAGATCTTCTGGTCCCATGGTAAAAGTGGCAATTGTTCATGGAGTCAATTAGCCACACATTCCATATCCTGATCCTATTCCTGACTGTCTTTCCGTAGTTCCAGGTGAATGGCGGCCAATTGCTTTGTTTTGGCTGGCCCTTGTAAGCTTTTAAAACCCCAGGCACTATACAATGAAAGTGGAGGTAGAAAAGTACTAAACTCATTGTTAAGTCAATTAACTGGGATGTCTCATGAAACCATGACCATCTACTTCCAAACAAAGGAACCAAACCCCCTGAGGTGTTTAATTGTTGTGGTAGTTAAAATTGTGTGTTAACTTGGCTGGGCTGTGGTTTTGAGTGGCTAGACAGCTGGATGTAGTTATTCCCCATGATGAGATTATACTCACCTCCATGATGGAATCTGCCAGTGAGCAGCTGAGTAGTTACATTCAAGGTGTGGCCCGCTTCCAATGTATATGGAGAAGCTTAAGAAAGGTCTCTAGCTTTTTGGCATGTTTGGATCCTGCATTTGACCAAGTCTTCATCTCCAGTTCCTGGATGTGAACTTGGTTTCCC
>NW_006921595.1:21231406-21235238 GCF_000298275.1 Orycteropus afer afer | reverse complement strand
GTAAACATTATGTATCACATATCTTTTGCCACTTCAACTTTTTACAGGGGTACAACTTCTTGACAGCAATTACAATAAT
Source organism: Orycteropus afer afer (assembly GCF_000298275.1). Classification (NCBI taxonomy): domain Eukaryota; kingdom Metazoa; phylum Chordata; class Mammalia; order Tubulidentata; family Orycteropodidae; genus Orycteropus; species Orycteropus afer. The sequence continues at coordinate 21,235,159 of NW_006921595.1, read as the reverse complement.
CAGCTGTGTAATCCTAGCCTAATTAATGCAATTTTCCCATCACTGTTAACACTCTGCTAAAGGGAATAGTACATACCTGAGGAGTGAGAGTGTGTGGTGCAGTTTATAATTTTAAAGAGAATGTTCCAAGAAGACCTCATTGGGAAAGTGATATTTGAACAAAGACCTGAAGAAATAGCAAAATATATAGAAAAATAATATTATTCAGTGAATTTGAAATTTTCACCTTCTTTTCAAGAGCAGTTAAAATAAGTGTTTGAAAATGGCAATATTGCAATAATTGATTCCATTAGATGCTGTTCTTGTTAGCTGCCACTGAGTGGACCTCTGACTCATGATGACCCCATTTGCAATAGAATGAAACACTATCTGGTCTTTGCCATTCTCATCATGGGTGGTGGATGGCATCATCATTAGGCATTACACTACGAGAAAAATGTATACAGATCACTATTGCTGTTGTTATGTGCCATTGAGTCAGACCTGACTCATAGAGACCCCCTCCTTGGGTTTCTGAGGCCGTATCACTACGGAAGTAGACTGCCTAAGCTTCCTTCTGAGGAGTGGCTGATGGGTTTGAACCGCCAGCCTTCTGGTTAGCAGTCAAGTACCTTAGGCACTACTGTAGACCTATGATATCCCAAAGTATAGGCCAAAGGTTCTGCAAGATCCCCACAACTTCCATTTTGTTCAGAGTAAATTTGGGATTCTGAGTAACTTTGTCCATTTCTTTGAAAATTCTCCGTACCTACCTTTAAAACTGTAACGACTTGCATTTAATTAACAAAAGCACCATGAGCTGTGTAAAATGTCCTGAACTGAAATTGAAACCTGAGGACTGGAAAGACTGGTCACTAAGCAGCCTTGTGAGTTTGGGCAACACAATTAATTGCTCTGAGTCTCGATTTTCTCATGTACTAACAACACATTTGGATATCATGGTCTTTAAAGTTTTTTTTCCCAAGAATCTATGATTTTACTGCACATTCCTGTGCCTTTTAATAAACCACAGGACAGCAGGATAGTAACTGTTTTGTAGCAAGTTCTGTAGATGACTCAACAAACCCAACAAAAAACGATGAATATTCCTTTATACCTGTGCCCACGTAAATCCTTTTCTTGAATTTTCAGCTGTAGTTATTCATTGTAGAACTTGTTAGTGACCTTGCCAAAGTCCTCCTCACTCTATTGTTCAACCTGCATGCCAAGCTGCTTCTTGTCCTGCTATTGTTTCCCAGAAGTTTGCAGCTGCCCTACATTGCTTGAAGCTATGCTTTGAAGTGCCCCCTCTTGTAGTCACCCACATTCCAGGAGTCCTAAGCTAATCCTTTCTTCTCACATAGTAGCTCATTGAAAATGTACTGTGGTATGCCTTATGGAAGAATTAAATGACTACTGTCTCTATTATAACATCTCGATGTTCGTTTTTCTTATATTGTAGGTAGAGGGGTTCTCAGAGCTCAGTATTCCAAAGTCCAATTTAATATTCTATTTTATTCTTTCCTACTTGTCCGAATGTTACTAATCCAGCTTACATTAGTGTGTCCCTTCTATTCTACAAGGAGGGATCAGCATTGTGGTGTAGCAGAAATAGCACAGGTATGCTTTGGAGATAATCTAGATTTGAATTGTAAATCCATATCTAAATGTAAATATGCTTAGGAGCAACTTAAATGTGTTAACAACTGTGAAGGAAATTAGCTTAGGCTAGTGGTCTTATATTTTTAACCTTGGGTAAAAATCAACTATGCAGTTTATTAAAAATACGTTTTGTATGCATCAGAGCAGAGATGTAGGTTCAATCAGTCTAGGTGGAACCCAGGAACTTTTTTTTTAACAGGCAGCCAAGATGATTCTGATGCTAATAGTGTGTTGATTTCAGTGAGAGAAACCCTATTTCAGGCTGGATAGCATAGTCACTACTTCAGAAAAAGCATGTAGTTAATACAGCCAGAGTGCAGTTTATGTTCCAGACCCACCATTTACCCTCTTTGGGGCTAGGAACAAGCTAGATAACCGCATTGATCATCAATTTTCTCAATTGTAAAACTGAGCAAGTCTTAATGTCTGCAGGTAAAATTAAAGAAACATTATACTTAAACACTTTCTACATCAAAATAAATCACTGAACTCCAATATTGTGCATGCACTTAATGCCAGTGAATTATATATACTTTGAAATGGTTAAAATGGTAAATTTGATTTTATGTGTGTTTTAACACAATTTTTGAAAGTAATCACTGCAATGGAAAGTATATATTTATAACATGTATAAAGGTTTAACTTTGCTGACCTTCTAAACAGAGTCCCCAAACCAAACCCCCTGCCATTTAGTGGATTGCAACTCACAGTGACCTCCATTGGGTTTCTGAGACGGTAAATCTTGACGGAAGTGGATTGCCCGGTCTTCCTTCCATGGAGTGGCTGGTGGGTTTGCTGAGCAGTCAGATGCCTTTGGCATTGTGCCACCAGAGTAGCTAATAATTCTAATAGCTATATATATTGTGAATACATTTGTATAATGTCTTTAGCTATGTTCATCTCCTTCATTTCTCTATTGTTACTCAGAAATAAAAACGCTGAGAAACCACCAGCTAGTGAGACTATGGTATCTAAAAATGTTATTTACTTTTGAATCATCAGAGTTTCTTCAATGTTACGATAAACAAAGATTGTTGAAGAAAAGGTATAATTTTATATGCTCCATTACTCTGAATTGTTCCACAGAAAACTCTCCCACCTCCCTCTATTTCCATTTCTGTAACTTCATTTTAAGTTTCAATGTATTTTTCCAAAAGAGTCAATTGAGGTGATTACCAAGTGTATAGTACAGGCATACCCTACTTTTTGAAAGTTTACACCACTTCGTGTTTCCAAAAGACCTGCGTTAGTGTCTGTTCTGGCTAACCGAAATAAATCCAAAGTGAAGCCTGAAATGCTCCTTAGAAGTGAGAATGGCCAGATTTCATCTCATCTACTTTGGCCATGTTGTCAGAAGGGACCATTCCCTGGAGAAGGATATCCAGGTTACCAAGAAGGATATGCTTGGTAAAGTGGAGGGTGAACAAAAACAGGAGAAGACCTTCAGTGAGATGGATTGACACAGTGGCTGCAACAAAGGGCTCAAGCATAGCAAGGATTGTGAGGATGGCACAGGACTGGGCAGTGTTTCATTCTGTTGTACACAGGGTCGCTATCGCTATGTATTGTAACTGACTCTACAACACCTAACAACAATCTTCATGGATCATAGTTCTGTAGGAGAAATGACCTGGTGACCTGCTCCTTTAAAGATTGCAGCCTGGAAAACCCTATGGGACAGTTCTGTTCTGTCTCATTGGGTCACTATGAGTCAGAATGACCCCACGGCAATTAACAACTTAATAACAATCAAGCAGACTGCCACATTTTTCTCCCATGGAATGGCTGATACATTTAAACTGACCTTTTTGTTAACAGCAGAGCACTTTAACCACTGTACCAACAGGGCTCCTTCACAACCTTACACCTGTGGTTACAATCCCACGTGGGAATGGGTTTCTTTGTTATAATAGACAGTGTTACAGTAATGTTTGTCTTAAGTGGATCTCTCTTAACATATAAAAGAGCAGATTAGGCATAGAGAAGCAAGCAGGGATGGGAAGATAGTTGCTGTGCCACCTGAAGATTGCCAAGGAGCAGAAGCTCCAAAGCGAGTCAAGGATCTTCCTCCAGAGCTAACAGAGAGAGAGAGAGAGGCTTCCTCTACAGCCA
>NW_006921595.1:21218047-21228316 GCF_000298275.1 Orycteropus afer afer | reverse complement strand
ACCACCAGAGCTTTGGATGATAATTGCAGCACCCTTTTTATTTATTTAGGATATATTTGCCTATTTTCTTTTGTGAATTGCTTTTTCAAGTCTTTTGCCTGTTTTATTTTGTGTTGTTTTATTTTTCTGATTTTTAATTTTTTCTATGCCTTTGATACACATTCTCTGAGGATGCATTTATTAAAAAAATTGTATATCGTTTGCTTTTTTAGTCTTTTTTGAATAACAGAAATTATTAATTTTAGGATAGTCTAATTTACATTTTTTCCCTTTTCTTAAGCCTTTTTAGAATCTTATTTAACCATTACTTGCCTAACTCAAGGTCTTGAAAATATTCTCCTGTTTCCTTCTGAATACTTTGGCATTTTCCATTTTACTTTCTTTATTAAAAAAATTTTTATTTTGATTTGAGTGAATGTTTACAGAGCAAATTGGTTTTCCATTCAACACTTCCTACACATTTTGATCTGTGACATTGATCACAATCCCCGCAACGTAACACCTTTCTTTCCACTTCCTCCCTGCTTTTCCATTTGTCCTTTCCTATCGTTTCGTATTGCCTTCTGTTTTATCCCTGGGCTAATGCTGCCCTTTTGATCTTGTATAGTTCATTACTCTAAGGAGAGCATACCTCCCTGGTGTTACTGTTTACCTTATAGGCCTGCCTATTTTTTGGCTGAAAGTTGATCCATAGGGGTGAGTTCAGATCCAGGCCTAAAAAGTGTCTAAGATCCATAGTCTCTGGAGTTCCACCAGTCTCTATCAGACCAGTAAACCTAATCTTTTTCATGATTTTGAGTTTTGTTCCACATTTTTCTCCCACTCTATCCAGGATCTTCTATCGTGATCCCAATCAGAGCAGTTGGTAGTGGTAGTGGGCACCATCTAGTTCTTCGGTTTCAGAGTAGTGGAGGCTGGCGTTCCCACGGTGCGTTAGTTGTTTGGACTGATTGTTTCCATGTGTCTTTGATTTTCTTCATTGTTCTTTGCTCTGGATGGAGAGACACCAATAGTTGCACCTTAAAGTGCCACTTGCAAGCTTTTAAGGCCCCATTGACTACCCATAAAAGTAGGATATAAAACATTGTCTTTGTGGACTATGTTGTGCCAATTGACCTTGATGTCCCCCAAGGCTATGGTCCTGAGCCCCAGGCCTAGTGACTCCTTCCCTCAAGGTGTTTGGTTATGGCTAAGAAATTTTAATAACTTTATCCTATGTGTTTTCTATTAAATTCATGGCTATATTTACAGCACATAAAAATACAGATGTGGAAATATCCTGTCAAGCCTATATATATTCATGAGTGTAATTCTATTCGTCTTCCTGCTCTTGTTCTGCCTGAGTGTCTATCTTTGTATCTATTCATATATAATGGTTATGACTTTTATTGCATTATTGTGTATGTAATAGTATTTACTTTTGTTGCCTTTAACTCTTAAGCTTCTCCCAGTTTCCTCCTTTGCCTTGATCATTTTGTGCTGATTTCCCTCTTATTATATACTTCTTTTCCCCTCACTCAAGTCAATATGTGTCTACTCTGTAGTAGTAATTTACCTTCCCTTCCCCTTCTACTTCTGGTAAACTTCAAAGAATGTTTCTTTCTGTGAGCAAATCTTTTCTTGAATTTTCATAGTAGTAGTCTAATACAATATTTGTCCTTTTATGATTTACTATTTTCACTCAGCATAATGTCCTCCAGCTTCATTCATGTTTTGAGGTGTTTCACAGATTCACCATTATTCTTTAATGTTGCATAGTATTCTATGTGTATATGTACCATAGTTCATCCATTCATCTGTTGATGGACACTTAAAGTTATTTCTGTCTTTTTACTATTATGAATAATGCTGCTATGAACATGGGTATGCGTATATCTGTTAGTGTCACGGTTCTTATTCTCTAGGATATAGACCTAGTAGTAGAGGTTCTGGATCATATGATATTTCTATTTCCAACTTTTTAAGCAAGTGCCATACCATTTTCCACAGTGGTTGTACCATTTTACAGTCTCACCAGCAGTATACCAAGGTTCTAGTCTATTCACACCCTCACAAGCGTTTGTTGTTTTCTTTTTTTTTTTAACTTTGCCATTTATAAATAAGATCTTATTAAAATGTAGATGCTGATTCAGAATATGTGGGGTAGAAATGAAAATTCTGAGCAGGGCATCGAACCAGAATGAACTGGTTTGAAGTGCTGGTGTATATCTATCACTTGTCCCATAGTTCACTGATTGATTGTTCTACTTTTAGGACTCAATATTTCTCTGTGTTTCATTTATTCAGTTTCTTTTGCTGTCTTCAATTCCATCAACCTTCTCTTTTGCAATGTCTAATTGCCCAAAGATGATGAAACAGAATGTGGAAATTACTGAACAATATTCTTAATATTGCACACAAATAAAGGTTTACTGAAGATAATTCAAAATTGATTACAGCAGTACTTTGACAGGAAACTGCCAGAAATTCAACCCGGATTGAGAAGAGGATGTGGAATGAGGGATATCATTGCTGATGTCAGAAGGATGTTGGCTCATTAGATTCCCATCTTCCAAAGATCACTGCCCTTTGTTGCCTGAGGCCCAGTGTCTTAAGTGCTTTTTTTTCATTGCTACTTTTTGTTACAAGTGAGAGTATGTAAATCATGTTCCTATTGCTTGATCTTGAGTGGAAGCAGATGTACATCTGTACATCAGTCTGCTTCAGTTCTCTCCCGAGCACTTCCTGCTACCTGTGCCTCTTGATAATCCTGTGGGTGGGATTGCTGGTGGTAGACTGAGACCAGAGAGGTTGGTTAACTTCTCTAAATTTCAATGTAAAAGGGGCAGAGCTTGAACCCAGGCATGTTGATGACTATTCTGAGCCAATGCCATAAAGCAGCAATGAGAGTGCAAGAGAGGCCTCCTGTGTCCTGTTCAGAGGGGAGGCCAAGCTGCTGGTGGGAAGGGTTTCCCAGAGGAAGTGACCTCAGCTAGGTGCTCAGGTTGGCTTGGCATCATGTGGGAAGACTTACATTTTTCTTTTATACTTGTAATCCATATGAAATTGATTGTTGTGTGTGGTGGATACAATAGTGCTTTGTACTTGCATATGTGTTATTGTATTTATTCCTAGCTAAGTTGTTTCTTAGGTGTTAATGTAAATTATTTAATTTTAAAACTTTTGTTTTCTATTTTTAATTTGGTGAGATAAAATGCAATTGATTTTGCACATTGATTGTGTATCAAATGATATTATTCAATTATTATATCTTTCAGTAGAGTGGTTTTTTTTTTTTTTGCCAATTTCTATGTATACTACCAAATCATCTGAAAATAATGACAGTTTCATATCTTCACTTTCAATCCTTTTGCCTTTTGTTTTATTGATTCCTTGTTGTACTAGCTACTACTTCTGGCAGATAAGTTATAAAACCAGTATAGTTACAGATTTCAGTGGAAATTTTTATATATTTTACCATGAACTGGAGAGCTTGTGATAGGCATTTTGTGGATATTCTGATTAAGAAAGTTCCATTTCATATCTAATTTGCTAAGAGTTTTTATTGCAAGTTGATGTGGAATTACATAAATTATTTTTCTAAACATCTATTATTTTCTAAACATGATTGTGTAATTTTTCTTGTTTTCATCTGTTAATGTTAATGAATATTGATTGTCAGTGTTAAAACACTCTACATTTCTGTAATAAACCCATTTGTTTGTCATGTATTATCTCTTTAGCTAATGCACATTTAAATAACAATTTACTCATGTTTGAGAGACACTCAGTCAAGTGTTTTCATCCAGCTTTCAAAGTAGACCTAATTGTTTTCAACATTTTAACTTTTTTGACATTTTGACATGTTAATTCTTTAAAGAAGTAAAATTCTAAAATATTCACTTATTCTGTCTTTTGTTGTAGTGGACATTCTCATATATTTAATACTTTAGGATAATTATGTGTGGCACCACTCGTGTTACTATATAAATAACATAGACTTTTGCATTGTCACACTCTAAGTAACAGGGATTTCCCCAACTTCTCCAGTCTTCAGAGCTCACATACATTTTTTCTTAATTCCCCTTGTAGTAATAGTTCAAGTTACTAACCCACTTGTCTGCAGAATGCAGCCTAGTAGATGTTCCTCCAAGAATACATTTCAGTTGGAATATTTTACCTTTGCAGTAAGGTCCCTCATTTTCTTGAAGAGTTTCATTTTAGAGTAAAATCTGTTCTTTACCTTTGCATAATGGAAAGTCCCACTGAATTGTTTCTCTTTAGTTAAAGAAGAAATTTGTCCTCAAATCTGTACTTCTTTAGAAAATGGAAAAAAAAAACCTGCTCTCTACAGTGTTCTATTATTATTCTTATCTTGTGGTTTTTTTAATATTCATATTGTTTAATATTTTTTTTACATTTTAAAGCAGAATATCATTAATAGAAATGTCAGTGTAATTGGAAAGAGTGCTCAAGTCATTAATCATGAAATTTGCTGTGTTATGGCAATGCCATAACACAGCAAATGGTGGATATAAATCAGTTGCCATCAAGTCAGTTTCAACCCACGGTGATCCCATGTGTGTCAGAGTAGAACTGTGCTCCATGGGGGTTTTAATAGCTAATTTTTCAAAAGTAGATCACCAGGCCTTTCTTTTGAGGTGCCTGTGAGTGGACTTAATCCTCCAACCTTTCAGTTAGCAACCCTGCACATTAACCATTTGTACTACCTAGGACTCAATGGTGCATCTGAGACAACCATAATCTTCGTCCCATGTACTTTGGACATGTTACCAGGAGGAACCAGTCCCTGGGGAAAGACATTGTGCTTGGTAAAGCGGAGGTGTCAGCAAAAAAGAGGAAAATCCCCAATGAGATGGATTGCAGAGTGGCGACCACAATGGGCTCAGACAGTGATTGGGAGGATGGCACAGGACCAGGCAGTGTTTTTCTGTGTTTTGTATGGGGTCGCTGTGAGTCAGAACCAACTTGACAGCACCTAACAAGAGCAATATAATCTAGAATCTTCTGAAAACTATACTTCGTGGATGTCGGTATTCTTCTGTTCTATTTTCTCATTTGTCTTGTAATCTTGTTGTGGATTGTGTGGTTACAAGAAGCATAAATTCACTGCCAGAAATTGGGGGGGGGGGATTATCAGATTGTTACAAAGATGCAATAGGCACACAAAGGCAGTGAAAAACGAGAAATAAAGTACTGGCCACCCCAGGACAACTGGAACTAGGAACCCAAAGATGGGTTACTACTTCCATCTGAAAAGGCCAGCTATCGCCCCTCATCTTGCTTTTTCAATCCAATTCCCATATCACATTTTAACTTTAGTGGAGCATGATTTTTGTATTCATGTGCCCATTGCTATCTCAAATATTGACGGAGAGGACTCCTACCTTTTACTTTTTATGCTTCCATGTAATATCCTTCAGCTAAAATAACTCTTTAGTCCCTTTTTTCCACTCCTTAGTGACTCTACATCTTGAAAGGAAGAGGGATTTATTTGGTTGCTAAATTTGAGAGAGTTGTTGAGCATGCTCTGTTCAGTAACTTCTTTACTCCTCCCTTTGGATCTGACTGCCAATTGAGAGGGTACAATCTTATCTGCTCTCATCTATGTGAATCTACCACTTAGCTAGGAGGCCTACAGGGTTCTAGTGGTTGTGCTAGTGGCTAAGTAAATACGTTCTGTCCAATTTAGGAGGAAGCCTTGGCTAAACTTTTAGGTCTGAACCATCTGTCCTTATGATCTTAAGCCATATGTCCCATCAGCTCCCTTTTTCCTTCTATTCCTTAATTGATTCCAAAAGGAGAAAGAAGCCTATTACTTAGTGACTTACAAGAAAAAGGGTCTACTTTTGAAAAAAAACAAAAAAACTTTAAGATGTTTTAAGACACAACTGAGAAAAGTAGTTTATTAATTATATAGGAGAAAATATCAGACAATATTTTTATAAACTTGGGACATGGAAGAGTTAAAAAAAAAAGCACAATTATGGAAAGCTAACCTTATATATTTGATCATGTTAAAATGGAAATATCTGAGCTTAGAAGGAACACATCATAAACAAAGTGCAAAGATAAGCCTCCAACTCACTTCTGTCAAGTTGATTAGACTCATAGCGACCCCTCCTTGGGATTCGGAGGCAATATCTCTACGGAAGTAGATTGCCCAACCTTCCTTCCGAAGAGTCTGGAGTAAATATTTGTAGCTCATGTATATGACAAAGAACTTTTGTAAATCAAAAGCAACCTGATAGGAAAATGTGCAAAAGATAGAAAAATTTTATGAGTAGTCAAGAAAATAAATTCCACAGCTGTTTGTACCATCCAGGGATCCTGTCACGTATTGAATTGTGTCCCCCAAAAATATGCGTCAACTTGCAGGGCCATGATTCTCAGTAGTTTAGCAGTTATGTAATGATGTAATCATCCCCCATGATGTGATCTGATGTGATCAGCCAATCAGCTGTAAAGTGATTAAGGTAAGATGCAACACCTTTACACAGGTCATAGCCCTGATCTGACATAAGGGGATTTTCCCTGGAGTGTGGCCTGCATCACATTTTATCTTGCAAGAGATGGAAGGAGAGAGAAGTGAGCCAAAAAGGAGGGACCTACCACCCCAAAACAGTAGACCCAGGAGGAGTGTCCTTTGGACCTGAGGTCCCTGTGCTGAGCAGCTCCTAGTCCAGTGGATATTGATGCCAAGACACATGACCATGTCCAAAGAATGCCAGGCCCACAGATGTTGAAAGGAGTCAAGGGCCTTGCCCCACAACCAACAGAGAGAAAAAGCCTTCCCCTAGATCTAGTGCCCTGAATTTGGACTTCTAGCCTCCTAAATTGTAAGAGAATAAATTTCTGCTTGTTAAGGCCATCCACTTGTGGTATTTCTGTTATAGCAGCACTAGTTAAGTTAACTAAGAAAAACTCACTTGATGAGTTGTTGTTGTTTGTTGTTGTTGTTTGCCGTTGAGTCAGCCCGGACTCATAGCGACCCCTCCTTGGGTTTCCGAGGCAGTATCACTACGGAAGTAGGATTACCCAACCTTCCTTCCGGTTTCCGAGGCAGTATCACTACGGAAGTAGGATTACCCAACCTTCCTTCCTTCCGAGGAGTGGCTAGTGGGTTTGAACCACCAGCCTTCTGGTGAGCAGTCAAGTGCCTTAGGCACTATGCTACCAGAGTAGGATATGCAATACCTGAGGAAAGAGGTAAGCATACCAAGCTGAAACAATCATGACACTAAGCGGTTGGGAAAAGGAAAGTCTGAAACATGCTCTTCCTCCTCACTTGAATGCCTCTTCTTTCTACACCGTGCATATCTCAATGCATATGCTACCTGTTTTAGAAAGTGTCTTTATTCTCTGTGCTCCATAGAAACTACTTACATATCTTCAGTGTTTATAGTGTATTTCTCAATACAGCCTGCAATAAGGATTCAGGTCAATGGAGAAAGAAAGAAAGAACAGGAAAGTTCAAGGGATGGAGCTGAGCAAGGCTGTGGTTTCAGTTTGAACGTAGCTTCAGCTCAATCCCAAAGGGAGCTCTGGACTTTGAGTAGCACCCAGAGATGATCTCACCTTGTGGCAAGTTTATAGACTTTTATATACCCAACTTATCAATGCCAATAGGCTGCCCCCAAGGAGAAATCCTAATCTCCTAGACAGGAGGACTTCCATTTGGTTGAGGGTAATACTCTAGGCAGGGACCATCTGTGAGCTATTAGTAGCTAATAATTCCAGTAGCTGCAGGGTGAGTGTTCTTATCTAATATAGTGGATTTAAGCAAGGCACTACTCAAAAATCTGCTTAGCTACCCTGTAGTAATTATATATTTTCCCCACTCTTCTGGTTTCACCCATTCTGCCATTCTGTTAATTTTTGTGCTACTGACTGCTTTTGCTGGGCACTGTCACTTTCAAATTGGTCATAATCACCTTGACAGCTCTGCATCTCCAAGTCACTGGAACTACTACCTGACAGTATGTCCACTTCCACTGGATAACATTAGGCAGTACCAGCTCCTGCTGTTGATTCTGCAGCCTTCTGAGTGTCAAGCTCTATTCAAAGTTAAAGCTTGGGAGATAGCATTTTGCATTTTATTGAACTATATTTGGTTAAATGGGCACTAAAAGCAGAGAAGATGATGCCCCAGTGATTTCAAGAATTAATAGTAAGGTGATTCTTTCAGTTAATAGAGCAGCACTGACCCAATACTACTCAGACTTCTCTCTTCTCCAAGGACTAATGCTCTATACTTGACTAATATGATTGTTCCAACTGTATGCTTCCTTAGGGCAAGTTCCCTCTTAGCTGGCCTTCCAATCCTTCTTGCAAATGGACTTTTAGTAGGTTTGTGCCCACCAAAGTGAGTGACTGCAGCTTACTTTACAATTGCTCCACGCTGCCCAGACATATCTGAATTTCAATAGTGATGCAATCTAGACTTAAGCTGGGAAAACATATACCATGACCCCACATTCATATGCAAAACGTATATTAGATGAAAGGATCTCTGGTGGTATAGTGGTTAAGGCATTTGGCTGCTAACCAAAAGTTGGTGATTTGAACCTACCGGCTGCTCTGTGGAAGAAAGATGAGGCAGTCTGCTTCTGTAAAGATTTACAAACTTGGATGCCCAGTGGGGGTCATTATGAGTTAGAATCCACTTGATGTCAGTGAGTAGTTATACTAGATAAAAGACAAATACTTGAATAGTTGAATTTGAAGTTAATTCAGTATGAAGTGACTATTATTACGGGAAATAGGAGCTCTGGTAGCATAGTGCTTAAGGCACTTGACTGCTAACCAGAAAGCTGGTGGTTCAAACCCACGAGCCATTCCTCGGAAGGAAGGTTGGGCAATCTACTTCCATGGTGATACTGCCTCAGAAACCCAAGCAGGGGTCACTATGAGTTGGGTCCAACTCAATGGCACACAACAACAACATTATGGGAAAAAGCATTCTATTAGGTTCTGTGTAGAATCTCATGATTAGCGTATCCAGTATTTTCAACAGTGTCAGGATCTTCTCTTCTTCTAGGCATATGGAAAATGCCCAGTGAGCTGTGAGTGTAAGTGACATGTTATGGGGTGAGGCATTTAATTACCAGTGTCATTTGGGTGGTGCTCTCGGATACTAAGAGGCTAGTGTTTGAACGCTCCCAGACGTACCACAAAAGGAAGGACTGGAAATCTGTTTCTATAAAGATTATATCTAAGAAAATCCTATGAAGATCAGTTCTACTTTGTAACAAATGAGGTTGCCATGAATTGAAATTGTTTCAATGACAATGGGTAACAGGTCATTTCTGAGTTGAGGTATTTAATTGCAGTTGTTGGTTATCTCATACTCTTATCCCCCTGATGCAGCTAGCATGGAGGAGGCCTTGTGAGCAGATAGGGGACCAATGATTAAAGCAAACTTCATTGCATGAACCACAGTTTCTCTTAAGTCACTCAGACCCACAGTGGACGGTCCATAAATGAGGAAAATGAGAAATAGTCTTTTCTTGAGTTAAGACATTGAGATTTGGGTATTATTTGCTAGTGTAGCATAAATTTAGCTCATCCTCACAATACATATTCACATAAAACATTGCTCATGGAATATTATTGCTTCCAAGATATTGAATGTGTTTTAATATATAAAATTCTGAATGCATGGTACCTGTGATGTGGCATTTACTATTTTTCTGAACATATCTGTTATTTAGAAAATACCTAACATAAAACTCAACTAACAGTGAAATTTATTTCTTTCATATTCAATGGATAAATTTTGTGTCTGTCTTATGCATATGAATATTCTTCCCTTTGTAATGTCACAGAAAACAGAACGGGAGGCCTGATTTACAGAATCTGTAACTCCTTTGCTTACTTTAAGAAATTTGTACTCAATGCAGTCTTTGCTCTTAGAAGCGGGAACAACAACACTTCATGATCTGTATTTTGTACGCTTTATTTATTTATGAAAGCTTTCTTAGTAAAGACAGCTGTCATAGGTAAATTAATCTATTTTGAACTTTCAAATGTCAAAAATTTAAAGCATGAAATATATATGCTAGCTTACATGGTGGAAGAGAACTATAAATCATCTCCTGAAAAAGATGTATGAGATTCCAGAGTCAAAGAGAGCTTACATTGATGGCCAACGGTATTGGCAGTTGTTCCAAATATTTTTACCTTGTAGGCACTTTATCAGGAGCTCTGGAAGCATAGTGCCTAAGGCACTTGACTGCTAGCCAGAAGGCTGGCAGTTCAAACCCACCA
>NW_006921595.1:21211970-21214940 GCF_000298275.1 Orycteropus afer afer | reverse complement strand
CCTGACACAAGCCATGGTATTTTTAATTGCCTCATATGCATGTGAGAGCTGGACAATGAATAAGGAAGATCGAAGAAGAGTTGATGCTTTTGAGCTGTGGTGTTGGTGAAGAATGCTGAAAGTACTGTGGACTGCTAAAAGAACTAACAGGTTTGTCCTGGAGGAAGTGCAGCCAGAATGCTCCTTGGAGGTGAAAATGACCAGACTTCGTCTCACATACTTTAGTCATGTTGTCAGAAGGGACCATTTCCTGGAGAAGGATGTCATGCTTGGTAAGGGGTAAGGTCTACGAAAGAGGGGAAGGCCCTCAATGAGGTGGATTGACATGGTGGCGGCCTCAGTGGGCTCAAGTGTAGCAAAAATTGTGGAACTGGCTCAGGTCTGACGGTGTTTCATCGTGCTGTGCATAGGGTCGCTATTGGTTGGAGATGACTCGATGGCACCTAACAACAGCAACAACAACAGCAAAGGATTTTTGTGATGAACTGCTTTAGTTTTAGAAGGAAAAACTAAATCTTTACTGAACACCAATTATGTGTCAGGTACTGTGCTCCACATGGATTACTTAATTTAATGCTCAACAGTACTTTAAGTTAAATACAATTTTTACTTTACAAAGGAAATCAATTTTACAAAGGAGAAAGCTTAGATAGGCTAAGTAACTTATCGAAGGTCATAAATTCAATCATTCATCATACATGAAGTAAGCAAATACTTTCCTGGTAACAGGGTTACAAAAATGAGTAAATAATGGACCCAGCCCCTGAGGAATTCAGTGAGAGAGAGATATGAAAATAACAATTCAAAAAGAACTCTACACTCAAATCAGGAAAAGTGGTCTGACACAAAAAAAAAACAGCATTTGAGCCTAGAATAAGATTTCATTAGTAGAAAGAGGAAGGTCATTTGAGCGATGATAAGCTACATGTTCAAAGAGAGAGGAGCATAAAAGAGTATGGTGTATTGGAGAATGCTGAGTTGTTTGTGCGGCTGAAATGGAATGTGTGTGAAAAAGAAAGAGAAATTCTTGTTGCTCAGCAAGCAAAAGCTAGTATAATTCAATTAATCTTTGATTTAAATACCTTTATCATTTAATTCTTTCCTTTTCTCATTCCCTTTCTTCTTTACTCTTTATATGCTTACTATTTTCACTAAATCTTTGCAGTGCTTAATTTAAAAAAATACAATAGGATGTTTGAAATAACTGTGGATGAGTCAAGACTTTTTTTAAAATAGAAAATAGAGTCAAGGACTTGAAGAGGTAAGGAGAAAGAGAAAGAGATATTATTCTGTCTGACCAAACATAGTTTCTAGAACCCACCATCAGGTAAACCTTGACCATCCTAAATGATCTAAGAAAAACAAACAAAAAGACATTGAGTTATGCACATTATTTGAAATTTTCATTTCTAAATATCGAAGCCACTCATGAGGTTGGAAAATCCCGAAGAGTATGTAGAGCATTTGAAATATACCGTAGCCCATGGGGAAGCCCCTAAAGAAAAGCAAATTTATTTTAGGAGAACAAGGGTTTTCTGAGTTGATTTTAAAAGATTCCAATGTAATTGTTTAGGCTGAAGATTTAACAATTTAGTTCAGAAGACAATGTTTCTAAAAATAAGGTCTAACTAAAATTCTAAATTTGTCCAGAACACATAGGGCAATTCAGAAGACACACGTGCATTTACTACAAATGAGAAAATACAACACATGAGGCATGAGATATGTTTTCTATCAAGGAATAGCAGAGTAATGATGCAATGAACATTAATCTTTTCTAGCCCTTTCCAACAAAGGAAGAACCTGCTATAGAAGTAAGAGAGCCAAAGAACGAAAGATAACAGGTAAAGGCCTGCAGGAACAGTGCAAGTAAATGCTTGTTTCAAGTGGTTACTATTCAAGAACAAAACCATGTAAGGAAACATGCTTGACATAATAGTGTGTTGGAGCTCAGTGGGGGGTGAAAATGCTATCTTGTAAATGCAAACAATAATAAAACGTAACATGACATTAGAAAATATTCAAAATCAAAGTTATGAATAGAAATATATATGCCATATAGAATTTTACAGATGTCCTACTGCATTTATTTCAAGGAATATAATGGACATGGAAAAGAGAGAGGAAGTGAGGAGGAAAATAGGAGAGATGAAGCAGATGTTATTTAATTTTTTAAAAATAAATGCCTAAAACAATCTTGCCATCCCATATGATTATGTTACAATGAGACTTTGATACTCCTCCCATTGTCCTATTAAAGGATGGGCTGGTGTCCAAAGTGAAAGTGCTTTCTTTAATCTGGGCAGAGCTGTGACTATGGTAGAAAGTCTGTCACGTGACTTCTGAAGCTAGATCATAAAAAGCAACACAGTTTCCATCTGGTTCTCTTGGGACACTCTGTTTTGGAGCTTTGAGCCATCATGCAAAATAATTGAGGCCACCATGTTGTAAGGGAGCGCTGGCCACATGGAGATGCCACGTGGAGCTGAGGCCCCTGCCAATAGTCAACATCAACCATCAGATACGTGTAACTAAAGAAGCTTCCACAATTCCTGCTTCCAGCGTTCAAGTTTTACCCACTGAGGTCTCAGACATCATGGAACTGAAACAATTGTCCACACTGCTTCCTTTCCAAATCATGGACCTGCAGAATTCAGAATTGTAATAAAATAGTTGTTTTTAGATACCAAGTTTTAGGATGATTTTGTTGTGCGTCAGTAAATGACCAAAGTAAGAGAAAATAACAAATCATTGTTTGCTGTTAAAATGTGGAGATCGACCATTCGTCTACTACATTGTTACCTATATACATTGGTCCTTGTCTACTTCCTGCTATATTATGAAATCTGAATATTTAAACTTTACCAAGACTCACCAAACTCCTACCAGCAATATATGAGTTATTTAAAATTTTATGCTTTCTTTCAGTATATTCTGGGCATTGGGAATACATTGAAAGAAAACATAAAT
>NW_006921595.1:21208398-21211250 GCF_000298275.1 Orycteropus afer afer | reverse complement strand
CAGCCGTCTGGTTAGCAGACAAGTGTCTTAGCCACTATGCTACCAGAGCTCCTAATATGCCACATATATCAATAAAAATTGAAAGTTTAAAATTTGTCAGCATGGGTCTTAAACTAAAATAGGAATAATGGTATATTGGAAAGAGTTGATATAGGTTTTGGATCTAGATAAACCTGAATGGAAGCATCAACAGGCAAAGTTCTTCATCTATGGAAGCTAAATTCCCATATCTGAAGATAATTGCAATAAAACTTAAACTTACCTAAATGGGTTTTGTTTGTGTCAGAAGTAAAATGAAATCCTTGACAGCTTCAATCTTTTCTCCATTTATCATGATGATGCTTATTTGTCCAGTTATAAGGATTTTAGTTTTCTTTATGTTGAGGTGTAATCCATACTGAAGACTGTAGACTTTTTTCTTCATGTGTAAGTGCTTCAATTCTTCTTCACTTTCATCAACCAAGGTTGTGTCATCTGCATATCACAGGTTGTTAATGAATGAGTCTTCTTCCATTCCTGAGGCTGCATTCTTCTTATAGTCCAGATTTCCAGATTATTTTCTCAGCATACAGATTGAATAAATATGGTTAAAGGATACAATGCTGACACATGCCTTTCCTGAGTTTAAAGCATGTAATATCCCTTTGCTCTGTTCAAAGGACTGCCTGTTGGTCTATGTAGAGATTCCTTATGAGCACAATTAAGTGTTCTGGGATTCCTATTTTTCATAATAGTATCTATAATGTGTTATGATCCACACAGTCAAATGCCTTTCAATAGTCAATAAAGCACAGGTAAACATCTTTCTGGTATTTGGTTTCAGCTAAGTTCTATCTGACATCACCAGTAATATCCCTCATTCCACGTCCTCTTCTGAACCTGCCTTGAGTTTCTGTCAGTTCCTTGTCTATGTACTGCTGCATCCATTTTTTAATTATTTTCAGCAAAATTTAACTTTCATGTGATATTAATGATACTGTTTGGTAATTTCCACATTCTTTGGAATGAGCATAAATATGGATCTCTTCCAGCTGGTTGGCCAGGTAGCTCTCTTCCAAATTTCTTAGCATGATGAGTGAGGGCTTCTAGTGTTGCATATGTTTGTTGAAACATCTCAACGGATACCCTGTTCTTGTTTTTTTTTGCCAAATTCCTTCAGTGCAGCTTGGATATCTTCCTTCAAAACTATCAGTTCTTGGTCAAGTTCTACCCCCTGAAATGGTTGAACATTGATCACTTTTAATTTTTTTTTTTTTTTTGGTATAATGACTGTGTGCTCTCTCCATCTTCTTTTGATGCTTCCTGCAATATTTTGCCCTTAGTATCCTTCAACATTGCAAATTGAGGCTTGAATTTTTCTTCAGTTCATCCAGCTTGAGAAATGCTGAGTGTGTTCTTCCTTTTATGATGTTCTACCTCTAGATCTTTGAACATTTCATTATAATACTTTACTTTGTCTTCTCAAGCCACCCTTTGAAATATTCTGTTCAGCTCTTTTACTTCATTGTTTCTTCCATTCACTTTAGCTACTCTCCATTCAAGGGCAAGTTTCAGTCTCTTCTGACATCCACTTTGGTCTTCTTTTTCTTTCCTGTCTTTTAAATGACCTTTTGCTTTCTTCATATATGAGGTCCTTGATATCATTCCACAATTCATCTTGTGATCTTTTGATTCCACAACTCAATGATCTTCAGTCATTGGTATTCAGTGCATCAAATAATATTCTTCAGATGGTCTCTGATTTCTGGTGGTAATCAAAGTCACATTTTGGCTTTCCTGGACTTGTTTAAATTTTCTTCAGCTTCAACTTAAACCTATGTAGGAACAAATAGCAGTCTGTTCCAGAGTCAGCCCCTGGACTTGTTCTGATAGATGACATTGTGCTTTTTCATCATCTCTTTCCACACATGTCATTGATTTGATTCCTGTGTATTCCATCTGGTACAGTCCACATATAGTCTCCATTTATGTTGTTGAAAAGAGATATTTGCAATGAATTAGTCATTGGTCTTGCAAAATTGTATCATGCAATCTGGGGCATTATTTCTACCAACAAATCCATATATTCCAACTACCAGTCCTATTTCTTTGTTTCCAACTTTCACATTCCAACCACCTATAATGATCAATGCATATTGATTGAATGTTTGATCAATTTTTGACAGGTGAAGTTGGCAAAAATTTTCAATTTCTTCAACTTGGCTTTAGTGTTTGGTGCATATATACGAATGACAGAGAATTAACTGGTGTTCTTTGTAAGCATATGGATATTATCCTATCACTGACAGCATTGTACTCCAGGATAGATCTTGAAATGTTCTTTTTGATGATAAATGTGACACAATTCCTCTTCAATTTGTTATTCCTGGCAAAGTAGACCATATGATTATCTGATTCAAAATGGCCAATACTGGGCCATCTCATCTCATTAATGCCTCAGATATCAATCTTTTTGCTTCCAATTTTCCTAGCTTCATAGTTTGTACATTCCATGTTCCAAATATTAATGTATGTTTCTACCTGGTTTTTCACATTTAGAGTCATGCCACATCAGCAAACGAAGGTCCTGAAAGTTTTACTCCATCCACATCATTAAGGTCAACTCCATTGTGAGGAGGCAATTCTTCCCCAGCCATATTTTAAGAGGCTTCCAACCTGAGGGGCTCATCTTCTGACACTACTATATCAGACAAGGTTTCACTGCCATTCGTAAGGTTATCAGTAGTCAGTTTTTTCAGAAATGGACCACCACGTCCTTCTCCCTAGTCTGTCTTAGTGTGGAAGCTCCAATGAGCCCTGTCCACCATGAGTGACCCTACCAGTATTTGAAATACTGGTGGTATAGCTTCCAG
>NW_006921595.1:21206883-21208298 GCF_000298275.1 Orycteropus afer afer | reverse complement strand
CTTAGAAAGTAAACGTCCATTTTCATAGGCAATTTTTATAATTATGAAATTATTAAAGGAAGGTGCAAAGGTTTCTAACAGCAAAGGGAGACAAACTCGTCTGTCATTTTGTCATCCTGTGAGGCCAGTATGTTGCTGTGAGACTTGAGGCTGTGCCACTGGTGTTTCAGATGCCAGCAGAGTTGCACAAGGTACGCAGGTTTCAGTGCAGCTTGCAGACTGAGACAGACAAGGAAGAAGGAGGAGGCCATCAACTTCGCAAAAATTGGCCAGGGAAACCCTTATGAATAGCAGAAGAACACTGTTTGATACATTACTAGACAACTTCATGAATAGCTTGGAAACATTGTCCAACAGAGTGAAGCTAGACTAGCCCCTTGGGTTGGAAGGGACTAAAAATAGGACTGGGAAAGAGCTGCCTCATTAGAGTAGAACCAACTTTAACGATATGGATAAAGTAAGTGTTTTAGGACCTCCATGTGCTGATGTAGCATGATTCAAATTGAGGAGAAACAGCTGCAAACATCCATTAATAATTGGAACATGGAATGCATGAAGTATGAATCTAGGAACATTGGAAGTTGTCAAAAATTAAACGGAATGCATAAAGATTGATATCCTAGGCATTTGTGAGCTGAAATGGACCAGTTTTGGCCATTTTGAATCAAATAACCATATGATTTACTATGCCGGGAATGACAAATTGAAGAGGAATGGCATGACATTCATCATCACAAAGATATTTTAAGATCTGTGCTGAAGTACAATGATGTCAGTAATAGGATAATATCCATACACCTACAAGGAAGACCAGTTAATACGATTGTTATTCAAATTTATGCACCAACCACCAAAGCAAAAGATGAGGAAATTGAAGATTTTAATCAACTTCTGCAGTCTGAAACTGACCAAACATGCAATCAAGATGTGTTGCTTATCACTGGTGATTGGAATGCAAAAGTTGGAAACAAAAAAGAATACCATTAGTTGGAAAATTTGGCCTTTGTGACAGAAATAATGCTGGAGATCGCATGATAGAATTTTGCAAGACCAACAACTTATTTATTGCAAATGCCTTTTTTCAATACACAAACAGCAGCTATACACGTGGACTTCACCAGAAGAGTACACAGCAAGCAGATTGACTACATCTGTGGCAAGAGGCAGTGGAAAAGCTCTACATCTTCAGCCAAAACCAGACCAGGAGCTGATTGTGGAATAGACCATCAACTGCTTATATGCAAGTTCAAGCTGAAGTTAAAGACAATTAAAACAAGTCCACAAGAGCCAAAATATGATCTTGAATATATCCCTCCTGAATTTAGAGACCATCTAAAGAATATATTTGATTCATTGAACACCAATGACTAAAAACCAGGTTGTGGATGACATCAAGAGCATCATCCACGAACAAA
>NW_006921595.1:21202158-21202777 GCF_000298275.1 Orycteropus afer afer | reverse complement strand
CCATCTCAAATTCTTTGTACCAACCAGTTTCATTTGTTCATGTGTAGGAGAGACATTGTTGTATTCTTTCTCTCACTCCTTTAGAAAGTAAAAAACTATAGACATTCCAGGTTTATTACTCCTTCAGTCTCTCTAGCTCTCCAATCATAGTATAAAGAAATGTTAATAAATATGGACTTTAAAAATCAGCTTTGACTTTCTGGACCCATTGAGGCTGGATAAGCACCCGCCCCCCCCAACTGCCACCCCCCAAACTGTTGCCCTGAGATTAACTTTGTACTTTAAACCAAAAATATCCCCTGAAGTCTTCTTTAAACCAAACAATAAACAAACAAACAAACAAAAAAAAAACTAAAGCCATTGCTGTTGAGTTGATTCTAATTCATAAAGACTCTATAGGACAGAGTAGAACTATCCTGTAGGGATTGCAGATCTATACATCTTTACAGAAGTGGGCTGCCACATTTTCTCTCACAGAGTGCTTTGTGGGTTCGAACCACCAACTTTTTTGGTTAAGAGCGGAACATTTTTTTTTTTTTTAATTGTGATTTGGGTGAAAGTTTACAGAGCAAATTCACTTTCCATACAGCAGTTCACATATACTTTGTCTCATGACATT
>NW_006921595.1:21194317-21202058 GCF_000298275.1 Orycteropus afer afer | reverse complement strand
TGGAGATAACTACTTTATAAGTGTAACTATTAGGCATTTCTTCTGGTGTATGGATACAATGGAAAAAATTACTGAGAAATTAAGTGTATGAACAAAGAAGGTTTGGGATTTTCTGACTTACCTCATTTAATCTTCTTTCAACAAATGGAAGTAAGTCTTATTTTGATTTCCATTTTACAGAAACTGAAACATGGGGAGGTTTACTGTCTTCTCCACACAGCTGATGAGAGTGACATGCAGGATTTGAACCTACTCAGCCTGACTTCACAGCCTAGATGCATGGCCAGTACACACATTCTTCTGTTTCCATGTGCATAATTGTGTAAATAGCATGTGAGTGTCAAATATACTACATTGAAGAGAATTGTCCTTATAAGAAATAGAAATTGAATCAAAATATTAGAATTACATAATTTCCAGTTGGAACTAGAAGGAACTTTGATGAAAAATTGTAGAAGAAAATAACTAAAGCCTTGATGAGCCTAAGAAACACACTTAGTCACTGGGAGGAGTCAGTCTAAAAACCTGTTTCTCCTTGTGTCCGGTTCTGGTATACTGTGTGTAACTGAAGATGCTCTATTCAGGAGCGGTCACCAAAGAGAGGACACGCAGTAACTTACAGTGCCGCAAGAGGACAGAAAAATCAAATACCTAAACTTGGAGAGAAGTGACATGGCAGGAATTTTTGTAGTTGATAATAATCAATAGATTAAACATGAGTTTTGCTTTGTTTCCTACCCACTGTACTCAGAGAAACTACAATGTTTATTCTATGTACTTACTAGAACAACAGCTCCCACTGGGCAGTCAATTAATTCTCATTGAAGGACTCTAATTTCAGCTCTCTGGGTCCACATTCTGTAAAATACTTTCTTCCTGTGAACTCCAACGGCACATCATAAAATACTAATTTCTTTCTTTGTCTGGCTGGCCCACCCATCTGGGACTCATCAAAGCTAGGGCTCATAATTTTTGCCTTAGTATCTCCAATGGAAAGCAAAGTTAGTAATATGTAGTAGCTGTTTAAAACATGATGCAAATGAAATTATTCTAAATGCTTGTTGGTAGGGAGCTACATGTGAGCTATGACATTGTCACTCATTTCACTAAACTAAACACAAATTTGTTCACTGTAGAAGTTATTCCATCTGGTAGATACATGCATCTTAACACATACAAGCTAAAAATTCACAGTTTATATTACCAAACTCACTGTTGTAGAGTCGATTTCAACTCATAGTGACCCCCCTTGGGTTTCCTAGGCGGTATCTCTACGGAAGGAGATTGCCCACTCTTCCTTCCGAGAAGTTGCTGGTAGGTTAGGACTTCCAGCTTTCTGCTTAGCAGTCAAATGTCTTAGACACTACACCACCAGAGCTCCTACAGCTTATATTGTTGTTGTTGTTGCTATGTGCCATCAAGTCAGACCCGACACTTAGTGACCCCTCCTTGGGTTTCCGAGGCAGTATTACTACAGAAGTTGATTGCTCAACCTTCCTTCTGAGGAGTGGCTGGTGAGTTTGAACCACCAGCCTTCTGGTTAGTCGAGTGCCTTAGGAACTATGCTACCGGAGCTTATATTAGCAGACCTTATATCAGTAAGAATATTTTCAGCAGAGGAAATGGTTAGGAGAGCAAGTGATTAAGAATACAAAGTTCTACAAGAAATGACAATATTTTAAAGATACCTGAGTAATTTGTAAGTAAAAATATAGAAAAAAATATAGCTAAATTTCTGGTGCTTACTGTCCACTATTATACTCTAAAATAGCATGCCATAACTCCCAGGGAATTCCTTGTTTTCTTTGTTATAGTTACTGGTAGTCATTAGCCCTCTCCTTTATCTCTTTGTATCTTTCAGCCACAGAATTCTGCTGGCATGATCTTAGAGATGTTCTCACTTTTTCCCGTCTTCCTCACTGCCATTTGTTCTATTTCTAGTCAAGCCCGCCAACAACACTTCACACCTGCATGATTCCATCACCTGCCCAACTGAACACCTTGACTTCAGACTTTGCACCCTTGAATGAATTCTGATCATTACTATCTGACCGATTTTCCTCCTACCCTTTGATTTACCTGGTCTGCTGGGAGCAGAGCTAACCAGCTGCTCACCACATCTATACTTCATCTTTCTGTGTGCAAGGCCAGAGCTAGATTTCATTCCCCAGCCTCCCTTGCAGTGAGGTATAACCAGGACACTCAATTCTAGACACTGCAATGTGAATGGAAGTGATGTGTGCCATTTCCAGGCATGGCCCATGAACACTTCCTACAATGCTCTGCATTCTTGATTCTTGTAAGTCTCAGGTTGAGAATGATAGAGACACAAGATGCTGGTATATTGCTCGGAGGAGAGATATTCCAATCAGAAACAACTGGTTTGGATCTTACACAAGCAAAAAATAATTATCTATTATGTTAAGCATGGGATTATCTGTTATAGAGATTTCTGTTCCTCAATAATACATTTGTCCATTAGGCTAAAACAACTTTCTGTTCTCTCTAACCTAAAATCAAAAAAGAGAGAGTTGAAAATGACAACAGCCTTCACCCATTTCCAAGAGATGCTAATGTTAATTCCTTCACAACTATTTAAATGCCCTCTGGGAGGAAAGAAAGCATACTTCTCTAATTCTCTGCACTGAGAAAGACACATTTCAGTCAAAATGTTTTCTTGATATTCAACAGAAGACAGTAAAAAATATTTTGGGGAGTACATTGCAATGCTTTCATGTACATACTCTATCAGCTGTTACATCATCTTATACACTTTAAAGATAAACAAGAAAGAGTAATGTGAAATTGCCTCAAAGGCATAGATTCTAAGGTGCTAGGAGACATGATGGAGCTCTGGTGGAGTAGTGCCTAAGGAATCTGACTGCTAACCAGAAGGCTGGCAGTTCAAATCCACCAGCCATTCCCCAGAAGGAAGGTTGGGCAATCTACTTCTGTAGTGATATTGCCTCAGAAACTCAAGGAGGGGTCGCTATGAGTCAGACCTGACTCGATAGCAGGAGCTCTGGTGGCATAGTGCTTAAGGCACTTGACTTCTAACCAGAAGGCTGACAGTTCAAACCCACCAGCCACTCCTCAGAAAGAAGGTTGGGCAATCTACTTCTGTAGTGATACTGCCTCGGAAACCCAAGGAGGGGTCACAGTGTGATGAGTCGCATCCAACTTGATGGCAGTGAGTTAGGAGACGTGAACTACACCTCTTGATGTCCCTACCATACTGTGTTGTTGTTGTTGTTACATGCCTTCAAGTCCGACCCAACTCATAGCGACCCCTCCTTGGGTTTCTGAGGTGGTATCACTACGGAAGTAGATTGCCCAACCTTCCTTCCGAGGAGTGGCTGGTGGGTTTGAACCTCCAGCCTTCTGGTTAGCAGTCAAGTGCCTTAATGTAGCTATCCACAAATCCAAAGATAATTCCAGGGTAAGCCAAATTCTGCTGATATTGGCATTAATGTTAGCATTGTAGTTATAGCACATACATGGAAAGATCTAAGATGTAAACAACTACTACAGTTAAACTTTCTAATGCTAAAACAGAAAGAATAAAGTCTAGAAATTTTTAAATGAGCACATTGGGATACAAACAGCTTAATTCAGTTAAATCCAAGTTTTAGGTCCTTTTGCTCTAGTCTTTGGATTTTTGTTTTCATTAAAACTACTCACCTTCCCATATTTGGCCATGAACTATGGCTGAACCACCTACTTAAAACTGCTTTTCTTCCTGGGCTTTGACACATGGTTGGTCAAATGCCTCAGGTCCAGTAAATGATTCTTTCCCTTCCTCTTTGATATCACTAACTTCTGCTTGGTTTTAGTGCCTGCTGAAACTTTACTATGAGATCAGATTGGGAGTCTATTGAATCAGTTATAATAAGCAAAATATGAAGCTACTATCAATGGAGTAAATACACTGGAAAAGAGTGAAAGACTACTGTGTGTCTAGGACCATCTGATGAAGCTTGGAAGGCCAGTTGCTGGACTAAGGGAGCTTGAAATCTAATTAGGAAGATTAACAAACAAAGAAAAGCAAGAAAACATAGTCATGAGCCAATTAGTGTGGCCTAGAATTACCTTATTATTGGGATTCAGAAGAAGAGGAGCAACATGGTTGAAAACTATTAGAAAAGGTATAAGAGTATGAATCAACCATAAGCTGGGTAATGAAGAAAGGGTGGTGGTATTCTTAGGGTATAATGAGATAGGCTTTTTGTCACTTCCTAGCACCACTAAATATTTTAAGTTATTTTCAGACTTTATTTTATTGTTTCTAATATTTGCTCACCTATTTGGTCAGGTTAAGGAACTCTGGTGTCTTAGTGGGCAAGGCATTTGGCTGCTAACCAGAAGGTCAGCTGTTCAAACCTACCAGTTACTTCACAGGAAGAAGAGGGGGAAATCTACTTCCATAAAGATTTACAATCCTGGAAACCCTGTGGAGGTTGCTATGAGTCAGAATCAACTTGATTGCAGTGGATTTTGGTTTTTGGTTATGTTATCAACAGGGATTGGATATGTTTGGTAAAGTAGAGGCTCAGCGAATAAATGGGTAGACCCTCAATGAGATGGACTGATACAGTGGCTACAATGATGGGCTCAAGCACAGCAAGGACTGAGAGGATGATGCAGGACCAGGCAGTGTTTCGTTCTGTTGTACAGAGGGTCACTATGAGTCAGAGCCAACTCTACAGTACCTAATAACAACAGCAATACTTATTTTAAAAAATACAAGTCTTTCCCAGTTTATTCCACAATATCAAGCTTAAACAAGAAGTTATTAACCTTCTGGAAGAGGTCTAAACTATGGAAATTTGAACAACATCTAGAAGAAATTGAGAGTCTGATAAACATTTTTCCTTAAAGTGAGTAAAAGGTGGTTCCAAGATTTGTAGCCTGGGAAGGATGGTGGTAAAGGTGACAGAAATAGGATAAACAGAAAAACAATTATGGGGCAAAAGTAATTATTTCAGTTTGTGGAAAATGGCTACTGTAGGATACCTAACTGTAGGTATTTGACAGCCATTGGAAGGATAGCTCTGGAACACATCAGAAGTTAGGGCTGGTGATGTCAATTTAATAGGCATCTGCGTTCCATTAAAGGCTTGTGCTGGATGGATTTATTGTAATCTTTCTTTCTCATTTCCTATACTCTATCCACCTGTGTCTAATCAACCTCATTTTTTGAGATTTTAATTTGTTTCTTTTCTAGCATGTTACATTACATTTTCATAGCTATATATGACATGATGGGTTAGGTTCCGGGGAGAGGGAGAGGTTTCTATTTATCTCTACTACTTTTCTTAGTATCAGAAACATAGCAGGGAGAAAAGGGTGCCTACTGAGGTACTTGAATGACAAGCCACCTGATGAATTATTGGTAACATGAGCTACCTCTCACTGCTAAATTGTGCCTGATATTTGACACTTTCTGCTGCTACTGTTACATTACAGCCAGCTCAACATTGAGTATTCTTTTAGGAGAATCTCCTAAAAGCATTCTCTGGTGATACAGTCAGCTCTGGGAAAGACATCTGAGCTTTAATCACATAATGTATGAGGGGAAAAAATTCCTGGTATCTTGTTTAATAGACAAGAGTAATATATAGGTCTCTTCAAATGTGTTTTAGATGACATTGAGTAGCTTTAGACAGATTAATAACAGGATGTGATAGGTATGGCAGAACTCTTTAATCCATTCTTTTATGTCTTTCAGTGGGGATATTTATAGAGTAAAATGTGATATTATGTGCTCAGTTAAATCATTTTTAGAACATTATCATGTCATTTTATTTCAGAGTACCTCACCATTTAGAATCTTTCAATATTGCAACTTGAGGCTTATTTTTTTTCCTCAGTTCTATCAGCTTGAGAAATGCCTAGCATGTTCTTCCCTTTTGGTTTTCTAACTCCAAGTCTTTGCACATTTCATTATAGTAATTGCCTTTGTCTCCTCGAGCTGCTGTTTGAAATCTTCTATTCAGCTCTTTTATCCTGTCATTTCTTCCATTTGCTTTAGCTACTCTCCACTCAAGGACTAGTTTAAGAGTCTTTTCTGACATCCATTTTGGTCTTTTCCTTCATTCCTGTCTGTTTAATGACCTTTTGCTTTCTTCATAGATGATGTTCTTGATGTCATCCCACAGTTCCTGTCGTTTTTAGTCACTGGTGTTCAGTGTGTCAAATCTGTTGTTTAGATGGTCTCTAAATTCAGAAGAGATATAATAAAAGTCTTATTTTGGTTCTTGTGGACTTGTTTTAATTGTCTTCAACTTGAACTTGAACTTGCATAGGAGCAACTGATGGTCTGTCCCACAGTCAGCTCCTGGCTTGTTTTGGCTGAAGATATTGACCATCTCCATAGCCTCTTTCCACAGATGTAGTCAATCTGATTCCTGTGTACTCCATCTGACCAAGTCCATGTGTATAGCCATAGTTTGTGTTGTTGAAGAAAGGTATTTGCAATGAATAAGTCGTTGGTCTTGCGTAATTCTATCATGGGATCTCCAGCATCATTTCCATCACCAAGGCCTTATTTCCAGCTACCAGTGATTATTTGTTCCCAACTTCTGCATTCTGATCACCAGTGATAATCAACACATCATGATTACATGTTTGGTTAATTTCAGACTGCAGAAGTTGGTAAAAATCTTCAATTTCCTCATCTTTGTCTTTGGTGGTTGGTGAGTAAATTTGAATAATAGTAGTATTAATGGGTCTTCCTTGTAGGCATATGGATATTATCCTATCATTGACAGCATTGTACTTCAGGAGAGATCTTGAAACATCCTTTGTGATGATGAATGCCACACCATTCCTCTTCAAATTGTCATTCTTGACATAGTAGATCACATGGTTGTCTGATTCAAAATGGTCAAAACTGTCCATTTCAGCTCATTAATGCCTAGGATATCAATCTTTATGCATTCCATTTCATTTTTGACAACTTCCAATTTTTCTAGATTCATACTTTGTACGTTCCATGTTCCAATTATTAATGGATGTTTGCAGCTGTTTCTCTTCAAGTTGAGTCATGCCATGCCAGCACATGGAGGTCCTGAAAGACTTACTTTATCCATATCATTAAGTTTGGTTCCAATCTGATGAGACAGCTCTTTCCCAGTCCTATTTTGGGTGCCTTCCCACCCAAGGGGCTCCTCTTCCTACACTGTGTCAGACAATGTTTCCAAGCTATTTGTAAAGTTGCCCAGTAATGTATCAGACAGTGTTTCTCTGCTATTCATGAGGTTCTCCATGGCCAGTTTTTGAGAAGTGGATGGCCTCTTCCTTCTTCCTAGTCTGTCTTAATCTGTAAGCTGCTTTGAAACCTGTGCCTCATGTGCAAACCTACTGGCATCTGAAACATTGGTGGCACAGCCTCAAGCCTCACAACAACATGCAAGCTCCACAGGATGACAAAGTGACAGAAAAGTTTGTCTCCCTTAGCTGTTGGAAACCTCTGTACCCTCCCCTTACATAATTCCTACCTGGAACCGACCACTTTGTGGTCCCTGGCCACTTCCTCCTTTTCTTGGCTCTAGAGGGCTTGGGCCTACCTGCCTCCCACCCCTTACCTGGGTCCTGTTGCAATACTGAAATATTCTATGAGCAAAATATTGAACGATTCAGGAAGCATCAAAAGAAGATGGAAGGAATACACAGAGTCTCTGTGCCAAAAAGAACTATAGATCTTAATCCATTTTTGGAGGTGACATATGTTCAAGAACCA
>NW_006921595.1:21184600-21185708 GCF_000298275.1 Orycteropus afer afer | reverse complement strand
GAAGTGGTGGGGCGCAGGAATCTCTATTCTTAAGAAGTCTCCCAGGTGATTCCATGTAGATGAAATTTTAAGTGTCTAAGTGGAAAGTAGAGTCTGACTTTGAATATGGTAGCTGAAATGTTTAATAGGGAATGGATGAGATGTGGTACCTTGGCTTCTAAACCTGACTTTTTATAGATGACTCAGTTTCAGTTCTGAGGCCCACTTAACTGAATCATCAAAAACAATGAAGCCTTCTTAAGCTATGCAGTGCTAATTCTCAGAATTACTTCCTGAAGGTGACTGTAAAACTGAGCACTACTTTGATTAACATACATGGTTTGTGGTTGGAACTGACAGGTTGGGACTAAATTGAAGGCTTACAGTGTCTTCATTACTTTGTATCCTATTTCTCAAAAGCGTGCCAGGGTTGCTGAGAGAGATCATGGAGGAAAAGAAGAGGGGAGATTACGTTTTCCCAAGACACATATTAATTAATTCATCTCTTCTAGCAGGCTCATTGTTTGTGGAATGAATGAGCAGATAAAAAGGAGATCATATGAAGTTTTGATGAAGGTTTCTAGGCCTGTAGTACAAATGGCATCAGGAACTACATACGAATGTCCTAAAAACAAAGATCTTTAGCCATTTAAAAATAATATTTAAAAAAGTATCTATTATTTTGCAAGTGGAGAGTATATCCAAGAACATGTATAGGTTTGTCAGACAATGGTCCTATAAGTTTATGTGAATTATCAGAATTCCCAGGTGTATAGTAGAGCTGACAAGGGGCAAGGTGGTAGTCACTGCTTGGTCATAGCCACCTACCCAGAGGGACCGAGTAGTTGAACCTGTGGGCTCGGGATCATAGTCGCAGGGGACATCAAGCTCAATTGGCATAACATACTATGCAAAACATTGTTCCACCTCCTACTTTGGCAAGTAGCGACTGGAATCTTAAAAGCTAGTGAGCTGCCATCTAGATGCAACAATGGGTCTCTCCTCATCTAGAGCAAAGAAGAATGAAGAAAACCAAAAATTCATGGAAACAATTAGTCCTAGTGACTGGTACACCATACAATCTGCAGCCTATATGACTATGAGACCAGAAGAACTAGATGGTGCCTGG
>NW_006921595.1:21181500-21183720 GCF_000298275.1 Orycteropus afer afer | reverse complement strand
TACAGTATTTGTAAATACTCTACACTTAATAGAAAAGTCTGAAGTGCTGATAAGAATCTGTCTGGCTGAAGAGTATCTGTTAAAAAAACAGCTGCTAAAAAACAGCTGATTTTCTGGGCCATTTACTAAAATATAATTACTCATTATTAAATATTTTTGTAGCAGTAAGAATGCTTTTAGTTCAATAGCTACTGAAATAATCCTTTTTTTTTTTTTTAAATAATTGTGATTTGGTTTAAGGTTTGTACAGCAAATTAGTTTTCCATTCAACAATTTACATGCGTTTTGTTTGATGACAGTAGTTACAATCTGTTGCAATGTAACAGCACTCTTCCATTTCCTCTCTGGGCTCCTCTTTTCCATTCATCCTTCTTTCTTGCCCTTCCTGCTTCTGAACTTTGTTTTGGGGCAAATGCTGTCCTTTTGGTCTCATATGGTTAATTGTTGTGTAAAGTGGATTTTTCACAGGTCTTATTGTTTACTTTATAGGGCTGTTTATTGTTTGTCTGAAAAGATCACCTTTCAGGGGTAGATTCAGTTCTAGGTTTGAAGGATCTCTAAAGCCCATAGTCTCAGGGGTTCCACCAGTCTCTATCAAACCAGTAAGTCTGGTGTTTTTTTTATGAATTTGAATTTTGCTCTGCATTTTTCTCACACTCTGTCCAGTATCTTCTATTGTGATCCTGATCAGAGTGGTCGCTAATGGAGATGGCTCCATTACCATCTAGTTCTTCTGTTCTCAGGTTAGTGGAAGCTGTGGTTCACACGATCTGTTTATCTTTTGGACTAATTCTTTTCTTGAGTCTTTGATTTTCTTCACTATTTTCTCTGGATGGGAAGCATCTTAGATGGCAGCTTACAAGTTTTTAAGATGCCAGTTGCTACTCACCATAGTAAGATGCAAAATATTTTATTTGTGGACTATGTTATGCAAATTGATGTAAACTGTGGTCTGACATCCTCCCTTATGTGAGAAGGACAAAAGGTCAATAATAAAGAACACAGCATTGTTTAAAATTGATGTTCATGTGGTATTATTTCTAAGATGCTTGACTTTTGGGCTTTGTCACTTTGTTGTTGTTAGGTCCTATGGAATCAGTTCCAATTCATAGCAACCCTATCTACAATAGAGCAAAACACTGCCCAGTCTGTACCATCCTTACAATCATTTCTGTGTTTGAATCCACTGTTGCAGCTACTGTTGAGGGTCTTCCTCTTTTTCACAGACCCTCTACTTACTAAGTATGATGTTCTTCTCCAGAAACTGGTCCCTCCTGATAATATGTCCAAAATATGTCAGACAAAGTCTTGCTATCCTTGCTTCTAAGGAGCATTCAAATGCCTGTATTTTTTTCCTGTTGTTGTTGTTGTTGTTGTTATGTGCCGTCCAGTCGGCCCCGACTCATAGCGACCCCTCCTTGGGTTTCTGAGGAAGTATCACTATGGAAGTAGGATTGCCCAACCTTCCTTGATAAATTTATTCATTATGGCAGTCTATGGTATATTCAATATTCTTCACTAACACCAAAATTCAAAGGCACCATTTTTTTCTTCTGTCTTATTTATTCAATGTCCAGCTTTTTCATACATATAAGGTGACTGAAAAGACTATGACTTGTGTCAGGCAAATCTGAGTCTTCCAAGTGACATCTTTGTTTTGAACACTTGGAAGAGGTCTTCTGCAGCACACTTACCCAATGCAATATGGCATTTGATTTCTTAACTGTTGCTTCCATGGGCATTGATTGTGGATCCAAGTAAAAGGAAATCCTTGACAACTTCAATCTTTTCTTGGGTTATCATTATATTGTTTATTGGTCCAGTTGTGAAGATTTTTGTTTTCTTTATGTTAAAATGTAATCCATACGGCAGACTTTAGTCTTTAATGTTCGTCAGTAAGTGCTTCAAGTCCTCTTCATTTTCAGTATGTTTGTCACTTAGAAGAGAAATATATTTCATATGATTTTGACTGCTTGGTACTTAAGTTTCCAAAATATTAACTAGAGTATATTTTTTAAATAGAAAAATTCAGGTAAGAATCTTGTAGGTGTTTAATTTATAGCAAAAGCAATATAATTTCTTTTTTTTGTCACTGCAGGATATTGAAATTATTATTTTTACATGATTTTAAGTAGGTATTTTTGCTTTAATTTGATTCATTTGACTTTTAGCAGGATGATAAAAATAACAATGTTCTATTACACACAAGATTTGCTTACT
>NW_006921595.1:21180222-21181400 GCF_000298275.1 Orycteropus afer afer | reverse complement strand
CTATGAGTCAGAGATGACAGGACAGCACCTAACAACAAGCAAGAAACATCATTTAGAAAAAACATGTTTGTTCTAATAATACTTCCTGATACAAATTTCATTTGCTTTGGCCCTCAAGGGTTACATTAAACAGTTACACAGCTCTTCCTGCTTGCTCAACAAAACCTCCAATAGAAACCAATCAATCCAGATTTTCATTACTTCTCTCAACATGGAACAAAGGTGTTGAAATTAAAAATAAGGATGTCTTTCCATAAACTCACAGCCATGTTGGATTTGTTTATCTGGTGGTTGTTGTTGTTGTTATGTGCCGTCGAGTCGGCCACGACTCATAGCGACCCCTCCTTGGGTTTCCTAGGCAGTATCACTACGGAAGTAGGATTGCCCAACCTTCCTTCCGAGGAGTGGCTGGTAGGCATATGCAATTAAAACGGAATGTTATTGTGGGGTTTCCTGCGTTGAGGGCTGTAATTCCTTGTGGAGAGTAAGGAGTAGATGCTGCTTGGAACTTTTGCCTCATTGCGCTGCCATTTATATAACTTTAGTCATAATTTTTTCCATTCCAAAGTGACTTCTTGCCTTTAAGAAATGTGGTTACTTCAAGAATAAAGCAGGTCTGAGTCCACATGCTTTTTCTTTTTCCCTTGCTTTATATTGCTAGCTACCTTTTCATGATTAATTCAGAGTTTCAAATCCAACATCTCCTATGCTTAAATCTACAACTCCTTAGTTCCTAAAGTTGTCACATTACAGCAGAAACATATCACACGCAGAATAACTCAAGGCACAAGCAAGTAAACCTTAGACTTTTAGAAAATGATGGCAATGTACTTTTGGAGAAAATTATGGTAAAATAAGGATTGTGGACTATGTCTACATTTCTTCATGCTTGCTTTTGTGTTGATGATGGCATGGTATAAACTACAGAGATGTAATACAAATCAGAGTGCCCATTTTCTCTCCTCTAATTCAAACTTGTTGTTGTTGCTGTTGTTAAGTGCCGTTGAGTCATTTCAGACTCATAGCAACCCCATGCACAGTAGAACGAAACACTGCTCATTCCCGCGCCAGCCCCACAATCCCTGCTATACTTGAGCCCATCATTGCAGCCACCATGTCAATCCATCTCGTTGAAGGCCTCCCTCTCTTTCGTCGACCCTCCACCCTACCAAGCATGA
>NW_006921595.1:21177866-21178980 GCF_000298275.1 Orycteropus afer afer | reverse complement strand
AGGATCACTGGAATTTTGGAAGACAGACAAAATGAACATAAGCATAAAAATAAATACAGCAGCTAACTGCAGGCCACAGTCCTGCAACTAGAGTCAAGAAGACCAACAACAACAAAAAAAATTGAAGGTAACAGGGATAAAATTTAAATGAGAAATCTAAATCATTCTTCAAGTATTTAATTATATTTGAGTGTCAACTTATATTGGACATTTAAATGTTTGTTTCTCAAGAATTTTTTTTTTTTTACTTTAAATGAGTTTTTGGTCATTTATTAGCTTACAAATATTCTGAAATTCAGATACTAGACAATCTTACGAGTAAATGACTTGATGTATTGTAAGAAAGGTTAAATTTATGGCATTTCCTGTCTAAAACAAGAAAAACTGGAATCCCAAGAGAAATATGATTCTTTATGCCACTTTTGCTGAACTGCATTTTCATATTAATTTTATGGGGAAGTACAAAAATGCTATATGTGGAACTGTTGCAAGTTTTAAGAGAAAAGTCATTAATTGTTTAAAACATATGTGGAAATTTCTAGTTAACACTGATATTTGTTTGTGAAATATCAAAATCATATCAAATTTTATGGGGGAAGGAATTAAAAAGCTACTAGCATTTTAAGATCTATTTATCTAACAGCTTTTATGATTATATCCCTAGTAGTCATTCACTCATTCATTTCATCATTAATGACTCACATTTTAAAATACTCATTCAATATTTAAAATGTGCTGAATTCAAGAGGTTCAAAGAGCCAGTTCTTGGCTTAGTGAGTGTCAGTGCAATGCCGCTTTATAACTCAATGTTTTGTAGAGTTATGAGTTAAAAGTGGTCCTCTCATTTTTATTTTCAGTTTCATCTCTGCTAAGATGGAGATATGAATCCAGGCTCTGAATAAGACTAACTAATAGATACCAGGATGCACTCAAAATTAAAGCTTGATATTGGGCCGATTTCCCTAACACACACTTCCCTTTGAAGGAAATATTCCTGCTGATAGTTCTATCAACAAATAAATTATTATAAAATGATCAACAAGTAAATTGACAAATAAGCTGATTGCCAGAAGTACCATTTGACCCAGCAATTCCATTACTAGGAATATATCCT
>NW_006921595.1:21175317-21176346 GCF_000298275.1 Orycteropus afer afer | reverse complement strand
TGGCGAATGGGGAATGAAACTAAATGTACGCATGACTTTGAATGTAAAACAAGCTCTTAAAAATAAAATAAAATAAAATGAATAAAAAAGAATAAATAAACTGCTTGCCAGCAGGCTGTCCTACCAGAGTACCACACTTGCTCAGACTCAGCTTAGACAGGGCTTAGGCTCCAAGAGAATATCCT
Organism: Orycteropus afer afer; assembly: GCF_000298275.1. Taxonomy (NCBI): domain Eukaryota; kingdom Metazoa; phylum Chordata; class Mammalia; order Tubulidentata; family Orycteropodidae; genus Orycteropus; species Orycteropus afer. Next base: position 21,176,161 of record NW_006921595.1, on the reverse strand, counting down.
ATTCAATTTAGAATGAGTTCAGGTTAGGAAGTATCTCCTCTGTCAAAACAAGAAATTAGCATTTTACCTTATAGAGAATAAGAACATGTTCATAACAAAAATGGATGGAAGATTAAGAGTTTGGATTAGATCAGTGCTTGGGTGAATGAACTAATTGAAAATAATTATGGAAAAGTAGTATTAAAAGCATTACTTTTCCTGGAAAAATTAAAATTGGCTAAGCTATTGGGCTTCTAATAACAGAGCTTTATTGAAAGCTAGGATTCATAATTGTTATCAGAAATTCACTTCTTTTAAAATAATGTATTGAACAATGTTTATTTGGGTGGAGGATGGTGTTACAAAGAAGTCACAACAGACCAGAAATGCAACTGACTGGTGACAGGGAAAAGAGATTATTAGAAAAATCTCCCTCTTCATTATCATTCCTATGAGCTTCTTCTAGCTTCCCCATGTCCTGCTTGTAGCTATTATCTTTTTATACCACTCTCCTGGAAGGGGGAGGAAAAAAAGAGACATGCAACTTTATCTTTGTACATTGATTCTCTAAGGAAAATACTTGGCATGTTCACAGAGGTGGTTTGGAAAAAAAATTTTTGAGGACCAAGCACATTTTAATTTTCATTAAAACAAAGTTTTTCCCCTACACAAATCGTCTAATCAGAGATAACATTAAACATTATAAGGCTCTCACACAAATTTTATGTGGCCACAGGATATCAATTGGGCACAGAATTAAATAATCAGAATTTACCATAGTGATGACTTATTTTTACAGAAACAAAATAAAAATGATAGTCATTTCTCTTTCTGAGAATTTAGTCACAGGATAAATACTTTTTGG
>NW_006921595.1:21171218-21172327 GCF_000298275.1 Orycteropus afer afer | reverse complement strand
TCTATTTACAACAGATAGAAACACTGTCTGCTCCTGAGCCATCCTCACAATCCTTGCCGTGTTTGAGGCCATCCTTGCAACCACTGTGTTAACCTATCTCACTGAGGGTCTCCCCTTTTTCCTTCTGCAATGACTGGTCCTTTCTGACAACATGACCAAAGTAGGTCAGACAAAGTCTGGCCATTCTCAGTTCTAAGGAATATTCTGGCTGCACTATTTCCAGGATAGATTTGTTCATTCTTCTAGTGGTCTATGGTATTTTCAGTGTCTTCGCCAACACCATAATTCAAAGGCATCAAGAAGACCTTCTTCAGTCTTCCTTACTCATTGTCCAGCTTTTACATGCATATGAGGCTATTGAAAATACCACCTAACCCATCTTTGCTTCATAACACTTTAAAGAAGTCTTTTGCAGCAGATTTGCCCAGTGTAATATGACTTATGATTTCTTCCTTGCTGTTTCCATGGTTGTTGATTATGGATCCAAGTAAAATGAAATCCCTAACAACTTCAATTGTTCCTCCATTTATTGTGGTTAATTACTGGTCCAGTTGTGAAGATCTTTGTTTTCTTTATGTTGAAGTGTAATCTGTAATGAAGGCTGTAGTCTTTGGTCTTCATTAGTAAGTGCTTTAAGCCTTCCTCACTTTCAGCTAGGAAGGTTGTGTCCTCCGCATATTGGAAGTTGATGTCACATTCATTTTCATATAGTCCAGCCTCTCGAATTATTTGCTCAGCATACAGATTGAATAAGTATGGTGAAAGAAGACAACTCTGACACACACTCTTCCTGATTTTTAACCATGCACTATTTCCTCGTTCTGTTTGAATGACAACCTTTTGGTCTATGTACAGTTCCTTAAGAACATAATTAAGTGTGCTAGAGTTCTCATCTTCTTAATATTATCCTTTTTTTAATGATTCACACAGTGACTAAAGCACAGGTAAACATTGTTCTGGTACTCTTTACCTTCAGCCAAGAAAGTAAAGAATACAGCTTTTGAGTTGTGATGTTGGCGAAGAATACTGAAAGTACCATGGACTGCTAAAAGAACTAACAAATCTGTCCTAGAAGAAGTGCAGCCAGAATGCTCATTGGAAGCGAGAAT
>NW_006921595.1:21168411-21169553 GCF_000298275.1 Orycteropus afer afer | reverse complement strand
AGTTCTGTAACTACATAATTTTTTCCCTCTTTCTGGTTTGTAGTTGTCCTCATTTGTCAACTGATGTCTCTTGGTTCCCTGTTTACAATCGTATAGGCTTATTTACTTTGGATACTTCCATAACTGGATTGGTTTCTGGGTTATGTCATCCTGTGTGTTAATAGTCAGTTGTTGTTTGCTGTTGTTTCTCTGTCCAAAGAGCTCCCTTTAGCATTTCTTGTAAGGTTGGTCTGGTTTTAACAAATCCCCTTAATTTCTGCTTATCTGGAAATGTCCTAACTTCACCGTCATATTTGAGGGACAATTTTGCTGGGTATATAATTCTTGATTGGAAATTTTTCTCTTTCAGGGTTTTATATGTACCATTCCATTGTCTTCTTGCCTGTGTGGTTTCTGCCAAGAAATCCGAGCTTAGTCTTATTCGTTGCCCCTTGTAGGTAACTTTTCCAAGTACCAAAGTGCAAATATCTTGAATTTTAGGTAAAGTATGGGAGGGATTAGGACTATCAAATTTTTTTTTTTTTATATATTTGGAATATGTGTTCTCCAGCTACACTCAATAGGACAGACTGTCTCCCATTGGGTGCCTGTAACTCAGATTGTTTCTTTCTGGAGTCTTTAGCCATGAACTACACCAATTATAGGAATTTCAGCTATGAAAAATTCCAAGTTTTCTTTTGCTTCCATATCTGAGAGAAGAAATGTAGATTTTATATGCAAGGTGAAAATTTGTCATTAGCCTGACAAATCAACAATATTTAAAAAAAAAATATTATAAAAATATAAATAACATGACATTTGCCAATTCAACATTTTTCACATGTACAATTCTATAAAACCAATTACATCAATCATGTTGTATAAATTTCACCAATATCTATTGCTATTTTTTCCATCCCCATAAACAAAAATTCAATGCTACCTAAACAATGAAAAGTATTCACAATATAACTGCAAGGTAACCTGTGGGATTAAGAAATCCAAAAGACTCACACTAATGGTACTTAAATAAAAAAAATATTCTATTTTATTGTTTTTTTTAATCAGTAAAAAAGTAAATAAACTTTTTTTGTTTACCATTAGTTTTGAATTTCTGAAATGTGTTCACAATTTATTGAAGTTTAAAAAGCACAGCATTATAT
>NW_006921595.1:21164519-21167336 GCF_000298275.1 Orycteropus afer afer | reverse complement strand
ACAATTGGGAGAATCTATCTTTCTGGTTTCTGTATCAGAAAATCTTGTGTTTCATTGTAAATAATTTATTTGAGTCAATCTTAGGAAAACTGAATTCTGAAACTGATCAGTTTTCCCTTTTCTGATTGGATGTTAGAAAGTTAAGAGCAAGGTATGACCAACTTTTATTAAAACGGAGAACATTGTAATGAGTCATTCTATTATCCTCAGTTCTCCTTATATTCTACTTTTTTTATATACCTATTTCTATTTTGTGCTATATTGTTTTATTTGAAGCTTAAATACTTTGTGGCAAGACATATATAAATAAATAAATATTTAGGTATAGATCACTATACAGCTATTTGATCTTCATACTTTGATTTTTTTTTTTTTTTTTTGCAAAAGTTGAAACCTGTATAAAAGTCAGTAACAAATTTTAGTATCTATTTCAGTTCATTTTGAACATATCTAGAGATTTTTTTCTAACTCAACTTGATTCGTTTACCCTCTTCAACCTTTGGTTAGCCTTATTTTGATAAGTTTACATTATGGAGATGACATGAGGAAATTAAATTACTTTGTAACTTGTTTACGTAATTTGATTTGCCTGAACTACATCTGAACCTGAATTTAAATTTACAGAAGATAAATAACGGACTTGCTGTTAAGAAGCATCTCAGATAAGGTAAAGAGATGTTAATTATCAGTAGTTTTCAAATTCTTTTAACTCAGTGAAATGTTTACTTTATTGGAGGCTCCCTGAGAGGTGAAAAAGTTGTTTGCATAATAGAAAAATTTCTGAGAAAAGATCAATAATGTTGACTTAACTTTCAAAGGATGGCCTTTTTCAAATATTTCATATTTATTAGCATTGAGGAATCACGTAAAGAGATAAACATACGTATTGAATTAGAATAGCTCAGAATTTATCTGACTATCTGAGTTCATGTTTGCAATTTGTTCAGGGCCTCATAGTGCTCTGGTTTTGTTTGCAAGTTAATTTACTTTATAAAGTGAGGTTTACTGTTGCTGACTGTTTTATTGACAAGACTACATGCCCTCAAAAGCAACATATTTCATCAGTTGTCCTGATGAAATATTTTCTAAGTATTTGGCTATGTGAGCTCTTACTTGCCTGTTGTGTATGTGATAACATTATTACTTGCATGCATTTAAAGGACTTGGAAAAGAGTCAATATGTTGTTAAAGAGCCATGATTTTTAAATCTTCCTCAAAGTCACAAGAAAATGCATTTATGGCAATAAGTTTCATCAAGTAAAACAAAGTCACAAAATAAACTAGGAGACTATTCAATCTGTTGGTTTAGTTAGTTCCTGTTGAGAAAAGAGAACAGCACATCAGAGTTATACTGACCATACGAAACAATGTTCCTTCATATATACTGACCATAATCCAATTTGTTGCATCAATTCTGACTCATGGTGGTCTCATGTGTTAATGAGTGAAAGTACTCCAAGTACTCCATAGAGTTTCATTTTGTTTTTTGGCTGTAATCTTTATGGCAGCAATTCACCAGGCCTTTCTTCCGGTGGGTGGCTTTGAACAACCAGCCTTTAGATTAACAGCTAATTGCAAACTGCTTGTGACACCCTGGGCTACCCATACTTAGCATATGAAAAAATATTTAATAAATAATGGACTAATCAGTAGTTATTTAGAAAAACAGGGAAGTTAGATCTAGAGTTACAATATCCAAAAGTGTAGTTACTAGTTTCATGTGGCTAATTAAGCCCTTGAAATGTGGCTAGTACAAATTGAATGTACTGAAAGGATAAAGAACACATTGGATTTTGAGACAGAGTTCAAAACAAAAAAATATCTCATTAGTAACTTTTATGTAGATTATATGTGTGGGAATGATAATATTCTGTATATATCGAGTTACTAATATATAGTATTAAAATTAATTTCACCTGTAAAATGTTTACACCTGAGAACTGATAGACAATGTTATAGGACTAACAAAGCAATATGAATCAAGAGTTATTTTAATGTTCATATAGGTCTCTTAGTAATTTTTTTCCTGTTAATGTAAACTAAGAAGATAATAGGAATAAGTCAGAGACATAAAGTTATTCAAAATGCCATTACATATACATACATGTATATGTAATGACTACACACCACACATATACAAACACACACACCTCGATACTTAATGTACAATAACAGAGGAATGACAAATTTCAGACAGATAAATTAATGAGAATATGAATATGTAAATTAAACATGGTATTTGATTGCATTGTATGCATGTTAAAAATTACAGGAAATCAATATTCACAATAAAATAGATTTGTTGAGGTGATAGAATTGTAGGTGATATTTATCTCCACATTTTTAAAATATTATCAAAAAACCTTCTTTTACATGAATTCTTAAACATACAAATAAAAGGGGGGAAATATTGTATTATCTAGAAACTATCATAACTTTAGGTGATCTTATGCTGTAATACAAAAAACAAGCAAACCAACAAATATGAACATTGTAACTAAAGAAGCTTAAAATTGAACTTCAATTCCACTACAATCTATTTGTTATTTAATTTCCCAAATTTCCATTTTCTTGACTATAAAGTGGAGAAAGGATATTTATTTCATAGGATTGTTTTATTTCTACTATCTAGAATTGTAGATAAATATATGATTTCATAGAACAATATACAATCCTGTAGAACAATATTATAATGCACAATATCCAATTATAGAACAATATACAACATACATTATACAATCCAATTCTATTGTAGTATATTCATTGCTTTCTCTTTTTCCATCTGTTTTTTGATCCCTTTTCTAACCTTTATTGCCT
>NW_006921595.1:21163072-21163589 GCF_000298275.1 Orycteropus afer afer | reverse complement strand
GCCTCTAGCTCCAGTGGGCCAGGAGCAGGAGGCAGAGCTGGACCCCAAGGTTGAGGGGCTTTCACCCAGCCCCTAGATCTTGGCAATTTGCAATTGGACTTAAAGCCTCCAAACTAAGAATAAACTCCAGTTTGTTAAGGCCATTGCATTTGTGGTATATTTTTGTCAGAGCTGTACTAGGTAACCAAAACAGTTTCATTTATTTATTTTCCTATCGTATGAAAGCTGTTTTTCCATTATCTTATTGAAAAGTCAACTACAGGTATATGTGAGTCTCTATTAAATTTTATATACGTATTTTATCTCTGACTGTTTTTAAATACGTCACCTTGTCTTTGTTTTTGAGTAGTTTAACTGTGGTATGTTCCCATGTGGTAGCCTGTAATTGTTATGCATGGTTTCAAAGAGGTTTTAGAATCTATGGGTTGATGATGTTTTTCCCCAGTTTGGGATATTTTCATTCTTTATCTCTTCACATATCTCTTGTGCTTTTCTCTTTCAGGGATTCCAATTGCAA
>NW_006921595.1:21153572-21160682 GCF_000298275.1 Orycteropus afer afer | reverse complement strand
TAACTCTAAATACATGATGTTTGTAGCTTATCCAGTTTATGTAGTCATTGTTAGCAAGAGAGTTAATCTGAAAGAAGCCACATTGCCATAGCAAGATATGGGAGTCCTCATAAGATTTCTTTTGTAAAGTAATACTTGTAAAGTTCCTATTTCATAGACAATAAATGTTCTCTCTTCATTCATAATTTGGAAATAGCAATATAAGTCTAAATGTAATGGAAGTTTGATTCCTCTAAGATTAGGACATCTAACAAGTGAAATTTATATTGTAGTGACTTCTCAGTGCTCTTTCCCCTGCCCAAGTTGTCCTGTAGTCAAATTACTAGATGATTTTAGTTTACCATGGCATTTGAAGATTCACCGTATCTTAAGATTTCTTTTGTTTTTCCTTGTCTGTTCCAAAAAGTTTCATGTCCCATATTCTCACCTCTAATTCCTTTGTTTTATCTTCTGAAAGTTCCCCTCTGATTAAAGTAGATTTTGCTGTTAAGTGGTGTCCCTGAGTGGTGCAAATGGTTAATGTCCTCAGCTGCTAACTGAATGGTTGGAGGTTTGAGTAGACTCTGAGGTGCCTCAGAAGAAAGCCCTGGTTATACATTTCCAAAACATCAGACACTGAAAACGCTATGGAATGCCATTCTACTTTAACACACATTGAATCACCATGCGTTGGAGTCAATTCGATGGCAACTGATAGCCATTATGTGTCCTCTGTGCCCAAACTGTAGTCTCATTCTGCTTCTTAATTTTCCATTCTGTGTCTGAGTTAACTCTCTGAAAGGCAGATCTTACCGTATTATTTCACTGTTTGATACTCCATTCTTTTCCCCATTAGAAAGAATAAAAAGCTCAAACTCCTTCACATGATACACAAGGATCTTTGCATACTTGTCACAGCTTACCTTTCTAACTGCATTTTTAGATTCCTTCCACACACATAAAACCATTCATTCTGCCCAGATTTTTTGTGGAAATGGACTTTTAAATTTTTCTGCAGAGCATTCCATGTTGTTCATGCCTCTGTTTTTGCTTATGCCCTACTTCCCATTCTCTCCCTTAAATTCTCTTTCCTCCTCCTTTCTGAGAAGAAATTCTACTCACATTTCAAGGACAAATGAAGCATTACCTCTGTCATTTGACCTTTCATTCTCTTTCCACCCAATCTTTAGAGTTCCCAAAATACTGTGCTGTACTTGTTTCTGGTCTTCTTATATTGTGTTACAGTTAATTGTTCTGATGTTCTCTCCAGCTGATCCGTTAGCTCCTGAGTCTTGTGCCTTTTTTTAAAACCCATCTTTACAACCTTTTCACTTAGCACAGCGCTTGACAGGTACTAATTGCTTTAAAAATGTTTGTTTTATATAACTGAATTGCATCGAATATGGAATACCAGGGCTTGACTTGAGCCTTGGTCTTCTTCTTTAGATATAAATCTAAGTACTTCAAGCCCTGCATGTTAAGTGCCAAAGGGGTCTACTTTGGTCAGAGGAGTCTGAGCACTTGTCAGCTCACACCATGTAAGTAGCCGCCAGATTTCCTTTATATCTCAGTCTAACCCTGGATATCATAAAGGATATTGTCATTTTTAAGTATTGCAATGTTTTTCCATAATCCTTTCAAAGGAACTAAGTTTGTGCAGTTACATGTTAGAAAAGGCTACATGGAAGTACTAATATTCAGAAGTTGCATCTATATTTTCTGAATTGTCATCAGGGTATATTAGAGAATGGTTCTATGATTTCTTAATAAGTTAGCTAACTCTTAACCAAGAATGAATTTAGCAATTGAATGCAGAAGTATCTGGATTGATTTTAGATCACGGTTATATTAAGTTCTCAATTGTAAGGTAACTTTGAACTACTGCCTGAAGCAGTAGAAAAAGACATTTTAGTGCACTTCATTTAGAGTTTCATAAATACTATAAAGTTGATAAAGGAGCACCAAGAAGGGAAAATGAAGTAAGTGAAAAACACTTCAGGGCACAACCTAGGCCACATAAGTAATGTCAGAATGAGGGAAAATAGAATGAATGAAGTTATTACTGGAAGAATTATAGAAAGGAATTAGGGCATTTGATGTCTCTTTGAAGAGCTGAAAGGGTTTATGTTGCTGTCCATACTTCGAAAAGAAACAGTGTTTGTACCATGGTACAGGATGCAGAGGAGTGAACAGGGCATCTGAGAATGGTGGAAATTTGAAGAAGCATTTAATCCCTTGAGGAAGGCCATTGAGGTGAATGATTTGGCTCTCATTTAGAAAGCAAGGGCAGGACTAATGGGAGCATGACAAGACAGATTCCAGAAATGTATTGCAAGGTGCTTATCTTTGCGCTCTCTTCTCAACCCTAAACCTGGATGAAGTAACAAAGAATCTTTCCCAACCACACTACCTTATGATGCAATGGTTAAGTGCTTGACTGCCAACCGAAAGGGTCACAGTTCAAACCCACCCTGAGGCTCCACAGGAGAAAGACTTAGCCATCTGTTTCAGTAAAGCTTACAACCACAAAAAACTTAGGCAGCAATTCTACTCTGTCAAATGGTGTAGTGATGACTCAGAGTCAACTCAATAACATCCAGCAACTACCACTTTATGTCACAAAGACAATCTCAGAAAGAAAGCTCCACATATCTGAGTTACACCAGACTCAAGCAGAGAATTTCTGGGGCTGCCATGTTCCCTCTACTCCTCAATTCAGTACCTCCGCTTATCTAGGGGAACATGCAGTTAGTGTCCTCTAATGTAAGAAGCAGGAAATTTGATAGATACATAAATACCTGTTTCCCAACAGTAAATAGTAAGAACATAAGGAAGTATGGGGCTTTATAATAAATAGGAATGGCTTTGTTGTTGTTGTTATGTGCCGTTGAGTCAGACCCGACTCATAGCGACCCCTCCTTGGGTTTCCGAGGCAGTATCGCTACGGAAGTAGATTGCCCCATCTTCCTTCCAAGGAGTGACTGGTGGGTTTGAACCGCTAGCCTCCTGGTTAGCAGTCAAGTGCCTTAGGCACTATGCTTTAGATTCCCGCAAAAGTGGCATTTGTACCTGATAACATATAAGCCACTGATCAGTAAACCTATGTTGCCAAGGTTATAAGGATAAAATGCAGAAAATCTTAATTGGGGCAGGAGTGATGTGATTGGGAGCATTCAGAATCTCCTAAAGAGATTTTCCAAATACAGTCTCATCTCCAACCCCACCTCAACAATGTACGTAGGGAAATTAGAAGCTTCCTAGGTGGTAACATTTTCCACCTCCCATTGAAGCTAACTAGTGTTATTCTTTATAATTTCTACATTTAGTCAAGATATATTCAATGCATATTCATATGCATTTATTCAATGTTAAGGTATTGCACATAGAAAATAAATCATGTCAAGTAATTTTATGCACAGAGTTATGTCATGCTACCAAGATATCTTCTTGATGTTGCACAAATGATACTAAACGTACCAGTTTGAACTTTGCACTTTGAACTTTGTACTGAAAAACCAAGCACTGATTGCTACCTAAGGCTTTTTGACTTTGTACTACGCTGAGATACTTGACCATAAATGTCTCATAAAACAGCAACAGTACCCTCATTTTCAATTTTAGGCAAAAGGATGTATTTCAGTACTTATTAACCACATCTCTTGTTTCAGAAACTAGTCAGTGTGCTACCCTCCCATCCATCAACAAGTGGAGTGAGCAAGGACTATGTGAAGAGCCCTCTGAAATTCCCTACCCTACTGAGGACTTGTAGAGTTTTAGCAGGGGCAGAGGCAGAAGCTAGCTCCAGACCTGTGCCTTGGGTTGGAATAGATATTCACCTAATATAACATGTTTCTCTGAATTTTTCCATGTGTTACATAGTTTTTAAAGTGAACACATGATGACAAAAAGTGTTACAGCCTCATCTGAGTCAATATTGATGGCTCTAGGATGAAGAACTTTCTCATGGAAAATAAATTTAAATTTAATCATTTAACACAAACCATCACAGATAGAAAATAAGTCAGAAGCCAGTAAAAAGCACACACTCTCCACCAACAAATGGTATTCCAATAACTAATTTATTCCACAGAGGACTAACGTAACCTAAACTTAATTTGTCATAATTTATTATTATATGGAAAATATATACATTAAAAGAAAAAAAAAAAAAACCCTATAAACTCCTCCAAGTTCTTGAAGAGAGCTAATACTGAGATGCTTAATTTAATGCATACATTCTACACTTGCCGAATTAAATGAAAACCAACATGAAGTAACACTCTATCTATAGCACATTTTTCATCCATTGCGCAGAGCTGGCCTGAGGCTTGTTTAAAAAAGTACCAGATGTTTCTTCGAGAAATATATTTGTCTTTGTGTGATGACAGATGCTCTTTGAAATTACAAAGTATGTAATTGTGGACTTTGCCATTGCAAATCAGGAAATTCAATATTTTCCCCTATGTCTCATCTAAAAGACAAAGCTCACTATAGTGTCCTTTAACATTATCACATTACAGGCCTGCCACTTTGAATTTTGTAGGAGTCCAGCCAGGAGGACAAGATAATTCTAAAAGGGAAAAGATACATTTAAGTATCACTTTCCTGTTTTGACTGGGGTGCTAGGTGGCATTAACACAAGTTATTCATACCAACAATTCTGAAGATGGCTCAAGACCAGACAATGTTTAGTTATGACATAATGTCACCATGAGTCGGGCCCACTTCATAACAACTAACAACAACATTCATTGATGACAAAGTTTAAGGTCTATACCATGTTTCATGTTTTTTCCTTCACGTAAATGAGTATGATGATCAGGAAAATGTGACAAAGGAAAATTTTGAAAAAGGAAAAGTTAATATTCACAAGAGAGAAAGGTTTCTGGGCTGTGAAAATAGGTAGTGTAGTGCCTACGGCACTTGACTGCTAACCAGAATGTTGGCAGTTCAAACCCACCAGCCACTCCTCGGAAGGAAGGTTGGGCAATCTACTTCTGTAGTGATACTGCCTCAGAAACCCAAGGAGGGGTTGCTATGAGTTGGGTCCAACTCAACGGCACATAACAACAATAAGAAGAGCATATCAGTGATTATAGTTATTTTGTGGATGAATCAACAGAGTCAAACAATCATAAAATATATTTAAAAAAAAAAAAATTCACTGCCTTCAAGTCCATTCTGACTCATAGTGACCCCCATTGAGTTTCCGAAGTGGTTAATCTTTACAGAAGTAGATTGTCCAGTCTTCCTTCTGTAGGGTGGCTGGTGGGTTTGAACCACCAACCTTGTTGTTATGTGCCGTTGAGTTGGACCCAACTCATAATGACCCCTCCTTGGGTTTCCAAAGAGATATCACTATGGAAGTAGATTGCCCAACCTTTCCGCCAACCTTCTTGTTAGCAGTCAAATGCCTTAGGAACTGTGCCACCAAAAAACCAAACCAAACTCACTGCCATCAAACTCACTGCAACCCCTCCTTGGGTTTCCAAGGTGGTATCACTACAGAAGTTTTGACCCACCTGCCTTCTGGTTATCAGTCAAATGCCTTAGGCACTATGCCACCAGAGCTCCTAAAATATATACAATGGTTACTAAAAATAAAGAAAATTTAATAATGTACTATGTGATGAGACTGTGGAAACTCACTTTCCTGTAGTGGGTTTTTAGAAGTATAAAGAGATGACACATTTTTTAGAGGAAAATGACAGTTATGAAAATATCTTTGGGCCAGGAATTCTGACTCATAGAAACCCGTCCTTTGGTTTCTGAGGTAGTATCTCTATGGAAGAATTGCCCAGTCTTCCTTTTGAGTGGCTGGTGGGTTTGAACTGCCAGCCTTCTGGTTAGCAGTCAAATTTCTTAGGCACTATGCTACCAGAGCTTCCAATTCTATCTATAGGAATTTATTACACAATCACATTTGCAAAGACATTGGTACATACATAAGTACAATATTGAAACATCATAATAGAAATTATAATTTATTTAAAAAATTAAAAAAGGAATACCATCTAGCATGTCTGTAGATGCTAATATGTAAAAATCCCCAAAATATATGCAAAAAGGGTATTGGGGTGGTGTCCTGTTACCTCCTCTAATTTAACAAGGGGGAAGGAGAATCCATATAACATCAGTAGCCTCAAGCTGATTCCTAAGAGGTCAGACAGGCCACCACCAATTTTTTTTTTTCACCAATTCTGACATCAACTATCCTTCCTCCAGCACTCTCTACTTCTCTGCTGCGTTCAATAATTCATTGCAATGGCCACACAGAACTCACAAACAATACTCATATTTATGGGGTTTATTAGGGAAGGAATAGATTACAATTCAGACAAAAGAATGCTAAGGATACAATTCTTAGATCAGGACAGCCTCCTCTTGGCCATGCCCTCAGGCACGCCTCTCTTTGTCCCTGGGCCTCTTGGCCTGTCCTTATCCATGCATGGGCAACTGTATCAAAGCTCTTTTAGTTCTGTCAGCACCCAGAGAGTCATCCCATTCCACCAGTAAGTCTCCTGCCTCAAGCACTCAGCTTTCTTGCTCTGTGGACTGGGAAGCTCACTGCTCTGTCACATGCCAGTCTCTAGGTTCTGTTGTCTCTGCTGCTGCCATCTCTCTGCCATTGAATCAGTGCAGGGATCTTGGGCCCAAAGACACACTCCACACCCAGATCTTCTCTGTCTTTATGGTAGTGAGATCAGCCTTCTTCCTCTGGGATGGCTCATATTAAGCCTAACGAGATGGCAAAACTGAACAGTCCTCACATCAGGGCTTCATACACCCTACTTGCATGGTCCTACTCCCACAAGGGTGCCATGTACCTTATTTACATTATTAGAAAGATATTAAATCCCTTTGGTGGGCCATAAGCACCTCACATTTGCATAGTTCCACCTACTCATCTGGTGGAATCATAAAGACCATGGCTAGAAAAGCCGTACCAAGTTTTCACTGCACCACAATATATTGGTGATACAAAGAACTAAATTATACATGTGTGAATGCTAGGCCTCATATTTGGATAGAAATGGAATATGTATCTATACAAATAAATAAATACAAAACTTGCACACACATACATATATACATATATACATATATACATATATATATATATATATATAT
>NW_006921595.1:21137678-21151836 GCF_000298275.1 Orycteropus afer afer | reverse complement strand
ATTGACCACAGTTTACCACAATGCAACAGCTCCCCTCCCTCTTCCTCCCCATAGTTACCTCTTCCGAGTGTCCATCCGTCCATGCACTCCTGCCCCCTGAGCTGTCTCCCTGTGCATAAGCAACCTTTCTTTCTCCCATGATTGTTCTCTCCAAGGAGCGTATCTACCTGAGGTAAATATTCAACTCATATGCCTGTCTTTTGTTTGGCTGGAAACCACAGCTGTGGGTTCAATTCCAGACCTGAAGGGCAGCTAGCATAGTCTCAGCGGTTCCACCAGGCTCTATCTGACCAGCAAACCTGGTTCCCCTCCCCCACTTTTTTTCTCCAAATGATTTTGAGTTTTGTTCCACATTGTTCTCCCTCTGTATCAAGGATCTCCTACAAAGATCCCCTTCCACGAAAACTCAACATTTCTGTTTGAAATTTTATTTTAATTTTCTGGATTTCTTTGAAAATAATTTTGCCTTTAAAGATGACAAAGATGTCAAAAAGAAAATATTAACTGTTACCACATTGGAATAATACCAAAATGACAAAACAACAAAAAAACTTTGTGGGTAACTGTTACATATTTGCTTTTTTCTTTTTATTAAAGCAAACATGTTTTGTATTATAGTATGACCTCTTCCTGGGACAAGCACTGAACACTGATTCCTATTCAGCAGTTAGTTATTTGCTTTCATGTTGTATCTACTATAAATGCTCCCATCACCAAAGGTTTTGGGTACCCGTAAAATTAGGCCTAAACAGAAAGGGCATTTTTATAGACTAGGACTGCTTATCTTCCCACGCAAATATCTCCTCTTCAGTCTAAAAACTTTTCATTTAAACACATTCTGTCTTTAGTCCATTTTTGCCAAAGGAAGACAAGTAATGATTTCAAAATTGTAGGAATAAAGGAAAAAATTAAAGTGTATGATTACTGTAGGAAGTTTTTCTATTTTCAGACTGTTGCTATTTAGTTCCCTGGCTAAGGAGAACTTAGTGGTTAAGCTTCCATTGGCATTAAATAACTGTTTGCTCTATCCTAATCTTAGTGCCTAAGGCATTTGACTGCTAACCAGAAGGTTGACAGTTCAAACCCACCAGCCACTCTGCAGAAGGAAGATTGGGCAATCTACTTTCATAAAGATTACCACTTCAAAAACTCAAAGGGGGTCACTATGAGTCAGAATTGACTTAGTGGCAGTGAGTTTGTTTTATTTTTTTACCTTATTCTATTTCTAGAAAATTGATTATTGTACTGTCCTCATTTGCTTACAAAATATCTTTTCACTTGGATATCTTAATTTTAAAATTCCTTACTGCTTCTCAGATAATAGTGTTATTTGAATAATAACTTCATCACTACATATAAATTTAAATTTTGAACACATATATTATTATATTAATATCTTTTTTGTTCATATGGAAATTTTCAATTTTCTTTATAATTCTTTGAAATCAAATTTGAGTTTTATAAAAGATGTGAAAGTAGGAATGTAAAAACATGCTTTCAAACAGTCCTGGGAAAATTGGATTTCCACATGCAAAAGATAAAAAAAAAAGGATCTGTGCCTCATACCACACAGAAAAACCAATTCAAAATAGATTAAGGACCTAAATGTAAAAACAAAAGCCATAAAATTCTTAGAAAAACAATGTACAGCTATGGCTGCAGGGTCTAATTTTTCACGATGGATTATCAGATATAACAAAAACAAAAGCAGTAGGAGACAAAATAGATAAATGAGACTGCATAAAAATCAAATACTTCCATTCATCTAAGGACTTCATTTAAAAAGTGAAGAAACAACCTACAGATTGGGAGAAAGTCTTTGGGAAACATATATCCTGTTGTTGTACCCTACAAGGGTCTAATAGCCTATATATATATATATATATATATATATACACACACACACACATATATATATATACATATACATACATACATACATACATATATATATATATATATGTAACTTCTACAACTTAACAAAAAGACAGACAACCCAATCAAAAAAAATGAGCAAAGGACTTGAACAGACATTTCACCAAAAACGACATTCAAATAGCCAACAAGAACATGAAAAACTGTTCATTGTTATTTAGCCATTAACAACGAGATATCACTTCACTCCCACTAGGTGCCTAAGATTAAAAATAAAAAAACAAATAGTGAGGATGTAGAGAAATTGAAATCTTTATCCACTGCTCATGGGAATGCAAAATGGCACAACCTCTGTGAAAAACGTTTTGGCAGTTACCCAAAAAGTTAAACCTAGAACTACCATGTCTCACACTGCCAGTGCCATTGAGTCAACTCCAATTTATAGTGACCCTATAAGACAGAGAAGAACTGCCACCATAGGGTTTCCAGGATTGTAAATTTTCACAGAAGCCGACTAACTCATCTTTTTCCTACAGAGCAGCTGGTGGGTTCAAACCTCTTACCTTTTAGTTAGCCAACAAATACTTTAACAATTAAGTCACCAAAGCTTCCTTAGAAAAACCATAAAAGGAAAAAAAAAAAAAAAAAAACTCAGTGCCATCGAGTCAGATCCGACTCATAGTGATCCCTCCTTGGGTTTCCAGGGTGGGATCACTATGGAAGTAGATTGCCCAATTTTCTTTCCGAGGAGTGGCTGGTGAGTTTGAACCACCAGCCTTCTGGTTAGCAGTTAAATGCCTTAGGCACTACACCACCAGAGCTCCATTCCTGGGTATATATCCAAGAGGCCTGAAATTAGCCATTTGAACAGACACATGGCTAGCAATGTTCATTGACCCAGTATGTACAATAACCTAAAGATGGAAACAACTTAAGTATCTATCAACGGATGAATGGATAAATAAAATGTGGTACATATATACAATGGAATAATAGTCATTCTTAAACAGAAATGAATTCCTGACCCATGCCACAACATAGATTGACCTAAAAAAATCTTATGCCTAGCAAAATAAGTCAATCACAAAAAGACAAATACTGAATTATCTCACTTACATGAAATAACAAGAATAGACAAATGTATAGAGAACAAAGTTTATTTGGTGACCAGGGTGGAAGGGAAGGAGATAAGAGGGACCTATTGTTTAGGAAGCAGTAAATGTTTATTTATGGAGATGGGAAATTTGGCATCTATTATGGGTGGTGGTTAAACAACATGATTAATGTAAAAATGTTTAATTGAATTGACAAATGTGTTATATATGTTGTTGTTGTTAATATGTTTACAATAAAAAGTATGTTGGTATAATTATCATTGAAGATTGAATTAAATAAGTTTTTCATTCTAATCATATAACACACAAAGAATTATTCATAAGGATATATAAAATAGTCTAGCCTTTATATTGAGTTCAATTGTTACCATACATTTAGAAAGCTGTTTCATGTTATCATCTCTCATTACCTCCAAAAACTACTAAATTTACTCAGACAGGAGTTCTCCAGACTCTGGGAATTCATTCATACATAAAATTTCTATGGTCACTTGAAGTGGCAAATACATTTGCAATTCAGTAATTAAAATACTACTGTATTTTATCATACTGAGACTAAGTTAAGTCTTTACTCTTCCCAAGGCTGGAGGAAGTGGGTAGGGAAAGAACAAGAGTAGAAAGAGCAAAAAAGTCCTAATCAGCTGCTATGGTTGTAAAATTGCTGCCTCCTTTTTGGACCTGGTGGATGTGACTTCGTCTTTGTACAGAATTTAGGAAACACCTCCATCACTCTGGAGATCTTCCTATTCCTGTTGTTCACTCATTCCCTTTTCTTCATCTTTTATGAAGTTTGTTTATCCATCTAGGTGGCCCATTTGATAGAACTAATACATGGTTCATGTCTGCTCCATAGGAAATACTTGGCCTTAGACAATTTCTGTCTCTCCACCATTAAAATATAAGCTTCTTAAAAATAGAAACTCATATGTTTTTTCACTCAAGGGCCTATATGAATGCCAGGCAGGAAGCAGAGATTTAGGAAATATTTGCTGCATGGATGAATAAGAGGAACGGACAAAAATTTCTATTAGAAATATTAGATGTAGGGCATATCTTGAACCTAATAAGTCTATACTTCCACTAGACAGTATATTCCCAATGCATGGAACCATGGCACAATAGAATTAGATGCTCTATTAATATAGAATGAATGAATGAAAAGTAATACATGTTACTCAAGCATGATCAATATGAGACAGTAGATATGTACATGAACTGTGTTTCTACCCACCTCACATTGTCTCTCCTTTGGAGTTCTCCTTTACCTGTCTGATCACAACTTTTAGTCTGATAATCCAACCTTTTTCTCTGGGCTCCTGGGTCATTCATTTATTTCTTGACTGGATTCCTTTTTCTCTTCCTTCTCTAGGTAGTTTTTGTCTACTCCATTTATTTGAGGCTTTTTATTTATTAATTAATCTTTTACTTCTTTTGTGTTCATATCTTTTTTGCCCAACTTGATATTTTCATGGTGTATACCATTTTAATATTTCTTTGAATTGTTTATAAGATGATGCACATGAATGTATAAATGAATGAATGAATTAGAAGGTGAAAAAAAATGACAGGAAGGAGGAAAAAAGTAGAACATCTGTGCTTAAGAATCAAGTAGACAGAATTAACCACTTGAAGATTTAACTAACTGAAATGGGATCAACTAAAAACATTACTTACTGCAAACCCATAAAACTTTCTTGATCAGAGGATGATGCAATGTGTAGCATCCTTTGAAAAAAGAAAATATACAAGAGCATTCTCATAGTATAAATATTGATCTTTTTTTACTTGACTAGTTTTCATTGAGAAGAGAAAATTAAGTGAAAAATTTTCAAATATAAAAGTGCATAGAACACTGCATTTTATGCATGTTACTTATTAATATGCATCCTTTGGGTAGCATTCCCTTTTTATATTTATAAAAGTCTATGTGTGCTTTCCTATTTCAGACTCCATGACACTAAGGAGTAGGAACCATATATACAGTATTTAATTGCCTTTAAGAGATACTAAGTTCATCTCTCTTATATATTCAATAGTAGAGAATGACTGTAAACTGCAAACTTTAGGAGCTCTGGTGGCATAGTGCCTAAGGCATTTGACTGCTATCAGGAAGGCTGGTGGTTCAAACCCACCAGCCACTCCTGGAAAGAAAGATTGGGCAATCTACTTCTGTAGTGATAGTGCATCAGAAACCCAAGGAGGGGTTGCTATGAGTCAGATCCAACTTTATGGCAGTGAGTTTGGTTTTTTTTTGGGGGGATTGTAAATTTTAAGAAGGTCAGAGAAAGAGAATCCACAAAGAAATGAAGTATGCAATTTTCCTGGTGAGCAAATAGATACAGCCACAGTCCAGTTTGGTTATGTGTCAAAAGCACATAACTAGGGAAGCTTGTGAAAGTACTCATGAAGTATAACTCCTTTGAGAGATGACACAATGCCTCTTAAAAGCTATAAAGTTCTTAGAAAAAATTCTCAATAAGTCATAAACAAAGTACATGTGACAAACTAGCTGAGCAAAAACAGCTCACTAAAGATGAGTGATTCAGAGGGTTAACCCAATTACTAACAGTTTGATCAGTTAGGAAAACTTCTATCTAGAGAGTCTGCCAGAAACTATGAAGTATGAAAGTTTGAAAGTATGAAGTAAGCATTAAAACTAAAGCTTAAATTTAAACCCAAAATGTGCATCACACGTTCAAAGTTTACTTTCTGATTTCTCTAAATTTATTTAACTATATCCTCATAGGTGTCAAACTCTGGCAACTTGGAGTTATTATCTATTTTATTTGTCTCCAGAGAGGAAAACTTTTGCCCAGATGCAGACATCTGTTTGCTCTTAGCACTATTGTTCCTTTCTGAGCTTGCCAACTTTGTCAGATTAAATATGGCATTTAAAATATTCTTTCAATATGACAACTTAAGTATGGTTAGTGATATAAAGCAATACTCTAAGCATATTTGAGCAAAAATATTTTTGACAATGAGAAAGCAGGTCAAACTGGAGCTACTATACTTTTCACACTCAGAAAGAAACAGGATCGGTAATTTCTTGCCATTTCATTGAATAAATGTGCTTGTGATAGGATTAACTGTAAATGAATAAAAATGTGTTGAAGATAAAATCTATGATACTAAAAAAGAATAAACTACTGTTGTTGTTATGTGCCGTTGAGTCGGCCCCGACTCATAGCGACCCCTCCTGGGGTTTCCGAGGCAGTATCACCACGGAAGTAGATTGCCAACCTTCCTTCCAAGGAGTAGCTGATGGGTTTGAACCACCAGCCTTCTGGTTAGCAATCAAGTGCCTTAGGCACTATGCTACTAGAGCCCCTGAATAAACTACTATTTAGATTAATTTGTTATTAAAATAATAGCCTCAGAAGATGGACTATCAAATAATCAGCAATACTTTTTTAAAAAATGAACTTGGAAGCTAAACAAATCTTCATATCAAACATTATTTTTATGTTGAAAATTTATACATTCCTAGATCTAATTTAAATGTTAACCTAAAGCCAGTTTAGATGTGTATATGATCTCATCAATTTTACAGAAGTTCTAAGGTATACTCAACAATTCTTTTGGTAATACAAATAACCATGACAAGAAACAAAACAGAGATATTCAAAATTTATTTTGCTAAATAATAAATATTTCAAGCAATACAAAATCATTTATGTGAATCCACAGTCAAGAAGTAATATGAAACTATATTGAATTGGGGCCTGAAGATATCTTGAGAGAAACCAAGTTTCCACTGAAGTTCTAGAACTCATATCAAAATGGCACTTTGTCCTCATAGAGATGCAGATTCAATGGCTTGAAAAAGAATTTCAAGTAGATATGGACCTAGAAAGGGAACACTCGCAAAGTCGTGTCGTAATGGCAGCTTTTTCCCCAAAGATGTTCCAAAGAGTAAAGGGATGCTTATTTTGAAATTACATTTCAGTTTAATAACTTTAAAGCCTCAGGCTTACTCAATCATGATTTTTTTTTTGTATGTGTATGTGTGTTTCTTTGTTACCTAAAAAGTACCAGGGTCTGGCCCTGGAGCAGCCAGCCAGTAGTCCACACTGAGTCTCCAAAAATGACCACTCTGCTCAGCGCTTACAATCAAGAGTTCTTATACTAAAGGAAAATAGACAAAGCATGCATGCAGGACTGGTTAACAATCTTGAAAAAGTTATATAGGACAATAAGTAAATAAGAAAGGAATATTTCTTCTGATTTTCCTGGCAGTCAGGTAAGCCTTAAGAAGTTCCATTGGTGTTTGTCAAAGTTCAGGACTTTGTGATGGCCCAGGAGTTTTTATTGACACACATGGCCCTGTCTTAGATCACAAGGGGCAGCAGGAACCAATAACTCTGTCTTTAAAGAGTGGGCAAGTCAATTCTAACACATGGAGCCAGGTTTTAAAGAAATGACATCTTAACTAAAAATATGGAGTCTTATTCTAACACTATAGAGTCAGGCCTAACAAATCTTTACCCTCATATGTTGAATTCAAAGGAACAAATTGAACCTTCTTTTTCTAGGGTCCTATGAATTGGATTCAACTTGATGACAATGGCTTTTGGTTTTCCTTTCTGGAGTAACAAGGCCATCAAACATTGAAAACTTCCTTTGCCACTATTTTAAGGTATGCATGGAATAAAAATGGTAACTAGTGGGAATTAAACCAGAATTCACAGAGAGATTATGGACGTGCAAAAGTGGAAGGACTTTATTTAGAAAAGAAAGGGAGAAATGCCTAAAATGGGTTATTTACTTCCATTGTTTGGAAAATAATTAAGTTTGGGATTACAAATACCTTCAGAAATAAAGGCCTTTGGGCTAACCATTGTATAAGGGAAATATCCAAAATATACATTCCATTTTCAGATAAATAACAGTAAACAATGGGAAGGTTAAAAATGACAATACTTTTCGAGAAGCTGAATCCCTGCCATGAACACTAAATTAGGTGATTCATTTTTAAACTACAATTGTCAAATCTTGCAGGAACTGAGCTGCTTTTACTTATGAAAATATATTGCTTTATAAAAAAGTAATGGTACTCTCTGGACTAGATTATTTGTATGATTTTCATTCTTCCTGAGTATAAGTGTATGATAATTTGACCATTAACATGTATTTATTTGAGCTCTTTAGGATTTTGATTTAAGGAGAAAGGAAAAAAACTTTTAAAAAGTGGGAAAAAAATGGTTCATTGCTTTCTCCATGTCTTAATTTTGAGAACCTATATAGCCCTTTTTCAACAACACAAATGGCAGTTATACACATAGACTTCACCAGATGGAGTACACAGGAATCAGATTGACTACATCTGTAGCAAGAAGAGATGGAAAAGCTCACTATCTTCAGCCAAAACAAGGCCAGGAGCTGACTGTGGAACAGACCATCAACTGTTCATATGCAAGTTCAACTTGAAGTTGAAGACAATTTAAACAAGTCCATGAGAGCCAAAATATGACCTTGATCATATCCCTCCTGAATTTAGAGACCATCTGAAAAATTGATTTGATGCATTGAACACCAATGACCAAAAACCAGAGGAATTGTGGGATGATATCAAGATCATCATCCATGAACAAAGCAAGAGGTCATTAAAAATATGAGAAAGAAAGACCAAAATGAACGTCAGAAGAGACTCTGAAACTTGCTTTTGAGTGAAAAGTAGCTAAAGCAAATAGAAGAAATTACAAGATCAAAGAGCTGAATAGATGATTTCAAAGAGCAGCTCAAGCAGACAAAGCCAATTACTATAATGAATTGTGCAAAGATCTGGAGTTAGAAAACCAAAGAGGAAGAACACACTCAGCATTTCTCAAGCTGAAAGAACTGAGGAAATATTTAAGCCACGTGTTGCAATATTTAAAGATTCTATGGCCAAAATATTGAATGATGCAGGAAGCATCAAAAGGAGATGGAAAGAATACACAGAGTGACTGTACCAAAAAGAACTATTCAATCTTCATTCATTTCAGGAGGTGGCATATGTTCAAGAACCAATGGTATTGAAGGAAGAAGTTGAAGCTGCACTGAAATAATTGGCAAAGAACAAAGCTTCAAGAATTGACAGAATACTCAATGAGATGTTTCAACAAATGGATGCCATGCTGGAGGCACTCACTTGGTTATGCCAAGAGATTCAGAAGAGAGCTACCTGGCCAATTGACTGGAAAAGATCCATATTTGTACCCATTCCAAAGAAAGGTGATCCCACAGAGTGTGGAAATTATCAAACAATATCATTAATATCACATGCAAGTAAAATCTTACTGAAGATAATTAAAAAATGGTTGCAGCAGTATACTGACAGAGAACATCCAGAAATACAAGATGGTTTCAGAAGAGGACGAGGAATGAGGGATATCATTACTGATGACAGATGGATCTTGGCTCAAAGCAAAGAATACCAGAAAGGTGTTTACTTGTGTTTTATTGACTATGCAAAAGCATTTGATTGTGTGGATCATAACAAATTTGGATAATATTGAGAAGAATGGGAATTCCAGAACACTTAATTGTACTCATGAGGAACCTGT
Organism: Orycteropus afer afer; assembly: GCF_000298275.1. NCBI lineage: Eukaryota > Metazoa > Chordata > Mammalia > Tubulidentata > Orycteropodidae > Orycteropus > Orycteropus afer. Next base: position 21,142,298 of record NW_006921595.1, on the reverse strand, counting down.
ATATAGACCAGGAAGCTGTCATTCAAAGAGGAAAAGGGAACACTGCATGGTTTAAAATCAGGAAGGGAGTGCATCAGGGTTATATCCTTTCACCACACTTATTCAATCTGTATGCTGAGCAAATAATCCGAGAAGCTGGACTATATGAAGAAGAACGTGGCATCAAGATTGGAGGAAGAATCATTAACAACCTGCAATATGCTGATGATACAACTTTGCTTGCTGAAAGTGAGGATGACTTGAAGCACTACTGATGAAGATTGAAGAATACAGTCTGCAGTATGGATTACATCTCAATATAAAGAAAACAAAAATCCTCACAACTGGATCTATAAGCAGCATCATGATAAATGGAGAAAAGATTGAACTTGTCAAAGATTTCACATTGCTTGATTCTATAATTGACGTCAGTGAAAGCAGCAGTCAGGACATCAGACTATGTATAGCACTGGGAAAACTGGCTGCAAAGGACCTCTTTCAAGTACTGAAGAGCAAAGATGTCTCCTTGAGGACTAAGGTGCGCCTGGCACAAGCCATGGCATTTTCATTCACCTCATATGCATGTGAAAGCTGGACAATGAATAAGGAGGACCGAAGAAGGGTTGATGCTTTTGAGCTGTGGTGTTGGTGAAGAATGCTGAAAGTACCGTGGACTGCTAAAAGAACTAACAGTTCTGTCCTGGAGGAAGTGCAGCCAGAATGCTCCCTGGAGGCGAGAATGGCCAGACTTCGTCTTACCTACTTTGGTCATGTTGTCAGAAGGGACCATTCCCTGGAGGAGGATGTCATGCTTGGTAAGGTGGAGAGTCGACGAAAGAGGGGAAGGCCCTCAACAAGATGGATTGACACGGGTGACATCAGCGATGGGTTCAAGTATAACAGGAATTGTGGAGTGGCTCAGGACTGGGCAGTGTTTCGTTCTGCTGTGCCTACGGTCACCATGACTCAGAGATGACTTGACAGCAGCTAACAACAACAACAACATATATCCCTTTATATAGCCTTCCTAGCCAACTGCGGCCTATTTTTGAGAAAGCCCCAAGTATGTCCCATACTTCTCCACCACATTTCCAAAAGAGTATTTTCTACCTTTCTCCACCACATTTTCAAATATCTCTAAAAAACAGCCATCAGTTTCAGACTCAAGGCTGGGCTAGTGCAATTCTAATGCACCAGTTAAATGCCCTACCCCCACCTCAGACTTCTGACTGGTACTGACTCACAGGGAGGGCTCTTCCCACTTCCCCTTACTGAGAGGAAAAATCCTATCTTTGAGCAATTTAGAAACCAATGGCCTATTTAAAATGAAGCTGCTTGGTTGAGGTAACGTTTCAAGGCTGAACTTTACATTCTAATCAGTTGTTCAATCAGAAGTAGAAACAGTTGGCTTTTAAATCCCATTCTGTTTTTAGGGGAATGAAGCAACCAGGAAACATATAACTGTAGCAGAGAAGAGAAAATGCTGCGTAAATGAGTGAATAAGACTAAATACAAACTTTCCAGACTTTGCAACTTCTCTCAGAATTGGCTTTCTGGCCTTCTAACCAGGTAAAGAAAAATAAGTTAATAGTGTATTTTTTATTTAAAACTGCTGTAAGATTTACACTTTTCAAAAAAGGCAGAATCTGCAAAAAGGCACCTCATTTGTCAGACTCAGTCATAATTTTAGACTTGGCCTGCCTGTATCTTCAATCTCTAAATTTCTGAATCCAGAAGCCTTCCTGGCTAAGCCGCTGCATGTCTGCTCAACTAGCCTGCATGTGCTGTCTGAAGGTGAAAAGTCATTGGGGGTTGGAGGGAATATTGGCAGTTTTTTCAGTAGTTCAAAGTTCCTGGGTAGTGCAAATGGTTGACTGTATACAACTGCTAAATGAAAGGTTGGAGGTTCAAGTCCACCCAAAGGCACTTTGGAAGATTGGCTTAGTGATCTACTTCCAAAAAATCACCATTGAAACCCATATGGAGCACAGTTCTACTCTCACACATATGCAGTCTATTGAACCTTAACTCTCCAAGCCTAGATCCCTGCTTTTAAACCACTGTCATTATCTGGTTCTTGCCCATGTGCCTGACTTCCACTGCTGGAAAGTGCTGACATCTCTCTGACCCCAGTGCCTGCTCATTTAGACTTCCTTTTATCTCACACTCTGACACTGACTGGCTTATTATTCTGAGACTCAGAAAATCCTCACTCAAATCTCCCTATCCTAGATCTGCCTTCTGGACACTTGGGACTGTGAGTCCCTCCATATAGCATGTCCTTTGTGCATTGCATCCATTCTCCAGATTCAGGGGTCTGCCCAACCCCCTGGGCCTGGCCTCTCCTATTCAGGACCACAATGACGTCATCTTGGAATTTCTGACACCTTGTTTTATCCAGGCAAAATGTAAGCCAATGAGTGTATCTGTACTTGATTGTTGACTTTGATTATTTTATTCACAGGAATTTCTGACACCTTGTTTTATCCAGGCAAAATGTAAGCCAATGAGTGTATCTGTACTTGATTGTTGACTTTGATTATTTTATTCACACACCATAAACTACTTACTGTCAAGTTGATTCTGATTCATGGCAACTCCATGTGTGTCAGAGTAAAACTGTTCTCTATAGGATTTTCAATGGCTGATTCTTCACAAGACATTTACCAGGATTTTCTTCCAAGGCACCTCTGATTAGACTTGAATCTCCAACCCTTCTTTCAGCAGCTGTTATGTGTTAATTATTTACACCACTCAGTTACTCCAATCCCATACTACAATTGACTCCGATTCATTAAATCATAAATGTTTTACAAACATTAGAAAAGACAAGTTATAATGATACAAATGACAGTATTGTTTTAAAGAGTTTGGGCCTTACAGGTTTAACATATTTAACATGTTTTCAATTTAGCTCTAGGCCATCAACTTCAGTCTTACTTTCTGGTGAGAGAAAAGGAATCTCTCATTTGTTACATAGTATGCTCACAGAGTCACCAAATAAGAGTTACCTGAATGGCTCTTATTAGATAAATCATACAGTCTTACTAGGCAATGAGGTAAGGAGGAAGAGGGGAACTGAGTCAAGTATTGCACAAGTTGTAAACACTTGTCTCAGTGAAGACCTAGACACAGAGGCAGAGGAAAAATAAGTTGTTTCTTGCTATACAGCAAAAATCCATGGACTACAAAAAGGAAGTCAAATGCCTTAGGCACTACGCCATTAGAGCTCCTAAAAAGGGCTGAATTTTGGAGGAGAAGGCAGCTGTGAGTATTTTCAACAATTATTAAAACCAAGCTCAACCCACTGACAAGAAGTTGTTTCCGACTCAAAAGGACCCTGTATGACAGAGCACGGTTTCCAAGGTTGTAATTCTTTATGGAAGAAGACTGCCTCATCTTTCTCCCAGAGAGCAGTGGGATGAGTTTGAACCACTGACCTTTTGGTTAGCAGCCTAGAACTTAACCCCTGCACCACCAGAGCTCCTTCAGCCTCACTAGGAGATAAAATGAATGAATATAGGACAATTAAAACTTACTTTTTCCTACGATGAGTTCGTATCAAAATTGATATTAGATCTATTCTCCTGACTTTAAAATCCTTGGAAGCATAATAAACATCCTAGCTTTTAAGGTGTTTATTATTTAAAAAAAAATATTTATTATTTCAGTAGAATAGCAATACATAGTTCAAATTTTCAAACTCATTAAGAAACCATGAAATTTTAACAAGATTATGCAATCTATGTCTTTTTTGTGTGTTTTTTTTCAGGGCACTGTTAAATTGTTTCCCTAAGAATTTAACAAACAATTTTTCCAATTAAGTTGATGAATTTTATACAGTAGTAACTAATTTGCTACTGTTGTCTGGTCAGTAGTGCAATCTGGTTGCAAAATGTGTCACCCAATGATAAATTCTTATCAGTTTATCTGGCTGATTAGGCATATATTCCCAAGGGTTTATTTAAATTCAGATTAATAGCCTCAGATGCATGCAAAACCTGAACAATGAAAAAGGCAGACAGAAGAAGTGATGCATTCAAATTGTGATGTTGGTGAAGAATATTGTGGACTGACAGAAGAAGCAACAAATTGGTCTTAGAAGAATTACAGGAATGCTCCTTAGAAGAGTGGATGGCAGCTTTCAGCATGCTTACTTTGGACATGTCAGCAGGTAAGACAGATTACCAGAAAAAGACATGTTTGGTAAAGTAGAAGGTCAGCAAAAAAAACAAGAGAAACCCTCAATGAGATGGATTAATACAATAGTCAGAACAGATTCAAGCATATCAAGGATCATGAAGACGGTGCAGACCTGGGCAACATTTCATTCTCCCACAGGACATGTGGTCTCCATGAGTTGGATTCAACTCGAAGGAAACTAACAACAGGATTTGAAAGATAATGAAAATGATGATAAGCCATATATAGAAAGCATTATTTGAAATCTTGAATTGCATTTTCAATATTGTTGTTGCTGTTGTTAGGTACTGACGAGTCGTCTCTGATGCATAGTGACCCTGTGTTCTACAGAATGAAACACTGCCCGGTCCTGTGCCAGCTCCATGATCCTTGCTATACCTGACCCCGTTGTTGTAGCCACTGTGTCAATCCATCTTGTTGAGGCCCTTCCCCTTCTTC
>NW_006921595.1:21132534-21136060 GCF_000298275.1 Orycteropus afer afer | reverse complement strand
TTTGCTTTAGCTACTCTCCACTCAAGGGCAAGTTTCAGAGACACTTCTGACATCCATTTTAGTCTTTTCTTCCATTCCTGTCTTTTTAATGACCTTTTGCTTCCTTCATAGATGATGTTCTTGATGTCATCCCACAGTTCCTCTGGTTTTTAGTCACTGGTGTTCAACGTGTCAAATCTGTTCTTTAGATGGTCTCTAAAATCAAGGTCATATTTTGGCTCTTGTGGACTTGTTTTAATTGTCCTCAACTTCAACTTGAACTTGCATATGAGCAACTGATGGTCTGTTGCACAATCAGCTCCTGGCCTTGTTCTGACTGAAGATTTTGAGCTTCTCATAGCCTCTTTCCACAGTCTGATTCCTGTGTACTCCATCTGGTGAAGTCCCCATGTATAGCCATCATTTTGTGCTGTTGAAGAAAGGCATTTGCATTGAATAAGTCATTCATCTTGCACAATTTCATCATGCGATCTCCAGCATCATTTCCATCCCCAAGGCCATATTTTCCAATTGCCAGTGATTCTTCTTTGTTCCCAACTTTTGCATTCCAATCACTTGTAATAATCAACACATCTTGATTGCATGTTTGGTCAATTTCAGACTGTAGAAGTTGGTAAAAATTTTCAATTTCCTCTTTGCTTTGGTGGTTGGTGTATAAATTTGAATAATAGTAGTATTAACTGGTCTTCCTTGTAGGGATATGGATATTATCCTATCACTGACAGCATTATACTTCAACATAGATCTAAAAACATTATTTGTGACAATGAATGACATGCCATTCCTCTTCAATTTGTCATTTTTCTAGACTCACACTTCATACATTCCATGTTTTGATTATTAATGGATATTTGCAGCTTTTTTTTCCCCATTTTGAGTTGTGTCACATCAGCAAATGGAGTTCCTAAAAGGCTTTACTCCATCCACATCATTATGGTCAGCTCTTCTCTGAGGAAGCAGTTCTTCCCTAGTCATATGTTGAGGGCCTTCCAAATTGAGGGGCTCATCTTTTGGCACTATATTGAACAATATTTCAGGCTATGCATCAAGTTTTCCAGCAATGTATCAGACAGTGTTTCACTGCTATTCATAAAATTTTCACTGGCCAATTCTTTGAGAACTGAATGGCCCCTTCCTTCTTCGGAGTCTGTCTTAGTCTGGAAACTCCACTGAAACCTGTCCACCATGGGTAACCCTGCTGGTATTTGAAATACCAGTGGTATAGCCTCCAGCCTCAAAGCAACATGGAAGCCACCACAGTACAACAGACAGACGAGTGGTGGTTTTTCAATACGAGGTTACCAAAAAAGATAAATAAAATATATGTAATATTTATTTTTTTAAAAAATCAGGAAAGTGTGCCTCAGAGTTGTATACTTTCACCATACTTATTCAATCTGCATGCGGAACAAATAATCTGAGAAGCTGGACTACATGAAGAATGTGACATCAGGATTGGAGGAAGACATTAACAACCAGTGATATGCAGATGACATAACTTCCTTGCTGAAAGAGAAGAAGCCTTACAGCCCTTAGTGATGAAGATCAAAGACTACAGTATGGCATTGGGCAAATCTGCTACAAGACCTCTTTAAAGTGTTGAAGAATGAAAATGTCACTTTGAGGACAAAAATGTGCCTGACACAAGCCATTGTCTTTACAATAGTCTCATATGCATATGAAAGCTTCTTAGTGAATAAGGAAGACTACAGAAGAATGCATTCATTTCAGTTATGGTGTTGGCAAGGAATATTGAATATACCATGGACTGACAGAAGAACTAAGAACTCTGTCTTGGAAGAAATATTGCCAATAACTTGTTTTGGGCAAGTTATCAGGAGGGACCAGTCTCTGGAGAAAGATATCATGCTTGGTAAAGTAGAAGGTCAGCGAAAAAGGAGAAGACCCTCAATGAGAGGGATTGACACAATGGCTGCAATAATGGGCTCAAGCACAGCAACAATTGTGAAGATTGTGAGGATAGCAGTGTTTTGTTCTGTTGCACTTAGGGCCACTGTGAGTTTAAACTGATTCAATGGCATGTAGCAACAACATAGTAAGAACCGTCTCTAGATATGTATATATGTATTAAAATGAATTAGTATAAATTGTTGAGGTTTAAATATATGATTTAAATATTGTTTATTCATCATCTACTTTTTTTAAAAACTTTTTATTGTGGTTTGGGTGAAAGTTTACATGGAAATTTTGTTTTCATTCAACAGTTTATACATATTTTGTTTCAGACATTGATTGCAATACCCACAATGTAACAGCACTCTTTCCACTTCCTCCCTGGGTTCCTTATTTCCATTCTTCCTTGTTTCCTGTCCCTTCCTGCCTTCTGAGCTTTGTTTTTTGGGCAAATGTGGCCCTTTTGGTTTCCTATGGTTGACTGTCTAAGGAGTGCATCCGTCCCTAATGTTATTGCTCACTTTCTGCATCTTTCTGTCGTTCTGGTGAAAGCTGATCTAAAGTGATGAGTTCAGTTTCAGGCTTGAAGGGTACATAAGAGCTATAGTCTCAGGGGTTCCATCATTATCTATCAGACCATTAAGTCTGGGTTTAATAATGAGTCTGAATTTTATTCTAAATTTTCCCCCACTCTATCCAGGACTTTCTATTGTAATCTCAGTCAGAGCCGTTGATAGTGGTAGCCAGGCACCATCTAGTTCTTCTGGTCTCAGGATGGAAGTGGTCCTGGTCTAGTGGATGGTGAAGTTATTGTGGTCCATTAATCCTCTGTATTAATCATTTCCTTGTGTCTTTGGTTTTCTTCACACTTTTTTTGCTGTGGACAGGGAAAGATCAATAGTTGCACCTTAGATGTACACTTACAAGCTTTTAAGACCCCAGTCTCTACTCACCAAAGTAGAACGTAGAACACTGTCATTGTGGACTACTTATGCCTACTTGACCTAGATGTCTCCCAAGACTATGGTCCCGAGCTCCCAGGCCTAGTACCTCATCCCCTGGAGGTATTTGGATTTGGCTACAAAGTTCTCATAACTTTGCCCCCTGTATGCTCTACAACATACATGGATATATTTGCAGCACATATAAATATATATGTAGAAATATGCTCTGCAAAATCTCTCTATATTTGTGAATGTAGTCACACTCATTCTCCCACACCTGTTCAGCTTGCATGTTTATCTATGTATCCACTCTGAGATTATTGTTATTACTGTTGCCTTTGCACCTCCCACTGTCTTCTTTTGACTTGGTCATATTGTGCTGACCTCCATTTATTACATATTGCCTTTCCCCTTACCCAAGTTATTATGTATTTACTCTCTAGTTTGTGATTTTCTCTCCCTTCCCCTCCCATTCCTGGTTACCATCAAAAAATATTTCTGTGTATACTCGGTTCCTCTCTAGAGCGTACCAATCTTTGGTCTTTTACCAAGGATTTACTGGAGATGGAACCACTTTGAGATGGCGGACTAGGCAGAAGGATTGCACAGACCCTCTTCAACAAAGAAAAGGGAAACCAATTAACACAGACACAGAAGATAATCTTGGA
>NW_006921595.1:21126599-21127418 GCF_000298275.1 Orycteropus afer afer | reverse complement strand
AAAACCTTTTCTTTACTTTTAATAATAGTGGTCTCATACAACATTTGTCCTTCCCTGATGGACTTATTTCACTCAACATAATGTCTAACGCACTGTAACAGGTGCTTTGGATTCAGAAATATGGGACTTAGGCCTTGCTCTTGAGTAGCTGGTACTAAATGTACACCTCACAACCAGATTTTGAACACATTCTCAGAGGGATCCATGAGGCAGGACATAGGTGTCCCATGTAATTTGCAGAACTTGGAGCAGAGCGGGTCATTAAATATGTATTGAATTAATAAATGATGAGAGAGAGCTTTAACAGTCAGAAAATTGTAAACACTAGCATAAGTTTGGGTCTGTTATTTTCAATGCTCAGGAGCCATTTTTTTCCCTGTGAGTGTTAATGTGAACTCACTATTTCAATAAATTGTTTTTGTAAAAACCAGTTTTTTTCCTCCTATATATTTCACACTGCTTTATTCAATCCTATTGATTCTCCATCCAAAATTCCTGTAATTTCTGTCCACTTTTCTAAATTCTCATTGTTTAACTTTAGGTCCAAACAATATCAGACCTGTTGTTGTTGTTAGGTGCCATCGAGTTATCTCTGACTCATAGTGACCCTATGCACAGCAGAACAAAACACCACACAGTCCCGTGCCAGCCTCACAATTCTTGCTATACCTGAGCCCATCATTGCAGCCACTGTGTCTATCCATCTCATTGAAGGCCTTCCCCTTCTTTGTTGACCCTCCACTTTACTAAGCATGATATCCTGATCTAGGGAATTGTTTCTTCTGACAACATGACCAAAGTAGGTGAGGCGAAATCTGG
>NW_006921595.1:21121919-21126089 GCF_000298275.1 Orycteropus afer afer | reverse complement strand
AAAACATAAGGAAACATCTTTCTGGTATTCTTTGCTTTGAGCCAAGATTCATCTGACATCAGCAATGATTGCCTTCATTCCACATCCTCTTCTGAATCCAGTTTGCATTTCTGGAAGTTCTCTGTCAATATACTGCTGCAACAGTTTTTGAATTATCTTCAGTAAGATTTTACTCGCATGTGATATTAAAGATACAGTTCAATAATTTCCACATTCTGTGGGATCTCCTTTCTTTGGAATGGGTACAAATACGGATATCTTCCACTCCGTTGTCCAGGTAGCTGTCTTCCAAATCTCTTGGCAGAGCTGGGTGAGTGCCTCTAGCACAGTATTTGTTTGTTGAAACATCTCAATGGGTATTCTGTCAATTCCTGGAACCTTGTTCTTTGCCAATTCCTTCAGTGCAGCTTGGGCTTCTTCCTTCAATACATTGGTTCTTGATCATATGCCACCTGCTGAAATGGATGAACATTGACCAGTTCTTTTTGATACAGTGACTCTGTATTTCTTCCATCTTCTTTTGATGCTTCCTGCATCATTCAATATTTTGCCCATAGAATCTTTCAGTATTGCAAATCGAGGCTTAAATTATTTCCTCATTTCCTTCAGCTTGTCGAGCTGAATGTTCAACATTTATTCTCCAAATGTTGACAAGTGTTCAATAAAATGTTCTTCCCTTTTGGTTTTCTGATTCCAGGTCTTTGCACAATTCATTACAGTAATTGGATTTGTCTGCTTAAGCTGCTCTTTGAAATCTTCTGTTCAGCTCTTTGATCTTGTCATTTCTTCCATTTGCTTTAGCTGCTGTCCATTCAAGGACAAGTTTTGGAGTCTCTTCTGACATCCATTGGTCTTTTCTTCCTTTCTCGTCTTTTTAATGACCTCTTGCTTTCTTCATGGATGATGTTTTTTATGTCATCCCACAGTTCCTCTGGGTTTCGGTCATTGGTGTTCAATGCATCAAATCTATTTGTCAGGTGGTCTCTAAATTCAGGAGGGATATTATGAAGGTCATATTTTGGCTCTCATGGACTTGTTTTAATTGTCTTCAACTTCAATTTTAACATGTATATGAGGAGTTGATGGTCTGTTCCACAGTCAGCTCCTTGCCATGTTTTGACCAAAGATATTGAACTTCTCCATTGTCTCTTGCCAAAGATGGAGTCAATCTGATTCCTGTGTATTCCATCTGGTGAAGTTCACGTGTATAGTTGCTTATGTTGTTGAAAAAATGTATTTGCAATAAATAAGTAGTTGGTCTTGCAAAATTCTATCATGTGATCTCCAGTGTTATTTCTATCACCAAGGCCATGTTTTCCAACTACCAGTAACTCTTTGTTTCCAGTTTTTGCATTCCTGTCACCAATGATAATCAACACATCTTGATTGCATGTTCAGTCAATGTTCGACTACAGAAGTTGGTAGAAATCTTCAGTTTCCTTATCTTTCGCTTGGTGGTTGGTGTGTAAATATGAATAATAGTAGTATTAACTGGTTTTCCTTGTAGGGGTATGGATATTATCCTATCACTGACAGCATTGCACTTCAACCTAGATCTTGAAACACTCTTTACAATGATGAATGCACACCATTCCTCTTCAATTTGTCATTCCCGGCATAGGAGATCATATGGTTGTCTGATTCAAAATAGCCAAAGCCAGTCTATTTGAGCTCAGTAATGCCTAGGATATCAATCTTTATGTGATCCATTTCATTTTTGACAACTTACAATATTACTAGATTCATACTTCACACATTCCATGTTCCAATTATTAATGGATGCTTGTATCTGTTTCTCCTCAATTTGAGTCATGCCACAAAAGCCAATGGAGGTCCTGAAAGCTTTGCTCTATCCATATTGTTAAGGTCATCTCTACTCTGAGGAGTCAGCTCTTCCCTAGTCAAATTTTGAGTCCTTTCTGACAAGAGGAGCTCATCTTCCAGCACTATATTGGACAATGTTTCAGGGCTACTCATAAAGTTTTCCAGTAGTATATCAGAGAGTGTTTCACAGCTATTCACAAGGTTTTCACTTGCCAATTCTTTGAGAAGTGGATGGCCTCTTCCTTCATTTGAGTCTGTCTTAGCCTGGAAGCTCCACTGAAACCTGTCCACAATGGGTAACCCTGCTGGCACTTTGCAATGTGATGGCATAGCCTCCAGCCTCACAGCAACACATAACCCACCACAGGACAAGAAACTGACAGACAAGTTCAACTCCCTTAGTTGTTCTTAACCCTTCTGCACCTGCCTACCTTGGGCAATGGCCTTACAATAGAGCCCCCCACAAGGGAAAAGCAGCCCGGGTCAGCTTATGTCAGGCCCTAGCCTTAATATAGAGCCACCCCACACCTAAACAGGATAATTAATAAAAATTTTGCTAAAGGCCAGGTGGCTTGGATTTTAATTCTGCCTAGACCAACTACTAGTTTCATGATCTTGAGTATAATGCTTAGTCTGTACCTCAGTTTTCTCTTCTGTAAAAATGAGCTAGTACTTACCTCATAATTTGCTGTGAGGATTAAATGTGTTTTAAAAATTACAAAACCTTTGAAACAACACCTTACTTATAATAAGCCAATTTACAATATATTTGAGTTATGAGAAGTTGAAGTTATGACCTTCCTTTTTTTGAGGGATACATCTTATCATTAGTAGTGTGTAGTAAATATAATGTTTCAGCATGCAATTTGCTAGTGTTATCATTCTAATGCCAACTCAGAAAGATAAATTAAAATCAGATTTATAAAAATACTGACAATAAAGGGCAATAATAATGAAAACAAAAAGAGAGAAAGAGAAAGAGAGAGGTGTTTGGCTTACATCACAATTGATTTACAATGGAACCCTGTCAGAATGGAACCCTATTGTAAGTTGGGGACTACCTGTATTAAGTTCCAGTGAGGATTTTTATTGTCATTGCTACCATTCTTATCATTACTGCTACACCCACTTGTCTTCTGACTGGATCATTTTCCTCCCTTAGAATCCATTCTCCTTAAAGCTTTCAGAAAAATGCCCTGGCCTCCTAAAGGCCCCGATTTGCCCTTAAAGTATAAACTCCTAAACATGGTTACTAGGGCTTTCGTTGCAAGTGGCCCCCAAGCCCTCTACCATCAAGCACTAAGACCCTATCCTTAACACCTCCAGTTCCAGTCATACTGAAATTCTTTCTGTTATTCAGATGCACCAAACTCCCTATTGCTTTTAGGCCTTTGAAGGAACTATTTCCTCTTACTGAAATATCCTCCCAACTTCACGCCTCCACTGTTTTTACATGTCTAACTCTTACTCATCTCTCTCATATTGAACATCAGTAACTCCTGGAAGCGTATCCTGACATCTTTGCCTAGGTTAGGGTCCCTGTTCAATTTCACGTTATTATAATTTCTTGCTTAAGGATCTGTCTTCCAACTAGACTGTACACTATTTTGCTCAGTATTATCTACACAGGACCTATCACAGATATTGGCACATAGTAAATGCTCTAGAGTAGCAGGCCGGAAGAGCAGGAGAAAGGGGATAAAAAGCCAGGAACTTGGACAGAGGAGCAGTCAGCCCCAGGGACAACTCAGGGATGCACAAAACAGCTGGGCAGAAGAGCAGGAGAAAGGGGATTAAAAGCCAGGAAGACAGACAGAGGTACAGTCAGCCACAGGGACCCAGTTGGGGGTGATACGAGAGGTCTTCAACAGCAAGACAAACTTGTCTGTTGGTTTGTCCTATTGTGGTGACATGTAGACTTGAGTTTTGAGGGTGAGCCTCTGGTGTTTAAAACCAAGTGAGATGCACCTGGTGCACAGGTAACAGCCCAGTTTATAGACTGAGACAGACTGGAAAGAAGGAAGAAGCCGTCCACTTCTCAAAGAATTGGCCAGGGAAAACCTTATGAATAGCAAAGAAACACTGTTTGGTACATTACCTCACACCTTTAATAATAGTCCGTTTAAGCTAAAAGGCTATCAAAATAGGACTGGAAAGAGCTGCAACATCTGAGTAAACCCAGCCTTACTCATATGGAGAAGAGAAAGCTTTCAAGACCTTCATTTGCTGATGTGGCACCACTCAAATTGAAGAGAAACAGCCGAAGACATCCATTAATCATCTGAACATGGAATGGACGAAGTATGAATCTAGGAAAATTGGAAGTTGTCAAAAAGGAAATGGAAC
>NW_006921595.1:21118217-21121819 GCF_000298275.1 Orycteropus afer afer | reverse complement strand
GACGGCACTTAACAACAACAACAACAAATGCTCTAGAAAAATTTTTGAATGAATGAATGCCCAAATAAGTGAGAGAAGAATTTGATGATTTTTCATAGGTATAGAAGTACATTCTCTAAGTTGTGAGTATCTCTCTAGCCTGTGTTTCTGGATTTCACCATTTTACTTTATCATTTAGATAATGGAACTACCATTTCCCTAAACATTGTGCATTGTTTCATGCCTCCATGAATGTGCTGGGGTTGTTGCCTAAAATTTTCTTCTCCTCACATGGCCAGGTCTTACGATCCATCAGTGAACAGCTCAAATGCCAATTCCTCGTTGAAATTCCCCTCCACAGAGTTAACTGTTCCCTTCTCTGTTTATGCTCTGACATTTACATGCTTCTATTATTTCACTGTACCACATCCCTTTATATATATCTCCTGATTAAAGTGTATCAGTCTTTATGGAAAGGTCTCAAGGGATTATTCTTTGTTCTCAGAACTCAGAAAGCACCTGACAACAGACTTTCCACAAGTAGAAGCAGAATTAGAACTTGAATATAGTAGAAGCCAACAGAAGTGATGATTAAGATGGAGGGGCTGGCAGATAATGCCAGATGTGATTGAATGATCTTAAGAAAGTTCATGTGGAAGGTTGTATTACTTAGAAAAGAAATAGTGGTAACTTTAGATGTAAGAGGATTAAGAAGAAACTATATGATAAGTAAGTGGAACCATAACATTGTAATTCCTGTTAAGCACAGAATATCAATCAATGATAAGAATCATTTATTTGTAATAAGTCTAATATCTGAGTAGCTAATAATAGTTATCTATGGTAGAACTTTTTCTCTCTCTCGGCTCCCATTTTCATTAGCTTTGTTTTGAATATTGACATGAAATGACTTTGAACCACAATTTTAATTGATCCTGAAGTAACCACCATGAAATGTAATTGTTTTCTCAAATACTGTAAATTTGATCTGATAGCATGAATATTACGGAAGACAATTTTTAAGACCAAACCTGCTGAAAAACTATGCCTATCTCAGGAAAGAATGGTATTAGTCAGGCAGTTTAAAGTGTCAGTTACTACTTGTAACTCAAAGGATAAGCATGAAACATTAGGAAATACCAATGAAAATGAAATGTGATCATTTAAACCCAAGTCCCCTCCTCACACATCCCATTGACACATGTTGGGTGAATGTGCCAGACTCAAAACCTTGAAACCAAGAAGATTGCAAAACCATATGTATATGGTTTGTTTTTTGAAAAGTTACAGATGTAGTGGACAAATTCTGAAACTGAGTCTACAAACAGAAAAAGCAGAGGAGCAAAATGAGTGTGTGTATATGTGGTTAGCATCAAGGACTCTGTTTGAGTTCAAAGCCCACTCCCCCCGAACTCTTGTGTGACTTTGAATAAATTATTAGTTTCAATTTTCCCATCTATAGAAATGGAGACACCAAACTCAAAGGGTAATTGTGAAGTTTAAACAAAATAATGCTATGAACACCGTTTGGCACATTATAAGAACTCAGTAAATTTTTATTATTTTTTATTCTATATTAAGGAGCATTGATAGCAATAAAAGCAAGTTAGAATGCAGAGGCAATTTGTTAAGACCATTACTGTCATCAATAAGACCTGATATATTTATTTTCTGCTTTCTGCCAGGTGCCTGAGTGAGATAAACAACTTCATGTAAACAAGTTTACCATCAAAACAATTCTGTGTGTGAGTATTATCAGCCCTGTTTTATAAAAAGAGGAGGTTAAGACTCAGGTAAGTTGCAAAACTTGCTCAAGATCTACATGTTTAGGTTACTAAACATGTCTGTAGCAGAGCAAGGTTTCAAACCCAGGTGTGTTAGAATGGTAAGTCAGCACTCTGTGTGTACTTTTCTATGCTGCAACTTTTTCAAAGGAAAAGTTGAGAAAATGAGTGTTTATCCAGAGCTTGTTATTTGCTGGATTTTACCACACCCAGCAACAATAACAGACTTTCTTATTTCCTGTGCTTCTAAATTGTAATCAACCTGTCTTCCTGATTTGTGGAAGGATGTTGTTAGGTGCCATCAAGTCATCTCCAACTCATAGTGACCTTATGTGCAGCAGAATGAAACACTGCCTGGTCCTATGCCAACCCCATGATCCTTGCTATACCTGACCCTACGGTTGTAGCCATTTTGTCAATCCATCTTGTTGAGGGCCTTCCTCTTCTGCCCTGACCCTCCACTTTACCAAGTATGATATCTTTCTCCAGAGAATGGTTCTTTCTTGACAACATGAACAAAGTAGGTGAGATGAAGTCTGGCCATTCTCGCTTTGAAGGAGCATTCCAGCTGCACTTCTTCCAGGATGGACATGTTCATTCTTTTGGCAGACTGTGGTACTTCACCAACACCACAACTCAAAAGCATCAACTCTTCTTTGGTCTTCCTTGTTCATTGTCCAGCTCTCACATGCCTATGAGGTAATTGAAAAATACCATAGCTTGGGTTAGGTGCATCTTAGTGTTCAAGGAGACATCTTTGCTCTTCAGCACTTGAAAGAGGTCTTTTGCAGCACATTTGCCCAGTGCAACACGTTGTCTAATGTTTTGACTGCTGCTTCCATTGGTGTTGATTGTGGAAACAAGTAATAGGAAATCTTTAACAACTTTAATCTTTTCTCCATTTATTATGATGCTGCTTACTGGTCCAGTTGTGAGGATTTTCGTTTTCTTTATGTAGAGATGTAATCCATACTGCAGACTGAAGTCTTTAATCTTCATCAGTAAATGCTTCAAGTAATCCTCATTTTCAGCAAGCAAAGTTGTGTTGCCTGCACATTGCAGGTTGTTAATGAGTCTTCCTCCAGTACTGATGTTATGTACTTCTTTATATAGTCTACCTTCTTGGATTATTTGTTCAGCACACAGATTGAATAAGTATGGTGATAGCATATAACCCTGATGAGCTCTCTTCCTGATTTTAAACCATGCAGTATCCCTTTATTCTGTTCGAACGACAGCCTCCTGGTTTATGTACATAAGTACATAAGTACAATGAAGTATTCTGGAATTCCCATTTCTCAATGTTATCCATAATTTGTTATGATCCATACAATCGAATACTTTTGCATAGTCAATAAAACACAGGTATGCTCTGGTAGCATAGTGCCTAAGCACTTGACTGCTAACCAGAAGGCTGGCGGTTCAAACCCACCAGCCAATCCTCGGAAGGAAGGTTGGGCAATCTACTTCCATAGTGATACTTCCTTGGAAACCCAAGGAGGGGCCGCTAAGAGTCGGGGTCGACTCGACAGCACATAACAAAAACAAACATCTTTCTGGGATTCTTTGTTTTCAGTCAAGATCCATCTGATACCAGCAATAATATCCTTCATTCCACGTCCCCTTCTGAATCTAGCTTGAATTTCTGGAAGCTCTCTGTCTATATACTGCTGCAACTGTTTTTGAATTACCTTCAGTAAGATTTTACTTGCATGCGATATTAATGATATTGTTTGATAATTCCACATTCTGTGAGATCACCTTTGTCTGGAATGGGTACAAATATGCATCTCTTCCAGCCAGTTGGCCAGGTAGCTGTCTTCCAAATCTCTTGGCATA
>NW_006921595.1:21113757-21117641 GCF_000298275.1 Orycteropus afer afer | reverse complement strand
CCAGAAGGCTGGCAGTTCAAACCCACCAGCCACTCCTCGGAAGGAAGGTTGGGCAATCCTACTTCTGTAGTGATACTGCTTCGGAAACCCAAGGAGGGGTTGCTATGAGTCGGGGCCGACTTGACGGCACATAACAACAACAACAACAACAGTCTCCATCAAGGGCAAGTTTCAGATCTATTCTTACATCCATTTTGTTCTTTTTTTCCTTTCCTGTCTTTTTAATGACCTTTTGCTTTCTTCATGGATGATGTTCTTGATGTTATCCCATAATTCATCTGGTTTTCAGTCATTAGTGTTTGATGCATCAAATCAATTTTTCAAACAGTCTCTAAATTCAGGTAGGATATAATCAAGGTCATATTTTGGCTCTTGGGGACTTGTTCTAATTGTCTTCAGCTTCAACTTGAACTTGCATATGAGCAGTTGATAGTCTGTTCCATAATCATCTCCTGGCCTTGTGTTGACTGAAGATATTGAGCTTCTCTATTGCACCTTGTCACAAATGTAGTTAATCTCATTCCTGTGTATTCCATCTGGTGAAGGCCATGTGTATACTTGCCATTTGTGTTGTTGAAAAAAGGTATTTGCAAAGAATAAGTCATTGGTCCTGCAAAATTCTATCACGTGATCTCTAGCATTATTTCTATTACCAAGGCCACGTTTTCCAACTACCAGTGATTCTTCTTCGTTTTCAACTTTTGCATTCCAATCACCAGTGATAATAAACATATTTTGATTGCATGTTCTGTCAATTTCATACTGTAGAATTTGGTAAAAATCTTAAATGTCTTCATTATTGGCTTTTGTGGTTGGTGCATAAATTTGAATGATAGTAGTATTAACGGGTCTTCCTTGTACTCGTATAGATATTATCCTGTCACTGACAGCATTGTGCTTCAGACAGATCTTGAAACATTCTTTGTTATGATGAATGCCATGCCATTCCTCTTTAATTTGTCATTCCTGGCATAGTAGATCATATGATTGTCTAATTCAAAATGGTCAAAACCAGTCCATTTCAACTCACTAATGCCTAGGATATCGATCTTTATATGTTCCATTTCGTTTGTGACAACTTTCAATTTTCTTAGATTCATACATTCCATGTTCTGATTAGTAACACAAATTTGCAGCTTTTCTTCTCATTTTGAGCTGTGTCACATCAGCAAATGGAGTTCCTGAAAGGCTTTACTTCATCTACATCATTAAGGTTGGCTCTACTCTGAGGAGGCAGCTCTTCCCCAGTCATATTTTGAGTGCCTTCCAACCTGAGGGGCCCATCTTCTGGCACTATATTAGACAATGTGTCAGGGCTATTCATCAAGTCTTCCAGTAATATATCAGACAGTGTTTCACTATTATTCATAAAGTTTTCACTGGACCATTCTTTGAGAAGTGAATGGTGTCTTCCTTCTTCCAAGTCTGTCTTAGTCTAGAAGCTCTGCTGAAACCTGTCCACCATGGGTAACCCTGTTGGCATTTGAAACACTGATGGCATAGCCTCTAGCCTCACAGCAACATGGATGCCACCACAGTAAGACACTGACAGACAAGTTCATCTCCCTTAGTTGTTTGAAACTGCTGCATTCATTTCCTGGCCTCTGTAGCTGTTCTGGCCCACTGCTGGCTCCCTCTTCCTTTTCTGGCTTCCCCTGGTTTGTTCCAGCCCACTACCAGCTCCTGCTTCCTTTCCTGGCCTCCCTTGTGGAAGTATATAGGGGGGAAAAAAAAGTTCTATCATATATGGTGGCTCTAAACTAGTCCTGGGCTCCCAAAATGAACAACCAAGCTCTGCAAAAATAGAATTGATGTCCCTAGTTCATTGTTATTTGGTGGTGAAATGTCTAAGGCATTTGACTGCTAACCAGAAGGTCATAGATTCCAACCTACCAACTGCTGCACAGAAGGAAGATGGAGGCAATCTAATCCCATAACTCTTAGAAAACTCAATGGGACCCACTATGAGTCAGGATCAATTGAATGGCAGTGGGAGTTCATTGTTAGACCACTTTATAAAATCTGGACTGCAGGACCTTTGCAGGGCTAAATGTGATTAGGCCAGGAAATATCTCCCCCTGACCCACAGGGCCATGAATGGTTCAGTTGGGGAGGGAAAGAGAGATGTATAAACTATAATCGGTGTCAGAACTTTTCATGGCTATGGTTCTCATGGCTGCTCACCTTTAATTTAATGTCTGTGGTTTTGGAAATCTAATATTTGGTCCTCTCCCCTTACTTCTTATTAGCAAAGGCTCCTTCATTCCAACTCTATTCTTATTGTTCATTTGCTAATCAATTTTTAATACTTCTGCAAGGTGGACCCCCACTCTGTCCCTGTGTGTGTGTGTTTTCACTTTTTTCTTTCTTCTACACCTGATAGTTGCAGTAACTCTACTTCTTCTGACTAAATATAAAACATGGATGGTTGTAAAAGAAATTGTTTGATGTTGAAAAGAGATGGACTTGCTCACTGAGCCTGGCAGGCAAATAACAGCCCAGTCTGCAGCATCAGCAAAATAATAATCAAAATAAAACACAAAACCAACTATCAAGAGCTTATCAAATTCTGTCTAACACACTTTGTATTGGTTAACTCATTTAATCCTCAAACTAAGTTTGTACTTTAATTCCCCTGCTTTTACATATGAAGAAACTGAGGTTTAGGAAAGTGAAGTACAAAGTCAAAGAATTGACAGTGATCGAGGTTGGAATAGCGGTTATCTTTCAGGATAGTGACTGGAGACAGTGGCACAAGGAGACATTCTAAGGGCTCTTTCTTGATACAGATGCTGGTTACTATAGGGGTGTTCCCTTTGGAAAATTCCTTCATGCTTTACATGATTTCTTTGAATATTCACATTGTTGTTGGATGCTACTGAATCTATTCTGACTTATAACAACCTATAGGTTCTCTCACTGTGATCTTCACAGGAGCAGATCACCAGGTCTTTCTCCCACAGTATCTCTGGGCATGTTCAAACTGCCAACTTTGAACAACCACTATAAGTAAGTAACCAAGTACTTAACTGTTTGCATGCCCAGAGCTCATACATGTAGTATTACACTTCAATAAAAGTTTACTTTAAAAACAACAACAAAATTAAGTGATATTTTACTGATCTCTCCCTTACTGTATATTGCCTTTCCATTCACCCAAGTTAATATGTGTCTATTATCTAGTCAGTGATTTTCCCTCCAATTCCCTCCTATCCTTGGTAACCATAAAAGAATATTTCTTTCTGTGCATAAATATTTACTTTTTACAATAGCGGACTCATAAAATATTTATCCTTTTGTGATTAACTTATTCCACTCAGAGTAATGTCCTCCAGGTTTGTCCATGTTATACAGTATTTTGTGGATTGTTATTATTGTTTAATGTTGCATAGCATTCCATGATGTTTTATCCATTCATCCTTTCATGGGTACTTAGATTGTTTTGATCTTTTTGCTATTGTGAATAATGCTGCAATGATCATGGGTGTGCATATATTTATTTATGTACTGATATTTCTCTAGGATATGTACCTAGTAGTGGGATTGCTGAAAATAGTATTTCTATTTCCAACTTTTAAGAAGATGCCATACCATATTCTACAGTGGATGTACCATTTTAGACTCACACCAGCAATACATGAGAGTTTCAATCTCATCAGCATTTGTTGTTTTCTATTTTATTGAACTTTGCTATTATTGCTGGGGGGAAATGATATCTCATTGTATTTTGATTTGCATATCTCTAATGGCTAACTCTGGTAGTACAGTGCCTAAGGCACTTGACTGCTAACCAGGAGGCTGGCGGTTCAAACCCACCAGCCACTCCTCGGAAGGAAGGTTGGGCAATCCTACTTCCGTAGTGATAGCTGCCTTGGAAACCCAAG
>NW_006921595.1:21110595-21113372 GCF_000298275.1 Orycteropus afer afer | reverse complement strand
ACATAACAACAACAACAACATATCTTTGTTGAGGTATTGAAACTTTCTACAAATTTAGAGATTAGTCTCTTGTCAGAAATGTCATTGCCAAAATTTTCCCCCAGTTTGTAGGCTTTCTATTTACATTTTTGGTGAAGTATTTTGATGTGCATAACTGTTTAGTTTTTAGGAGGTCCCCATTGTCTGGTTTATCTTCTACCATTTGTGGATTTTTGGTTATCATGACAGACTATTTATGCCATAAATTAGGGCTCCTAAGTTTGTTTCTATTTTTTCTTTGATGATCATTATAGTTTTAGGTTTTATGTTTAGGTCTTTGATCTCTCTTGGGTTGATTTTGTGTAAGGTGTGAGCTGTGCATGTTGTTTCATTTTTCTGCAAATGGATACCAGTTTTGTCAGCACCATTTGTTAAAGATACTATCTCTTCTCCATTTAATGAAAGACACTGAGAGGTGCACAAGAGTTACAGATAACAAAGTTAAGCACTATTACATACATAATCCTGCAACATCAATTAAAACAATAAAATAATCTATGATAAAATAGATTAAAATAAAATAAAAATAATCTGTCTAGGCAAGCTGAATAAGTATTGGTAGGTGAACAAGATTACGTTTATGGCCATATTATCGGGCTACATTATAGGCCATATTATCTTTGGTAGAGGATATTTCTACATACATATTTATATGTGCTGTAAATATATCCATGTATATAATAGAGTATACAGGGGGCAAAGTTATGAAAACTACTTACCCACAACCAAACTCCTTGAGGGAAGGAGTCACTGGGCTTGAGAGCTCAGGACCACAGCTCAGGGGACAGCTAAGTCCGTTGACATACCATAGTCCACAAAGAAAATGTTCTACATCCTACTGTGATAAGTAGCAAGTAGCCATCTAAGATGCAACTATTGGTCTCTCTCCATCTGGAACAAAGAAAAAATCAGAGACTCACGGAAACAATTAGGACAAGGGACTAATGGAGCATGATAAACACAGCTTCCACATCCTACCTTACTACCCTGAGATCAGAAGAATTGGATGGTACCTGGCTATCATGACCAACTTCTCTGAGTGGGACAACAGAAAGTCCTGAACAGGATGAGAGAAATATGTAGAATAAAATTCAAAATCAGAAAAAAGACCAGACTTACTGGTCTGATAGAGACTGGTGGAATCCCCAAGACTGTGGCCCTTTAATACACTTAAAACCTGGAACGAGGTTGGGAAGGTGGTGTCTGACCTGTAGCCCACACGTTAGTTCCCTCTAGCATCTTAATGACTGAAAAAAATAAGTGCAGCAGCTTGAAATGGGGATTCTGGCACTCTGAACAGCTCATTTTGTCACAGAAGGCCAAACTCAGGGGAGCAGGAGAAGAAAGCAGGGAGAGGCAGGGTAAACAGCCAGAAAGAATAAAAATAAACAAGTCTGCCCTGCAGAGCCCTGACCAGCTGGCAAGACATGGCATCAGAGGGCTCCCTGGGGCAGTGGAGAGAATGCACCAGAGGACCTGCAGCCACTCCAGCACTCACTTTTATCAGTAAATTTGGGACCACTGCTAAGTGGGAGAGCAGCATCTCTGAGAAGTGGAGCAGAGGCACTGCTGGCTCAGGGTGCCACTGAATTGGGAGTAGAGAGGGAAGCATGCCACAGGTGGGTGGCCCCTAGGACAACTCATGGTGTGGTTCAGGGCAACTATTCCAGGACAGTATTTTGGCATGAAGGGGCCTGGAGTACAGGGTTGTTGTGGCTTTCTGAACCTGGCAGAAAGTGGCAGCTCCCTACCATTGGGGTCTTTGCCAAACTTGAGCTGTGGCCCTGTGAGTAACAGTATAACATCATCATTAGCAGACTACTCAAAGCCCTGGAAATGGCTACTTGCGACTTTGAGCTTTTTTTCCTCCTTTTCCTGCCTTTCCCCTGCCTCATCCAATAGAAAAACCACAGTAAACGACCACAACACCTGCTGGCTCGAATCCTAAACCCTCTTCATGACGAACAGAGACCTGCATCCACATTCCACACAGTGATTCCATCATCACAAAGAAAACTGTAGAGCAGCCCAGCACACCTGAATTAATAACCATAAATAAATAAATAAATAAATAAATAAATAAATAAATACACCAGCTCCACCTTTGAAAAATATTAAATCATAAAATCAAGACAAAACAAATCAATACCTAATTAACAGTTAAAGACAACTTCAAAATGTCTAGGAAACAACAGGCAACCTAAAATCAAACAAAGAAAGAGGATAAGACAATAGAAATAAAATCTCAAACAGGATAAGACAATAGAAATAAAATTCCAAACAAAAGTGTCCTCCATCCCAAACATGGAGGAAGAGGAGGCAATAGAATCATCCAAGAAGGAGTTTAGAATGTATGTTTATGATACTCTACAAGAGCTTAAGGAAACCCCAAACAGAATTAAGGAGAACACAGACAGTACCCTGGAAGAACTCAGGAAAATCATTCAAGAACAAAATACCAAGATTAATGCACAATCAGAACTTATACAAAAACAGCAGTTAGAAATCCAGAAGATGAATACCAAAATTACAGAATTACACAACACAGTGGAAGCACAAAATAATAGGATAGAACTGGCTGAAGAATGCATCTCCCAACTAGACGATAAATCCTTTGACACCTGTATGAAGAAAAATCAGAACAAAGATTTAAGAGAAATGAAGAAACCTAAGAATTATATGGGATGACATGAAAAGAAATAACATACAAACATACATGTCATTGAAATTCCAGAACA
>NW_006921595.1:21107617-21109949 GCF_000298275.1 Orycteropus afer afer | reverse complement strand
ACAATGCAACTAACTAAATAGAAGGAATAAAAATTCTAGGTACAAAACATCCAAATGGAGAGGAAAACAAGACAATGTCCTCATAGAACAGATTGTTCCAAAAATATAGAGACAAGAATTCACTCCAAGGTAATCACAGAGAAAATTAATAATCCCCCTAAGCAAACCTGGAAGGAAGGAAACATATGGGTTTAGTAAGCACAAAACCAACAATAAAGAAGGAAAGAGAGAAAACACTTGACAACAAAGTGAACTCAGCACAGAAAAGTATACGGACCAAGGAAACTCCAACAATACAACAAAAAAACAAATAGAATGACAGCAATCAATTCATACCCATCACTAATTACACTCAATGTGAATAGACTAAATGCACCAATCAACAACAGAGAGTGGCAGACTGGATGAGAAAAGAAGACCCATCAACATGCTGCCTATAAGAGACTCACCTTAGACACAAATATAAAAACAAATTAAAAGTTAAGGGGTGGAAAAAACTATAGCAAGCCAACAGTAACTAAAAAAATGCAGGAGTAGCAATATTAATTTCTGGTAAATAGACATTAAGGTGAAAAACAAAATAAGAGACAAAAAAGGTCACTATATGATGGTGAAAGGGTCAATTGACCAAAAAGACATTATGATAATAATATCTATGCACACAATGAAAGTGCTCCAAAGTACATGAAGCAAATATTAATTGCATTGAAAGGGAAAATAGACAACTCTACAATAGTAGTAGGAGACTTTAACACACCACTTTCAAGGAGAGACAGATCAACTAGAAAAAAAACTCAACGAAGATACAGAAGAACTCAACAATACAATCAACCAACATATACAAAGCATTCCACCCAACAAAATCTCAATTCACATTCTTCTTCAGTGCACATAGATCATTCTCCAGAATAGATCATATGTTAGGACATGAAACAAGCCTCAATAAATTCAAAAACATTGAAATACTACAAAGCATCTTCTTGGACCACAATGCTATAAAATTAGAAATTAAGAATAGGAAGATCAAGGAAAAAACATCAAATGTGGAAGTTGAACAATACACTGCTCAAAAACTACTGGGTAATACAAGAAATAAAAAGTGAAATAAAAAATTCCTAGAAACAAATGAGAATGAAGATACATCTTACCAAAGCCTATGGGACACAGCAAAAACAGTACTCAGAGGTCAGTTTATAGCAATAAATGCATACCTCAAAAAAGAGGAAAGAGACAAAATCAACACTCTAACTCAACAACACCAACAATTAGAAAAATAACAACAAAAGAATCCTACAGTATCTAGAAGTAATGAAATAATAAAGATCAGAGCAGAAATAAATGAAACAGAAAACAAAACAAAACAAAAAAACATAGAGAAAATCAACAAAAAAGAAGCTGGTTCTTCAAAAAGATTAATAAAATTGACAAACCATTGGCAAATCTAAGAAAAGAAAAGAAAGAGAAGGTGCAAATTACAAGAATAATAAATGAAAAGGTTGTCATCACAACAGAACCAACTGAAATAAAAAAGATACTGACAGAATATTACGAAGAACTGTACTCCAACAGATTTGAGAACCTAGAAGAGATGGACAAATTTCTGGAATCACAAGACCTACTTAAACTATCCCACTCAGAGACAGAATACTTGAACAGACCCCAGAGATAGAATACTTGAACAGACCCATCACAAAGGAAGAAATTGAACAGGTCATTAAAAAAAAAAAAAAAAAAAAAAACCTTCCCACAAGAAAGTCATGGCCTTGATGGTTTCACTGAAGAATTTTAGCAAATACTCAGGGAAGAGTTGACACCTATACTACTCAAGCTATTCCAGAACATAGAAAAAGATGGAATACTCCCAAACTCATTTTGTGAAGCAAGCATAACACTAATACCAAAACCACTAAAAAGGAAAACTACAAACCAATATCCCTCATGAACATGGATGCAAAAATCTTCAACAAAATTCTAGCCAACAGAATCTAACAACACATCAAAAAAATAATACTTCCTATCCAAGTGGGATTCATACCTGGTATGCAAGGATGGTTCAACATCAGAAAAACAATCAATGCAACCACCACATATACAAAACAAAAGAGCCATATGATCATATCAATTGATGCAGAAAAGGCATTTAATAAAATGCAACATCTGTTCCTTTTCAGAACTCTCAGCAAAATAGGAATAAAAGGGAAATCCTTCAACATAATAAAGGGCATATATGCAAAGCCAATGGCCAACATTATTATTAATGGAGAAAGACTCAAAGCATTCCCCTTATGAATGGGAACCAGACAGGGATGCCCTCTATCACCACTTCTATTTA
>NW_006921595.1:21095017-21107132 GCF_000298275.1 Orycteropus afer afer | reverse complement strand
AGCACAAAAGACCTATAAAAAGAAAACTATAAAACACTACTACAGGAGACAACAAGGGATCTACATAAATGGAAGAACCTGCCTTGTTCATGGATTGGTAGACTGAATATTGTGAAAATTTCAATACTACCTAAAGCAATCTACACATTTAATGCAATCCTGATCCAGATACCAACAAATTTTTTTAAGGACATGGAAAAACCAATTACTAAATTCATATGGAAAGAAAGAGACCTCAGATAAGCACAGCACTACTGAAGAAGAAGAACAAAGTGGGAGGTCTCACACTCCAGGATCTCAAAGCTTACTATACAGCCACAGTAGTCAAAACAGCATGGTATTAGTACAATGATAGATCAATGGAACAGAATTGAAAACCCAGAAATAGACCTGTCCATCTATGGATGGCTGATCTTTGACAAAAGTCCAAAACCCATTAAATGAGAAAGAGATAGCGTCTTTAACAAAAGGTGCTGGCAAAATCGGATACCCACTTGCAGAAAAATGAAACAAGACTCATACTTCACCCCATACACAAACACAAATTTAAGTTGGATCAAAGACTTAAATGTAAAACCCAAAACTATAAAATTCATCAAAGATAAAATAGGGGCAAATCTAGGAGCCCTAACTGACTATCAAACATAACCCAGAATGCACAGGAGGTAGAAGAGAAGCTAGATGACTGGGACCTTTTAAAAATTAAATTCTTATGCCCATTGAAAGACTTCATCAAAAAGGTAAAAAGAGAACCTACAGATTGGGAGAAAATATTTGCCTATGACATATCTGACAAAGGACTTATCTCCAAAATCTATAGAAAACTTCAACACCTCAACACCAAAAATACAAAATAATCCAATTCAAAAATGAGCAAGGGATATGAACAGACACTTCACTAAAAATGATATGCTAGAGGCTAACAAACATGAGGAATTGCTTGCTATCTTTAGTCATTAGAGAGATGCATATCATCTCACCACAGCAATAGTAAGCAAAGTTCAACAGGACAGAAAATAACAAATGCTGTTGAGGTTGTGGAGAGATTGGAACTCTTGTGTTCTGCTGGTGGGATTGTAAAATGGTACAACCATTGTGGCAAACGGTATGGCATTCCCTTAAAAACTGAAAATAGGAATACCATTTGACCCAGTAATCCCATTACTAGGAATATATCCTAAAGAGGTGAGAGACAGATCACGAAGAGACATATACACGCCCATGTTCATTGAAGCACAATTCACTATAGCAAAGATATGGAAACAACCTAAATGCCCATCAACAGATGAATGGATAACCAAATTATGGTCCATGCACACAATGGAATACTGTGCTACATTAAAGAACAATGAAAGATAAGTGCATCATCTCACAATGTGGATGAGCCTTGAGGACATTATGCTGAGTGAAATAAGTCAATTGCAGAAGGACAAATATTGTATGAGCCCATTACTGTAAAAAGACAAGGAAGGGTTTGCTTAAGGAAGGGAACTCACTTTGTAGGTTACTGGGGTGGGGAGTGAAGGGGAGGGAATAATTTCAGACTAGTTGGGGGCCACACACTGAGGTGGGTAAGGGTAGGGATTGTGTGGAAAGAGTCTGTGACCAGCATGATAACATTGGGGAAAGGGAGGACACCTAATTGTGCACATAAGATATAGATAACAAAGGCTAATACCAGTATATCCACAATACTGCATTACCATTAACACCAAACACCAGGCTACAGATAAACACACAAACATCTTAGAAGATCAGATGGGGGTCAGTGAAAGGATTATACTCTAGACCAAGGATAGATTCAGCTGCAGCTAATCTTGCACAAATACCAATGATACAAAATACCACAATCCTTACAGAAATAACAGAAAACAGACATAGACCAATTCCTTACAGACAGCCAGACACTGTGGGAGAGAGATCCAATGGATCTACTGACTCAGGACCATGGCATTGGGGTACACCAGACTCAACTGGTGCAACAAAATACATAAAAATCATTGTTGAGTAGCGGCTGGGGTTTTAAAAGCTTTTGAGCAGCCATCTAAGATGCACCTAATGATCTCCTATCATCAGAAGTGAAGAAGAGTGCAAAAAAAACAAGGACATTTGGAAGCAATCAGCCCTAGGTCATGATGGACCTTGAGACCAGAAGAACTAGATGGTGCCCAGCTACCAATACCAACCACTCGGGAAGGGATCAAAACTGGAGATTCTGGATAGAGTGGAAGGAAAGATGTGGAAAGAAAGGTGTGGAACAAAATCTAAAAACAGTAATGACTAGAATTACTGGTCGGATGGAGTCTGATGGGACCCCCGAACACTATGGCCCTGGGAAAAACTTCAGGCCTGGAATAAAACTCACTCCCAGGGGCTGATTCTTAGCCCAATAGTAAATAACACATACACACAGACCACTCAACCCAGAGTGATGCACCCACATACTCTACAAAGATGCATCCCTTGGAGCACGGGGCCTGAGAGGGGCAACATTCACACAGAGGAAATGCAGAACACACAGGAGTGCATAACTATGAGGGGCATGATGAGGGGCTACTGGAAAAGGAGGGAAGGAGAGTGGGTTAGGTTTGGGGGTGGTAATTGGGGAGTGAACCAAATGTACACGAAATGTTGAATGTAAAACTAACTCTGCTCCATAAATTTGCACCTAAACCTAAACTATTACATTGAGGGAATTGCAACTAATGTTACAAAACAAAATGTGTGTTAATTATTGAAAGGAAAACTAATTTGCTCTGTAAACTTTCACCCAAACCACAACTTAAAAAAAGAAAAAGAAAAAAAAAAAGACACTCTAATAATAATTTTTAAATAAGTTGATCAAGGTCTTGGTGGAAGAGTTGGGTTGGAATGAAGATCTGGTGCCTCCAGAGCAAATTCTTACTGAGCACATTGCCTTCTATTTTATAGCTTCAGGGTACACTGGATAATATAGAGATGGGGCTGAATCCCCTGAATATCTGGGTGAATAATCTCCTCAGAGGCCCAGACAGGATCCTGTTACAAGTGAACAAAGTCAAGTAAACAATCACTGCAGGGGAAGCATTTATTATAGATTTGGAAAAAGATGTTGAAACTGAGAGTCTTCCCAATTACTGCAAGAGAAACCAAAGACTACCAAAGAGCAATGACTTTGTCACCTAAACTTGAGTTTAGGTTTTCCTACTATCCTAAATCTGAATCTAGCAGGTTCAAATGGACTTTAATTCTAGACCCTTAGCTGGATAACAGAGTGGTGATGAGAATAACTCTGTTGCTGTCCCTCAACGTCCCTCCTGCAAAAAAAAAAAAAAAAATGATCCAAGAAATAATATCCAAGTCAAAGGTGGAGTGGGAATAAAAATATACAGTTAAAAGAAGTTTCAAACCAAAAGGGCTAGTGAGAAATGTAAAAACCTATATGATGCAATAGGCCTACAACCACAAAAACAAAACATGGTGAGTAAGTTCTGGTTTTTCAATGAAGGCAAAGTTTGGAAAAATTTCATAGGTGTTGTGATTTCTTCCCTGGGTGAGAGCAAAGTATTGAGGACATCAGCTGGTTTGGCCTACACTCTGAGGCAATAGCCCACCAACCGTGTGTTGTATGGTGGTGGTTTCCATGTTGCTATGATGCTGGAGGCTATGACTCCAATATTTCATTTACCAGCAGAGTCCCCCAGGGTGAATAGGAACTTACAGACTGAGACATACTAGAAAGAAAGGCTCCAAAAATTGGCCAATGAAAACCCTATGAATCACAACAGAACATCGTCTGATTACCAGCAATCATAAAAATGGTACAAGATTGAGCAACATTTCATTCTCTTATATTATTGTGATTCAGAGGTTACTTGATGACAACTGATAACAACAAAGCAGTGTTTCAAATGAGGCTCCTTTTCTCTAAGCATTTAGTGGTTATGCGCTGTTCATTATCCAGAGAAAAAGTGGACCATTGAAATTATGTTATGTTTATTAAAATTTCTAACAAATAACGTTTATAAATTCATCATGTTCAACTACAGTGACATAATGCACACTTGTTCCAATGATACCTTTCACAAATTATGTGACATTTGCCCACAGCTCTGTTTTCACCTTACACAAATACAGAAAAATATGGAAGTTTCATTAATCTCTTTCCCAGAGATACTTTCTAAGTTTCATAGACAAATAACCTCCATAATTTATTTGCTAAAATCTTTATTTCAATGTCACTTTGTGTTTAGGAGGTCTTAGTAAATCAAGTTATGCTATTCCTTTCCTTGTACAGAAGTTACATAAAACATTAGGCCAGAGAAGGCCAAGGTACTGGTTGATCTCAGCATCACTTCCTTCTACTTCAGTGGTCTGACATGTCTAGGGCAAAATGCACAGAACTTATTCCATTGCTTTAGACACACAGGAAGTGCTAATATCATTTAATTTTTCCACTTAAAGGGAGAGGATCCACTTCTTAGGGGATGACAGATATTTTGAGGCTCAGTCAAGGCAATTAACATGAACCATGCTTTATTATTGGAAAATTTCAAATTCATGCTCACTTGAAAAAAAGGGAAGTTGAAATAAGTGTTGGTTACCAAATGCAATCAAAACAAAGAATAGAGAGAAAGTAAAAAAAAAAAAACATGTTAATTAAATCTAAACATCAGTTTTGTGTCTGACACTGTGAAAAGCATAAAAAGAGATTATAAATATGGTAAAATGGAAATAATGATCTTATCCTTCAAGTGTTATCATAAGAATGAGAAAAGTTGTATGTAAAGCACCCAGTGAGTGTTCATATGTGTTAGGCAAGGTTTTAGGAATTTTACTTAATTCTTTCAATCCTCACACCTCAACCTCATTTACAGACAAGGAAATTGAGGCACAGAGGTTACATTTCTTGCCCACACTAAGACAGCTACACTTTGTGAGAGTCAGGATTTGAACTAGGCATTCTAGTTCCAGAGACACCAGCACTAACCACTGGTTTTCAGAATTGGCCTGTTGTACAGAGGAGTTTTGAGCAAGATCTTGACTGGGAGAATGTGGCCAGGTGGGGGCAGCAGGAGACACTTTAGTCAGAGTGATCTTTCTAACATGCAACTCTCATCATTCTATTTTGCTTACAATTCAGTAAGAGTCAAGTCCAAACTTCCCGGCATATGTTACAAGGCCCTTCATGACTTGTCCTCAACATATCTAATTCATACTAGTTTTTTTGTTTATTGTTATGGTTTTATTTTTATTTTCTTTAAGACATGATATTTGGTTTTGCTAGACCAAAACCAAACCCAAACCTGTGGCCTCAAGTTGATTCTGACTTTTAGTGACCCTATAAGACAGTGTAGAACTGCCTCATACTGTTCCCAAAGCTGTAATCTTTATGGAAACAGATTGTCACAACATTCTCCCACAGAGTGGCTGGTGGGTTTGAATCACTGATCTTTTGATTAGCAGCTGAGTGCTTAACCACTGCACCACTAAGGTTCCTTTTGATTTTGCCATATTCTGGTGGTGTAGTGGTTACGGCATTTGACTGCTAACCGAAAGGTCAGCCAGTGGACATCTGCTTCTGTAGATTTATAGCCTTGAAATCCCAGTGGGGGTTGCTATGAGTTGGAATCAACAGATGTCAGTGAGTCTGGAGTTTTCTAAGCCTATGAGGTGAGGGTCCATGTTTGTCTTCTCTATGTTATATCGCCAGCACTAAGAAATAATATTCAAAATATTAAATTGACAGTAAGTTTTAGGCACCAATCAATCATAATAGACACCTGCTATAAATAACTGCATAGTGGCTAAGGCACTTCACTGCTAACCAGAAGGCTGGCGGTTCAAACCCACGAGCCACTCCTCGGAAGGAAGATGGGGCAATCTACTTCTGTAGTGATACTGCCTCAGAAACCCAAGGAGGGGTTGCTATGAGTCGGGTCCTACTTGACGGCACATAACAACAACAACAACAACACAGACAACCAGTAGGACTCTTTCATTGCATAGCTGCAAAACCTGCTGCTAGAATAACTATGGATAATTAGAACTTGTAACTAAATGAATAAATGAATGAATGAGTTTGAAAAGTCATTGTCCTTCACACTTTTTGGCAAATATTTTTGTACCTGTTACACTTTTGGCTCTATTTTATGTTATTTTTCTTCCTCAGTTCTAGATTATGTATTTTAAATTATATTTTATGGATACTTTAAAAAGTAGACTTAAATTCTTTCTGTGATAAAAATGAAATTAAATAATTCCATTTGTTGGTGAATATTAGTTTACAATCACAATGATCACTCCAAGGATTGTAAAAATCAGACCTGGCCTTAAGAACAAACTGTGCCTTATAATTCTTCCTTCTTCCAGATATAGCCATTTCTTGGCTGCTTGTATGCCTAACATTCTATTTAAGATATTTATTCCTTGGAATTACACATTTGACTTTTACAGTTTAGTAGCTAAATTACAAATTACCGTGGAATAGGCAATGTTTGAAGAATTTAATTACCAGTGGACTCTTAGCTTTGATTAATTTTGTTCAGTTTCTCTCCACTAACACTTAGAAAACTAAAAAATAAAATAAAACAAAATTAATTAAAAAGCCATCCAACACAAACACTGTATTTTCACTGACATAAAGAACTATGCTGTTAATACTGGTTATAAGATTTGGCTACACAAGAATTACATGGGGTGCTTGCTTTACACATGGATTCTGATACTCAGATAGTTTATATTTGAAAGGTCCAATTAATTGTAATGTGCAGCAGATAGATTGGGAGTTTTTGCCTCTGATGGAATATGGGTTCATATGGCAAAGTTCTATCAAGGTAAGGGATCCCCGGGCTTTATCTGTGCCTTGAGAAGGCAGCCATGGATGAGGAAGAAGGGCCATGGTAGGCATAAGAAATAGAAAATTTCCACTTTCAGCATTAGGAAATGATTTTTTGAGTGCAACATGCTTTCCTTTTGAAGATCAGAAAGTTCTCTAGTGTCTTAAAGAAAATCTTTTCAACATGAAGGATTGAAAGAAAAGGTTATTTTCATCAAACACATAGTCAACCAGAACACTTAATTAACCAAAACACTCTAATTATTTCAGAGTATTCTAATTGAGATTGATAAAATAAATAAGACATTTCGAGTGTAAATAGCTAGTGTTCTTTCATTAATCCTCTCCTTTTCAGGCACTACAAATACTGACTTTTATGTTTTTGAGTCGTGTCAAAATAATATTTTTACATTAAAATTTTCCTCTAATGAAGTCAGTGCTAACTTATGTCATGATCTTAGCAAGTTATTTAACTTTCTTAGACTTCACTTTCTTAATCTGTTAAAAAAAAAAAACATATATTTTCTATTTCTTCTAGCATTAATATTTTAAGACTCTGCTGCATTCATTATAGGTGCAAAGTCTAGGCAAGCAATGTTGTTGTTGTCTTCAAGAGCCAAACATTTTGTTGACCTTAAATGCACTTAGACCAAGTTGGTAAATTCCATCACGACTATCTTCCTGGACTCACAACTACTAATGTCATTGTTGATTTGTAGCTATAAGATTGGTCATTATACAACAATTTTTCCAAACAAGTTCTCCAATTATGTAACATATGGTTCAGTTGATATTAATCAAAGATAACTGTAGAAGTAATTCTTCAATCTGAGTATGTGTGAGTTGTGTGCTTAAATAGTGAAGGCATAACTCCCTTTGTGCAGATACTGTTAGAATTCTAGTACCTTTATATCAGGCATTCTCCCATGCAAATGGATGATTTTCAAAGTCAGAACAAAGAAAACTCCACAGTCTATCCCATCTTCTACTCTTGTTCTTTTCTATACTAGCTGGAAGCTCTGTTTGTTCACCAGGCATTCATGATGGTCTCCTAACAGATTTTAACAGTCATGACCACTCAAATATCATGATGGATGAGCTCCACATCTTTGGCATTTCCAAAAGATTTATTCAGTCTTTTCTGTTCACCTGTTTTGTTGTTGTTGTTGTTGTGTGTCGTTGAGTCAGACCCAACTCATAGTGACCCCTCCTTGGGTTTCCGAGGCAGTATCACTACGGAAGTAGATTGCCCCATCTTCCTGGTGGATTTGGACCACCAGCCTTCTGATTAGCAGTCAAGTGCCTTAGGCATTATGCTACCAGAGCTCCTTCACCTGTTTTTAGTCTACCTGTAATAAGTATTATATGTAGTTGAATTTTCTCAAATGGAATGATCTTTCCAGTAAGTGAATTTTCTGGGTAGCCAATGGTTAATTCCCAAATAATTTATTTTGAGCTTTGCTTTTGAAACTAATTTTAGAAATTGTCTTTGTCCACTTTTCTGCTTTAGCTAGTACAGTATGATCAGTATACATTGTTTGTATGCCTATAAGCTTCTCAGAGGCAGGAAATAAATCGTGTTCACCATTGAATTCCCAGTACTTATCAGAGAATCCAACCTATGTTCTGTTAATGTTTGTTCTTAGAAGAATTATTAAATCTTTTTTTTTTTTTTTTTTTGTTACTGAGAATTCTCTCTAGCCTTAGCATCATCATTCTGAATATCAGTTGTAATTTTTCCTGCAAAGTAGAGAATATTGGAGGGAATCCCAAAACACTATGAATATCCTACTTCATTTCTGATTTCCCAGTATGGGCTATCAGCTACATTTGGTTATCAGGGTACCACAAAAACCTGGGGTTCTACTTCACCTCTAAGCACATATCTTCAACCCTCCATGGACAAGAGTCAGTTGTATGTAATGATGAAAGGTTGCCCAGGCACTTGAAAGCAGGTGTCTCTTGTGATACAAACATCTTGAGGCAAAAGATCAATTTGAGTACTGAAAACTATTTAATGACATGGTTCTCATTGTGAGATCTCTGGTCACTGCCCAAAATGCAAATATGTTTAATCTGCCATAAAACCTATTGCCATCGAGTTGATTCTGACTCATAGTGACTCTCATTGGCTTTCCAAGGTGCTAAATCTTTACAAAGTACATTGCCCCATCTTCCTTCTGCAGGGTGGCTGATGGGTTTGAATCACCAGTCTTCTAGTTAGCATTCAAATGCCTTAGTCACTGCACCACCAAAGCTCCTTATACAACCTACAATCTATCTTTATACTTTGCCATACAGTTCCCATTGCCAACCTCCTTCCTGATCCATCTTATGCTGTTGTGTTAGACTGGGTTCCCTAGAGAAACAAAACCAGTAAAGCTCATATAGAGTGAGAAAGATCAATTTATCATGGGAAAATGGCTCACAAACTTATAGAAGCTGGCAAGTCCAAAGTTCTTGGATCAAACGTCAGGCTGGAGGCTTTTCCCAATTCTAGCAGCTGCAGGGCTGAGGAGCTCAAGGTTGGTAGGCAGTATACCAGCTGTTGGCTCCAACGAATGATGAACCCAAGATCTCCAGGCCAAATGGAGGATTGTTTGCTCACGGACAGTTGTAGGCAGCACAACAGAATCTCGATCCACAGAAGAGGAGTGTCTCTTTTCCCAGGATGTCCATAAATATACTGCAAGCAGGCCACACCCCTAGGGACTCCCTTTCAATGGATTGGCTGCTCAAAACATATACATCAGATCCCATCATGGGAATAACCATATCACAACTGCTTAAACCACACAGAATTGTGGTCAAGCCAAGTTGATACACAGCTTCAACTACCACAGTCCACCCCTTGTCAACTTGGCAGTTCTACACATCCTCTTAACCATATATAATCTCTAAATAAGGACAATTACAAAGTCATATTTGCACCTAACATGATACACTAACATATGTGCAACCGAAATGCATTAACCTTATTTACATTTTACAGTTCATAACAGAAGGTAACAAAAATATTTGATGCATATATACAATGAAGAAATACTACAATCACAGTCCTCATTTCTGCAACTGGTCATGTGGTCATAGCTGATATTCAGAACTACCTTCTTCCACCACCCATTCTGTATTTCCCTTTCCCTCAGCAGGCACCTCAGCTGGTCGTGGTTCTTTGCCTGGTGGGGTGACCCAAACCTTCATTCTTGAAGGGTCTAGGCTGTTAGCAGTCATATCAGAATTGGGTTGCTGTAATTTTCCATTGACTTTAATCACAGGGCATGGTAGTACTAAGAGACATCATAAAGAATCTCCTGTATTCCAGACATATTCTTCTTTACCTCCATTATGTAATGTCAATCCAATTTCCCCTTGATAATCAGGATCTATCACACCAGATAGTACAGTAATGCCCTTCTTTGTTGATCCAGAGGCATGAGGGAGCCAAAATGGCCGGATAGCTTTCTTAATTTCCAGTTCAATGCAATCAGTATTGTGTCTCCAGGTGGGAGTATTCCTCCTCTGAGACTAAAATCTCCAGACCTGCAGAGCATAGGGTAGCAGGGACAGGAAGCAAAAATTTTTGAATGGGTCACTAGGGGTAATAGTGAGTGGTACCACTCCTGTTTCCACCCCTTGGTTCCTGGACCTGTGAATCCTGGCTATTGGAGACCATATATTGGATGCTGGTTTAGAGCATACACAGCCTCCTGGAGACATTGTCCCAACCCTTTAAGGTATTGCCACCTAGCTGGCACCAAAATTGTGCTTTCAGTAGGCCATTCCATTGTTCTATCAAGCCAGTTGCTTGATAAAACGATGGTAAGAGCAGTGAATTCCATGATCATAGGCCCACTGTCACACTTTATTTGCTGTGAAGTGAGTCCCTTGATCTGAAGCAATGCTATGTGGGATACCATGATGATACCATTAAGGCATTCTGTAAGTCCACGGATGGTAGTTTTGGCAGAAGCATTGCATGCAGGGATAGTGAATCCATATCCAGAATAAGTATCTATTCCAGTAAGAACAAAATGTTGTCCCTTCCATGCTGGAAGTGATCCAGTGTAATCAACCTGCCACCACATTGCTGGCTGATCATCCCGAAGAATGGTTCCATATCACTTACTCAGTGCTGGTCTCTGCTGCTGGCAGATTGGGCACTCAGCAGTGGTGGTAACCAAATCAGCCTTGGTAAGTGGGTGTCCATGTTGCTGAGCCCATGCATAACCTCCATCCCTGCCTTCACGGCCACTTTGTTCATGAGCCCATTGAGCACTGACAGGAGTAGCTGGGGAAAAAGGATGGCTGGTTTCCACTGAACATGTCATCCTATCCGCTTGATTGTTAAAGTCCTCCTTTGCTGAGGTCACTTTTTAGTGGGCATTCATATGAGACACAAATATCTTTATTCCTTTGGCTCTTTCAGAGAGCTCTATCCACATACCTCTTCCCCATATATCCTTATCATCAATTTTCCAATCATGCTTCTTCCAAGTCCTAGACCATCCAGCCAAGCCATTAGCCACAGCTCATGAATCCATATATAATCACACATCTGGCCATTTCTTATTCCATGCAAAGTGAACAACAATATGCAGGGTGCAAAGTTCTGCCCATTGGGAGGATTTCCCTTCACCACTGTCCTTTAAGGAAGTCCCAGAAAGGGGCTGCAGTGCTGCTGCTGTCCACTTTTGAGTGGTGCCTGCATATCTCACAGAACCATCTGCAAACCAGGCACCAGTTTCTCTTCCTCAGTCATCTGATCATAAGGAACTTCTCATGAGACCATAGGTACAGACTGGGAGAGGGAAGGTAATGTAACTAGAGTGGAGACCATAGGCATTTGGGCCACTTCCTCATGCAACTTACTTGTGCCTTCAGGTCCTGCTTGAGCCCTATCTCTGATATACCACTTCCACTTAATGATGGACTGCTGTTGTGCATGTACAACTTTATGACTCTGTGGGTCAGACAACACCCAGTTCGTGATGGGCAGCACAGGTCTCATGGTGACTTGGTGGCCCATTTTTAAGCATTCAGTCTCTACTAAAGCCCAGTAACAAGCTAAAAGCTGTTTTTCAAAGGGAGAGTAGTTATCTGCAGGGAACGGCAGGCCTTTGCTCCAAAATCCCAAGGGTCTACATTGCCATGCACCAATATGGACCTGCCAAAGACTCCAAACAGCATCTCTATCTACTACAGACACTTCAAGCACCATTGGTTCAGCTGGATTATATGGCCCAAGTGGCAGAGCAGCCTGCACGGCAGCCTGAACCTGTTGCAAAGCCTTCTGTTGTT
>NW_006921595.1:21090403-21093997 GCF_000298275.1 Orycteropus afer afer | reverse complement strand
CTGGAATTAGTGTCAGTTCAGAGCCAGTGTCCAGTAATCCCCAAAAAGTCTGATTATTTCCTTTTCCCCAATGAACAGTCACTCTCATAAAAGGCCTCAGATCCCTTTGGGGAAGGCTGGGAGAAAGATTGGCATTACAGATTTTTGGCAATATATTGAGGTCCTTCCTCAAAAGGACCTGGGCTCCCCTTCATTCAAGGGGTTGTGGGTCTGTAAACTGACTGGGAACTGATTGAGAGGCTGTGACTCTGTATTCTGATGATTCAGCCTAGGCTGCTATTCACGTGACCTAGAATTCTTCTGTCTATACAAATCAAGTAAATATTTAGTAGGTTTGCCATGTATTTCCCTATTAGGAACACCATGTGCAAGAAGCCAATGCCATAATTCCACACAAGTCAGACTATTCTGATTACTCTTCCAACTCTGCTGTCCATTATGGTAACCATACCCACCTTACCTTTGTTGATTAACTGCTGCCACTTGGCCCCTACTACCACGGGGTCCAATCAGCCCCATCATAGTTAAGTGTCTTAGTTCAATTAGGGCTGTTCCCACTATCAAATCTGGTTTACATAAAATAGCAATCACAGCAGTCTTCAAGGATGCTGGATCTCCCTTCACAAATTTATTCCTTACCGTACTGGTGAAAGGCATGTCTTCTGGACTCTCCATTTCTAGCCTTAGGAGTCTAATCTGATAAATCCATTCTAACAGGCCAATTTCCCTAAGCCTTTGGATACCTTCTTCTATATTATACCAAGGCAGGTCTGGTACTTCAACTTGACTTAAGGTAGGCCACCACATAATCCATGCTTCAGTAAACCAACCAAATAAACTATTAGATCCTTTCCTAACCTCTCAAGCTGAAACATTGAATGAAGAATTTGTACTTAGTGGGCCTAAATCAATAAACTCAGACTGATCCAATTTTACATTCCTTGCACCATTATCCCACACCCTCAGCAGCCATTCCCATACAGGTTTCTGTCTGTACATGTTAGCAAAATCAAGTAGATCTTTTCAGGTATAGCATACCACCTCCTCAGTCACACTTTGTAGTTCACCTTTGTGAGGTTCACTTGGCCTTAACCTTACTTATAGGTCTAGCAGCAACAATGGGTGTTTGGGGCAGTTTCTGAGAACATTCAGCAATGTTTTCCATGGCCTCTGCCTCAGGCAATGACCCAGCAGGAACAATTGGGTTAATCCCATCAAACTGAGGTGGAGGAATAATGGTTTTACAGTAATCCCTTCAGATGGGAGGGATTCAACAGAATTTACAGGCTCTGTATCCTGATCTTCCAGACTATCTATCCATATGTCCCTATTCCAGGTTTCAGGATCCCATTTTTTCCCAAACAATGCCCTCACTTTAACTTCAGACAACATTCTGGTTTGGTAATTTAATTGGCATTGTAATTCAGCCATCCTTACAATAAGACTCTGGGTTTGGCTTTCAGCAATATCAGCTCTGTTAATAGAAGAAATAAGGCTTTCTCTCAGAGCACAACTAGAAACATTGAGGTCTTTTATGTGGTGCTTAAGCTATGACTCGGCAGCCCTGAGTTCACCTTGCTCTTTCACCACTTCGCCTAGTGTAAGTAGGACCAACCAACTAGATTCCTTATACTCCTCATGCTGACAAAATTTCAGAAAAGTATCAAATATGTGATCATCCAGAGCCTTACTTCTCACAAGTACTTGATCTATTGTTGTTGTTGTTGTTGTTATGTGTAGTTGAGTCAGACTCGACTCATAGCGACCCCTCCTTGGGTTTCCGAGGCAGTATCACTATGGAAGTAGATTGCCCCATCTTCTTTCCGAGGAGTAGCTGGTGGGTTTGAACTGCTAGCCTTCTGATTAGCAGTCAAGTGCCTTAGGCACTACGCTACCAGGTAGTGCTATTTTGTTGCCACCTCATGCCATGGATTACCAGGGCCCTCTTTACTAATAGAGGCAGGGTCACTAGTGTCTTTATGATTAATCAAATTGGAGAACCAATTTAGGAAGCCCATCATTATGATTTTGTCTCTCTAGACCACTCTCAGTACCCAATGTGTTAGACTGGGTTCTCTAGAGAAACAAAACCAGTAAAGCTCATATATATAGAGAAAGAGAAGTTTATCTTAGGAAAATGGCTCACACACTTAAAGAAGCTGGCAAGTCCAAAGTTCTTGGATCAAATGTCAAGCTGGAGGCTTTTCCTGACTCACAGCTGCAGGGCTGAGGAGCTCAAGGTTGGCAGGCAGTATACCAGCTGTTGACTCCAATGAATGATGAACCCAAGATCTCCAGGAGGAATGGTAGATTGTTCACTCATGGACAGTTGTAGGCAGCACAACAGAATCTTGATCCACAGAAGAGGAGTGTCTCTTTTCCCAGGATTTCCATAAATATACTGGAAGCAGGCCACACCCCTAGGGAAAGTCCTTTTCAATGGATTGGCTGCTCAAAACATATGCATCAGATCCCATCATGGGAATAACTACATCACAACTGCTTAAACCACACAGCATTGTGGTCCAGCCAAGCTGACACACAGCTCCAACTATCACAGCTGTTTTAAGCCCTATTCTATCAGAAAAAAAAAAAAAAAAAATCCTTACATTCTACCTCTTTGTAGAGTGCTCCTCTCAGGTACTCGCCTTCTCTGCAGTCTGACTGTTCCCAGACACTAGTGCTCTTTTGTTACTTAAAAAGAAGCTACCTCTCTAAGGGGTTCCAACAACATTCTCCTACCTCAATAGCACTGAATCCATGTTCTTTCCCTTTCAAGACTTCTCAGAGTCTTTGATATACTTATCACTGAGTTAAATTACTGTGAACTAGTTTCTTCATTGGCCTTTGCAGA
This sequence comes from Orycteropus afer afer, assembly GCF_000298275.1. Classification (NCBI taxonomy): domain Eukaryota; kingdom Metazoa; phylum Chordata; class Mammalia; order Tubulidentata; family Orycteropodidae; genus Orycteropus; species Orycteropus afer. Next base: position 21,091,143 of record NW_006921595.1, on the reverse strand, counting down.
ATTCTTAATATTCTGAGCATTTATCAAGGATTCTGATGCTTGGGTTATAATCATCTCCTTTAATATGGCTGTTATCAGCATTCTGGGGTGGCCTATGCATCCCTGAGGATGATTCCCCCCCACCCACTGTAACCTCCTAAGTTTTTTGTGTGATTCATTCCACAGAACATTTCTTCTATTTCAATAACAACTCTCAGGGCCATTTGTTGCAACGTAGATTCACTGGAACCTCTCCATCTCCAAAATCTGTAACTATAAGCACTCACACTTTGACCACAGCATCCTTTCCTTCCTGTGCTCTCACACAGCTTACTCCCACGATGTTTCCTCTTTGATCATCTTGATCTCCAGTCCTTCTTCTCCACAATTTCCCTTCCTGCAAGCCCAAAAAGTTCTTACTAGCTTTACTTCCTTCTGCCACCCCGCCCAACACACAGAGGCATCATTTAAAAAACCACTCTCTTAATAATGCCTCAACCCCCTCCTTTCTCAAGTTCTGATATCATCTGTCCACTGCATCCCCCTCCAAGGATCACACTGTATTTCTTCATCTTCAGACTTGCTAAGCATTGCTGGAAACAACTGCACCTCTGTGGAGACTGGTTTTAATGAAAATGGATTTACAATATACCTGTGAAAAATTTTTGTTGTTGTTGTTAATAATGTGAGGTAAGATTAAGACTCATTTATTTTTTTGCCATGTAGATAGCAATTTACAGGTACTATATTGAAAAGCCCTC
>NW_006921595.1:21081210-21087683 GCF_000298275.1 Orycteropus afer afer | reverse complement strand
CTGCTAACCAGAAGGCTGGTGGTTCAAACCCACCAGCCACTCCTTGGAAGGAAGGTTGGGCAATCTACTTCCATAGTGATACCACCTTGCAAACCCAAGAAGGGGTCACTATGAATCGCAATCGACTCGAGGGCAGTGAGATTAGTTGTTTTGGTTTTAACTTAATAAAATATAAATTTGTTAGCATAAAATCCAAAGCCTTTTACTATTCAGCCCTTTTTACTTGTCTAGCCACATTTCTAACCTCTCTCCTCTTTGCATTCTATATTAATTTAAACAATGTTCTGCTCCCTAAACATACTATTCACTTTTATGGCTTTGTGCCTTCTCACATGTTTGTCTCTCTTTTTAGAGTACTCATAAACAGTGCCTGCCTGTACCACTCTTACTCATACTTTAAATATCAGTTCCAGAAATTAAGGCTCCAGCCCATGAGGAACTTCCCATATCCATAATCAGACTTACCTTATACCTACTCTCATTATGGAAATTATCACATTGTACTGTACCTACTTATTTAACCTCTTCCAAAGTACTAAATTTTAATCTAAAATATCAGTGACAGATTGTGAATTCTGTAATAAATAAAAGAATTAAGAATGGGCCTATGATAAGCATGGCATCCCTGAAAGTGCTAGCTTTATATAATTGCTATTCTCTCTTTATATAATTAATATATCAACAACTATTGATTATCTACTATGTAAAATATTGTGCTTTTTATACTAGCTTAAGTATATCATATTATCAAAGCAAAAGGTGAAAGTAGATATAGTTGAAATTTATAAGTCACAACCACTTTGGAAGAAGTGAACATGGACTAGATCTCTAAAATACTGAGAAAAAACTGTTAAATCATATGTAATTCATTTCAATATTATACTTAAGAAACTTATTAGTACAAGGGTTGGGGTAAGCCAGAAATTATAATAGAGTACAAAAAAGTTTTAGACACTGGGCTAAGAAAATATTGACAGATATACTCAATGATGTAAGGCAGGGATTTTTTCTTTTTCAACATTAAGAAATACAGAATAATTGGAACGAATTTAAATGTTCAGTAATTCCGGACAGGTTAAGTAAATAATGATAAATCAATATGATTAAATGCTGTGCTCAGTTACACTCACTCATAGCCATGGAGTTGACTCTGACTCATAGAAACTCTCCTTGGGTTTATGAGGCAGTATTTCTATGGAAGTAGATTTCCCATCTTCATTATGAGGAGAGACTGGTGTTTGAACCACCAGCCTTCTGGTTAGCAGTCAAATGCCTTAGGTACTGTGACACCAAAGCTTAAAATAGTGTTGCAGGGGGATGTTGAATCCTATAGTAAAAACCATGATATATTGTCAAGTGAAAATTAACTGACCTAAAAAGAGCATTATATTATTTTTGGAAAATTCATTCTAACAATCTGGCAAAAAAGCTTTATTTACACATTACTTAAAGAGAAAATACTGTCTCAGTCTATCTCCAGCTTTAATTGCAAAATATACTTTTCTTTGTGTTGAGAATATGTTAATCAGCAAAAATGTAGTGAAAGACACAAGTCTGTTTTTTTCTAAATAATTTATTTCATTTTGCTGTTGAGAATATACACAGCAGAACGTACATCAATTCAACAATTTCTACATGTACAGACTTCAATGACACTGATTAATGACAGTCTTCGAGTTGTGCAACCATTCTTCCCCTTCTTTTCTGACTGGTTCCTTCCTCAATAACATAAACTCACTGCCCTCTAAGGCTTCTATCTACTCTTTTGAGTTGCTGTTGTCAAGAGATGTGGGCTTTGGAAACCTACAAATCAGAGTCTGAGTTCAGCTCTGTGACCTTGTACTGATAACTTAATGTCTTTGAAATTCAATTCCTTTTTCCTGCACTTCAGGATAGTAATACATAGTACCTAAGGCACTTGACTGCTAACCAGAAGGCTGGCAGTTCAAACCCACCAGCCACTCCTCAGAAGGAAGGTTAGACAATCTACTTCTGTAGTAATACTGTCTTGGAAATCCAAGAAGGGGTTGCTACGAGTCGGGTCTGACTCCACGGCATATAACAACAACAAAAATACTTACTTCACAGGATGTTGTGAAGATTGAAGAGAATTATGCATTGTACCCATGAGTGTCTGCCACATGACGGATTCCTTCTTCTGCCCTCATTTCTATTACTGACCCATCGCCTTTCCAGGGAGTTGGGAACTAGGAGTGGGACCAATTGCTGGAGTCATGAACTTAGGCTTTTACTCAACAGAATGTGTTGGGTTTGTCACATGTTCCAAGTAGTATACTAGATGATGGAAATATAGCAGTGAACAAGACACTGTTAGGAAAGTTCTAGTCTAGACAGGGACACAGATAAGTAAGTAAGCTATAACAGAAATATAAACAATAATACGTAATGTGGGAGTGGAGATAAGGAACATCTTACTCTGGGCCAGAAGTCACAGAGGAAGTGATCCCTGAACTTAGTCTTGAGGAGAGTTGTAAAATATGAAGGAAAGACAAGGGTTAATAAGATGATAATGGGAGATGAGGACATTGAAATTCTAGCTGTGACATTGTAAGGAATCTGACCTACTAAGGAAACTGCAGGCATGACACTGAGAGCATGGGGTTTTTGTATCTGTGTGAAGTGAAGCTTTTAAATCAAACCAAACCCACTGCCATCAAATCAATTCCAACTCATAGTGACTCCCATTGGGTTTCCAAGGTGGTAAATCTTTATGGAAGTAGATTGTCCAGTCTTCCTTCCATGGAATGGCTGGTGGGTTTGAACTGCCAACCTTCTGGTTAGCAGTCAAATACCTTAGGTACTGCACCACCAGATTACTAAAGTTCTAACTACATAACTGACAAAATTTATACCTAAGAAACTTCACCTTGGTAAGGATGTGAAATATGGACTACAGAGGGACATATTAGAGTTTGATAAAGAGGTATGAGGGTATCTGAAATACTTCAGACTAGAACTTATAAGGCACAGAATCAGGAAGTGTTAAGTGTAGGGGTAAATATGAAGCAATGATAGAAAATAGGCAACTGAGTACAAGGAGTGGCGGGTAAAGATGGTATTCTTAAACTTGAAAGGATTAATGGAAATTTATAATTCTGAAACCAAAAGCTTAGCCAAGGATAAGCCGGAAAACAAAAAATCAAGTTTAGCACAACTAAGCTCTGTTGCCAACATACTGGAGGATGTAACTGTCTTTGGAGTCTCTCAGCTTGAGACCCTCACCCACAACTATCCTTCTCTTAAACTGCTATGCCACTCATGGAATCAGTGTATGCAACAGATATATATATGTCCTGATTTTTTTAAATTGTGTTTTGGGTGCAAATTTACAAAGCAAATTTGTTTTACATTCAACAATTCATGCACATTTGATTTCACAGCCCCAAATACCATCCCCAAGCACAAAAAAACTCTCTTCCCTTCCCCTTCCTGCAACTACCCCCTCCCTGTGCCCTTCTTACCTATGCATTCCTGTCTGTCCAGCTTTATCTCTGTGAATGCTGCCCCTCTGGTGTCTCATGGCTAACTGATCCAAAGAGTGTACCTCCCTAGAGTAGGTGGGTACATCGACCTGGGGTAGGTGTTCTGCATGCAGGTCTTTCTACCATTGGGCTGAGAGCCAATCCATGGAAGTGACTCCATTTCTAGGCCCAAGAATAACCTGGGGCCATACTCATGGGTTCCACCAGTCTCTGTCTGGCCAGTAATTCTGGTCATTTTTGTGTTTTTTAATTTTGTTCCACATTTTTCCTCCCACTTTATCCAGGGTCTCCAGGTATGATCCCTCTCTGAGCAGTTGTCTGTCATTTATATTGTGTGAAGTCATCACATAAACAAAGGTGTCAGTTGGATGTAGATCCCAATCTCATACTCAGGGAATGGTCAATATATTTATTTCTATTGCCTATTCTCATAAAAGAGATCACCAAAAAGCAGAGCAGCAAGACAAAAATTCCTAGATCAACTTCCCCAAAATCAAGAAATTATTCTAAGTGTGTACAAAAAGAAATCTCAAGACACAAGTCAGGAATCTCTGCACAGATCTTTCTGAATTCTATGACAATGCAAGCCTCTTAATTGTGATAATAAAAACACAGAAGGAAATATGAAGTAAGAATTTAGTACAGTACACTAGGATACAAGGAGCTCTGGTGGTGTAGTAGGTAGGACATTTGGCTGCTAACCAGGTCAGTGGTTCAAACTCACCAGCTGCTCTGTGTGAAGAAGATGAGGCTTTCTACTTCGGTAGATTTAGAGCCTTGGAAACCCAATGGAGGTTTCTATGAGTCCAAATCAACTTGATGGCAGTGTGTTTGGTTTTTGGTACACTAAGACACAATTGTTGTTGTTGTTGTTATGTGGCTTGGAGTCAGACTCATAGCGACAGCTCCTTGGGTTTCTGGGGCAGCATCACTATGGAAGTAGACTGCCCAACCTTCCTTCCGAGGAGTGGCTGATGGGTTTGAACCACCAGCCTTCTGGTTAGCAGTCAAATACCTTAAGCACTACGCTACCAGAGCTCCTTAAGACACAATAGAACTAAAAATGTATTCAGTGGGTTACTATATTGTTCTGCCTTTAATATGCATATTGCTTTTTGAAGAACATGTTACACTATGTGTATGGAAATATTGTTTGCAATTATTTTTGAAAACTTTGTCAGTAACGTAAGCCTTTATTAATAATTTTTATAAAAAATTATGTTGAATTACCGTCATTTTTACAGGCAGTCCCCGGGTTACAAACTTCTGATTTCATACAACCCCCACCTCTAGTTATGAACCAACTGGTAAAGCCTTCACTCTCCTTCCTGGCTCCCTAGATCTGCCAGGTTAATCACTGCAGCTTCAGCTACTCATTGGCCCAGCACTCTCACTTCCTCCTCCTCTTTCTCCCCTCCATTCTTCCATTCTAGTTCCTGCTCTTTGCAACCGCCACTGGACTGCAACATCCCCCTCCACCCTGAGGGAACTGATTTTCTACTCTCTGTGACCAGCTCCTTCAGTTCCACAGGTGGACAAGCCTCCAGCCATCCCCTCCCACAGCCGTCCTCCTATGCCTGTATCTTTGCATATGGAGTTATTTCTTCCTGCCCTTCTTTTCTCTCTCCTCCTCCTCCTCTTCATCTTGCATCTTTTCCTTTCCCCATTTCTTTCTCAAAGTGGCAGGCCTTCTTATGGCTGCACGAAGCAGAAGGGCTGGGAAGTCCCTGGCCCCACGCACAGCTCTGCTGCAGACACCACCACTAGCCCTGCAGCTTCAACCCTTCACTGGCCACCAGTGTGGGCCGCCCTTGGCTTGGGAGAGGGCTCCCTGCCAGTTGCACCGTCTTGACCCGCCCCACACGCTGCCTCCCCTGGTTCAGTAACACATATCAGAACAATTACTGTATTATTATGTTAGCGATATTTTAGTGTATCTGAAAGTGTTTTTACAATGTTTTTTTATGCATAGAAAGGTAACTATATACTAAGACAAACATTTGACCAACTGACATTTTAGATACCAAACATACTTAACTGTTCTGACATACAAACAGATTTGACTTAAAAATAAATTTAGGAATAGAACTCATTTGCAATCGGGATTGCCTGTATTTTTCTGATGGAAAAGTGGATTTTCAATAATTAATTCTGCTGCTTGAGAACTACCTGGGTCTTTATAGGAAGCAAAAGTGTAGAATATGCTCATTCTGCTAGAGAAACTATTCTTTTCCTTTGGCAATTTTTGGAGTATGTGTATGGCCTCTGGAAATAAAAAGAAACAAAACTTGTTCTACTGTTAATATATGGTTTCCCTGACATATTTGCCGTAGAGATGATGGGTAATGAGTAAAGAAGCTGAGAAATTATGGCTACTTTAATCTCATCAGCCAGTACACCATGCAATTATTGCAAAATTCTGAAATCAGAATTTCCTCCCAGGGAACTTCCTTGAAATTTGTTCTCCTTCTTGTTGTCTGCATGATGCAAAATCTTAGAAACAATCATGTACTAAGTAATCTACCATTTCATTTTAATGGTGATTAGATTTTTTATTGTTATTATTTTGTGTTATCTTACTATCTTTTATTGACACTATGGAAGGCATTGTGTGATATTCAATATTGAAGTGTTCAGTTCTTTCTTACATAAGACACAAAACGTGAAACAATTAAATAGTAAAATAGAAAGGTAGGTATTTGGAAAAAGATTTTTAGTTTTATATTTTAAATTGCAGTTGGGATCAGTGTGTTGAAGCTCGCAAGGTAAATAAAAAACAGTCACCACTTTGCTCACACAAAGAGAATATGTTTCCCAGCCTTATCTGCTGCCTTCTTCCTCAATACTGGCCCCTTTCATTACAGCCAATACCAAGGACCCACATTTGATGATCATCTGAAATTCTACCTGGGGAATAGTATCTGCTGACGCTAAACTTTCTAAATCAAAAGTCATGCACACACACACACA
>NW_006921595.1:21061680-21064281 GCF_000298275.1 Orycteropus afer afer | reverse complement strand
CCTCAGAAACCCAAAGAGGGGTCTCTATGAGTTGGATCTGACTCGACAGCAGTGAGTTTGATTTCTTTTTTCACATATATACTAGTATATATACGATTTTGTATCTTGTTTTTTTCATTAAACAATATACCCCAAAGATCTCTTCATATTAGCACATAGATATTCCTCATTATTTCTTACTGCTGAATATTACTCTTTTGTATGGATGCATTATAAGTAATTCAGGCAGCTCCATATTATTAACTACTTGGGTTAGTTCTAGTTTTTGCAATTACAAATAATACACAATGAATAACTTTGTTCACATGTCACTTTGGACTTGTAATAAGTCTATTTGTAAGACAGATTCCTAGAAGTAGGCTATTTGGTTCAAACTGTACATGCATCTTCAGTTTGGGTAGATCTTCCAAAGTCTCCTCTATAGTATCTATAGCATATGGTAATCCTACCAACAATGTATGAGAGTGCCTATTTCTTCAAAGTATCATCAACAGAGTCTCTCATCAAATTAGATTTTTGTCAGTCTGATAGGTGAGAAATGATCTCAGTGCATTTCTGTTCTATGATTGAGGTTGAACATCTTTCCAAATGTACAAGAACCATTTGGACTGTTATTCTTTGATCTATTTGTTTATATATTTTAACATATTTTTTGCAAAACTGAATGGAAAAAACATGGGCGTAGAAATTAGAAGACTTAGGCTTTATCATGGCTTCTCGTTTCCCTTGTCTTGATCTTCTACAAACAAAATTTCTCTGAACTTGTTTCTGTCTGTCACCCAAAGTGTTTCTGAGGATCGAGTAAAAGTAGTATATGAATATGCTGTTGGAATCTGCAATACTTTGTGTGTTCAACTCTTCATCATCACTCAATAATCTATACTACTCTTTTGATTCAATTTATTCCTCTTTTCTCATAACGTTTAGAGTCTATGTTCTACAGCTTATAGTCATCATAACATCTGTAACAAAAGCTTTAGTTGCCTAACTTCTCAGACAACTATTTCTATTAATGATGATTTAAATAGGAAAAGAGTTGCTAATTCAAGAAACAAGTTGCTTTTATTTTTAACTCTTTTTTTTTTTTGGCTTTTTTAGTTATTTAGGTTAAAATTAAGGTTTGTCCGCCTTTCAAAAGTTAGAGCATATTTATTATTCTGGTAAAATCTGAATATTTGTGTAAAAATTCTAGAGGAAGTTCCTTTATCATGATTAGATACTTGAGTAGTCAAGCCAACAAACAAAAAGTATAAGAATTGTTAAAATGGCTCTTCCTGAAATTTCCATGGACTCGAGCAGTGCCTGTAGTACATTGCTGTTACCGAACATGTCTCAAAATGAAGAGTTCCTCTTAACTGTTGTTTCAGGAATACTTCTTAAATAATAATAATAATGGAATGGAAAAAGCCATTTCTCTTACCCTTTTGACACTGGTAAATGGCAAGATTTCTTATAGAAGAAGAAATGATAATTGTTTATATAAACAGATTTCATTCTTTTCAATTATTGCTTTTGGCAGGGTATAAAGAGTTTAATGTTTACACTGTAATGTCTGCTACCTAGAAGGTTTGGTTACCCTGGACAAGATGTTCATGACCTACTTGCTATGCTCTAATGATAATGCTGCTTGATATAGTTAAGTTATATAAAAAGGGTAATTAAATTACTAATCAAGAAATATGAGCTATATGCAAATTGAAGTTCTTAAAGTTTCCTAAGAACTTAAATTGGCATATAGCTCATATTTCTTGACTTATTTTTCTTTATATTTTTGATTTAGGTAAAATATTTCATCATAATTTTTCATTTGACCACTTCAGATCCAGAAGATTCAAAATTAAAAAAAAAAAAAAAGCAAGGTATAACTTACAAAAGAGAACTGACTAAGTAGACTGATTCGGACTTTAGATCTTAATCTATAAATATGTGCTATTTCATTATACTATTTATTTTACATATAGGATAATCCAAAATTGAGCCTTTACATACTTTCAAATTTTAAAAGCACTACATAAAAATGAAAGCCAAAATTTCAACTTTGAACTAAGTTTTCAGGTTCAAAACATAAAAGAGGAGCCTTAATTTCACAAACTTCTTTCCAAATTATTTCATTGCAATTGTTTTAAAAGCTTATGTGGACTTTTGTTTTCTTTACTGAGGAACATCACTGAAATTCAATGTTCTTAAAACCTATATTATATTTCTTGCAAGATTAATAAGATGAAGGAAAAGGACAGGAAAAACCCAAGAGTCAATTATATAATTTGCATTTTCAGAGACTTGCTTACAAACCTTAACTAAAAAATAAGTCTTAAATTAGATTAATTTAATATTCATTTGATGGCAGAAACCCAGAACTTTTTATTTTTTAAGAAGGTTTCATGTTTGTTAGTAGGTCAGGCGGAAGCCTGCTTTTTCCTTTTTTACTTCTCAAATTCTCTGAATTTGGCAACATGTATACAGTATCTAGAAGAGAGAAGTGTTTACCATGAATAAAAAGGCAAAATGTTTATGATTAGTTCCTTTTTTTTTTGACTGATGACGATAGGTGATATGTTTGACTAATATAGTATAAGATCATTAGTAAAAACTTTACCCATT
>NW_006921595.1:21056844-21061530 GCF_000298275.1 Orycteropus afer afer | reverse complement strand
GAAGATTGGGCAATCTACTTCTGTAATGATACTGCCTCAGAAACCCAAGGAGGGGTCGCTATGAGTTGAGTTCAACTCGACAGCACATAACAACAACAACACAATATATTTATAGGCTATATAATTTGACCACACAAGATAGACTAGAATAGAAAGAAATGTCTTTATACATTATGTTAAAAGAAGAGGCTATATGAAACAGGTATTTGACTTAATGAAAAGCAAAGAGCTTTAGAAATGCAGATTAAGAGAATTCATGAAGAAAAAATAAAACTTCTTAGGTATAAGCAAAAACATTGAGGGAATGAGTCACTGAGCCTGGGGGTTCAGAACTATAGTCTTGGGGGACATCAAAGTCAATTGCATAACATAGTCCAGAAGGGCAATATTCTATATTCTACTTTCATGAGTGATAACTGAGGTCTTAAAAGATTGGAGTCATCTGAGGTGCATCTATTGGTCTTTCCCAACCTGGAGCAAAGAAGGGTGAAGAAAATCAAAGATGCAAGAAACAATTAGTCCAAAGGATTAATGGGCCACACAAACTCCATCATCTACAACCCCGAGACCAGAAGAACTAGATGGTGCCTGGCTACCACTGCTGATCAATCTGAAAGGGATCACAATAGGAGGTCCTGGATAGAGTGGGAGAAAAATGTGGAACAAAATGAAAAATTAAAAAAAATATTAATAAACTTCAAAATCATAAAAAAGACCGAGCTTACTGATCTGATAGAGACTGATGAAGCCTTTGACATTATGGCCCTGAGACACTCATTAAACCTGGAACTGAACACATTTCCATTGCTCAACTTTCAGCCAAACAGTAGACACGCCTAGCAGGTGAACACCAGGGAGTTATGCACTCCTTAGAACAATCAACCATGCAAGCGCAAAAGGATAGCATTTATCCAGGGATAAATCTCAGAAGGCAGGAAGTGGCAGGAAATAAGGAGAAATGAAAATGGGAAATGCAGAAGTAAGTAGGAAGAGTGCAGTTACATTGTGAGGATTGCAGTCAGTGTCACAAAATGAAATGTTTATGAATTGTTCAATGGAAAATCAATTTGCACTGTAAACTTTTGCCCAAATTACAGTACAACATTATTTTTGAAAAAGAAGAAGAAGAAAGAGATTGTATTCTGGGCATAGACATTTTTAAAAATTGACTTGAAAGGATTTTGGAGGTTAAATATTTTATAAAGACGTCCCACAACTGAAAATGTTATTAAATGTTTTAAGATTCTATAGAAAAAAAACTTACCAGTAATATAGATAGACAGACAGACAGATAGATAGGTAAGATAAGAGAGATAATTTTAAGGAAATGGCTCATGTAATTGTAGGGGCTGGCAAGTCCAAAATCCATTGGCCAAGCAACAGGTTAAAAATGCCAGTAGTCTGGTATTGGAATGTTTCAAATTGGTAGGTTACATGGTAGGGGGCAAGAAGAATGATTGTAGAGTATCTATTTCTAATTTGGAAGCAAAAATTCTAACTCTAGTATATGAATATGCTGTTGGAATCTGCATTTTGATATTAATGCTTTCAACTGATGTGTGAAAGAAGATAGCGGTTACCTAAAGCTGGGGGAAGAAAGGGGTTGGTAGGAATTAGAAGTGACTGCTTGTGAGTACAGGGTTTCTTTTGGGAGTGATGAAATTGTTATTAAATGCATTGCACTGCTGGTTGTGTACTCCATGAATGTACTAAAAACCATTCAATTTTATACTTTTAATGGGTAAATTTTATTATATATGAGTTATATCTCAATAAAGTTAGTTTTTTAAAAAGTAGTATGTATATAACTTGGAAGTTTAAATGACCCCTTATTTTGAAGAATTTTATCTTAGAAAATTAATAGAGAGATACTTAGGTTTGTCATGCATAAACTTTTTAGTTTATTGCAAGCTATCCATGACAAGGCATGCAAGTAAAATCTGACAGCGTTCATTTAGAAGTGGAGAATCAGAATTAACAATTACAATAAACAATGTTAATGCCCAAATCTTTATACTTCAGGTTTTTACCTTTAATCAGAGGTGTTGGGAGGAAGGCTTAACCAGAGCTTGGACTTGGCAAGAACCCCTCATAGCTAGGGTCCAAGATCTGTGCCAGCAAAGAGAATTTCAGTTCTATTTCTGCATTCTCTCAGTGAGTGAGCATAAAATCAGAGTTCATATGTGAATTTTTTACCTTGGCTCCACACAACAAGGGCCAGTGTGACATCAAAGACTAATACATCTTTTCTCTAGGGTTAGACAGTATCTAAATGATCCATCTTTTCTTCAAAGTTATAAATAAGAGAGGTTGTTTAGATTTGTGTTTCCTTGTGTCACAACATGCCAGGTCAAAATGAACTTACAGGTTGTTTACATTGTTTACATACTTCACCTGCCTTTCTGTTTCTATGTCTAAGAGCAGAAATTTTCTAAATAATTTTCTTATGACTTACCACTTTCTAAAGGCATAGTTAATGTTGCAGAGCCTCAGAAGGTAGACATACTTCTGTTTCTAATCGATATTTTCACTGCTTATACATATGTGATGATAGAAATGACTCTGGAGGTCGCATGGTAAAATTTTGCAAGACTAACAACTTATTCATTGAAAATACCTTTTTCAACAACATAAACGGTGGCAATACATGTGGACATCACCAAATGGAATACGAAGGAATCAGATTGACTACATCTGTGGAAAGAGACAATGGAGATGCTCAATATCTTCAGCCAAAACAAGGCCAGGAGCTGACTGTAGAACAGACCATCAACTGCTCATATACAAATTCAAGTTGTAGCTGAAGACAATTAAAATAAGTCCACAAGAGCCAAAATATGACCTTGATTACATCCCATCTGAATTTAGAGACCATCTGAAGAATAGATTTGATGTATTGAACACCAGTGACCAAAAACCAGACAAATTGTGGAATGACATCAAAACATCATCTATGAAGAAAGCAAGAGGTCATTAAAAATATGAGAAAGGAAGAAAAGACCAAAATGGATATCAGAAGAGACTCTGACACTTGCTCTGGAATTGAGAGTAGCTAAAGCAAATGGAAGAAATGACAAGATAAAAGAGGTGAACAGAAGACTTCAAAGAGCAGTTTAAGAAGAGAAAGTAAATTATTATAATGAAGTGTGCAAAGACCTGAAGTTAGAAAACCAAAAGGGAAGAACATGCTCAGAATTTCTCAAGCTGAAAGAACTGAAAAAAAAATTGAGACCTCAAGTTGTAATATTGAAAGATTCAATGGGCAAAATATTGAACAATGCATTAAATATCAAAAGAAGATGGAAGGAATACAGAGTGTACCAAAAAGAACCATTTTGGTAGGTAGTATGTAATCAATAAATTATGGTACTGAAAGAAGAAGTCCAAATTGCATTGAAACCTTAAGTTGTAATATTGAAAGATTCAATGGGCAAAATATTGAACAATGCATTAAATATCAAAAAAAGATGGAAGGAATACAGAGTGTACCAAAAGGAGTTGGTGAATGTTTATCCATTTCAGGAGGAAGCACATGATCAAGAACCTATAATGAAGGAAGTAATGAATCTGTACTAAAGGAATTGGTAATAATAATAATAATACAAGGCTCCAGGAATTGACAGAAAACCCATTAAGATGTTTCAACAAACAGATACAGTGCTGGAAGCACTCATTGGCTTGTGTCAAGAAATGCTGAAGACAGCTACTTGGCCAACCAAATGGAAAAGATAGATATTTGTACCCATTTCCCAGAAAGGTGATCCAACAGAATATGGAAAATATAGACAATATCACTAATATCACATGCAAGTAAACTGTGCTGAAGATAATTCAAAAACAGTAGCAGCAGTATATTGACAGGGAACTTCCAAAGATTCAAGCTGGATTCAGAACAGGACGTGGAATGAAGGATATCATTGCTGACAACAGATGGATCTTGGCTGAAAGCAAGGAAAACCTGAAAGATGTCTACTTATGTTTTATTGACTATGCAAAGGCATTCAACTGTGCAGATCATAACAAATTAAGGATAAAATTATGAAGAATTGGAATACCAGAACACTTAATTGTGCCCATGGGGAACCTGTACATAGATCAAGAGGCTGTTGTTCAAATAGAACAAGGGGATACTGCATGGTTTAAAATCAGGAATAGTTTGCATTAGGATTGTATCTTTTCACCATACATATCCAATCTGTATGCTGGGCAAATAATCTGAGAAACTGAACTATATGAAGAAGAACACTTCACCATGATTGGAGGAAAAGTCATTACCAACTTGTTATATGCAGATGACACAACCTTTCTTTCTGAAAGTGAAAATGATTTGAAGCATTTACTGATGAAAATCAAAGACTACAGCCTTCAGTATGGATTACACCTCGACATAACCAAAACAAAAACCCTCACAACTGGATCAATAAGCAACATCATGAAAAATGGAGAAAAGATTGAAGTTGTCAGAGATTTCATATTTCTTTGATCCACAATCAACCCTAATGGAAGCAGCAGTCAAGAATCAGACAATGGTGAAGAGAAGGGCAATGTACCAAATGTGAGTGACCAATATGGCACCACTGAGGATGAGAACGACATAGAGAGGTACATGGGAGGTACAGACAACAAATATGAACCCTTTTGCACATACAGTACTGCGTTGTCAGTGAAGGCAAACATGGGTATATG
>NW_006921595.1:21055246-21056744 GCF_000298275.1 Orycteropus afer afer | reverse complement strand
ATAATTCACTGCAGTGGCCACACAGAACTCACAGATTATGGGGTTTATTAGGGAAGCACCAGGCTACAATTCAAATTCAGGAAAAACGCTCAGTCTCTCTCAGTCTTGTCATCTCTCAGCCAACAGTCTCTCTCAGTCTCTCTCCCAGAAGTGCGTGCCTCTTGGTGTCTGTCAGCAATGAATGTCTCTTGGTGTCTCTTTCTCAGCAGCGCATGTCTCTCAGGAGCACGTTTCTCTCAGCAATACATCTTTCTCAGCCAGCAGTCAGAGAGACTTCTTCTGCCTCTAGGAGGCCTCCTTTTGAGCCTGGCAGAGTGGCCAAACTAACCAATCATAAGATTAGAATTCCATACACCTGAGGGAGAGAGCAAACTTTCCAGAACATTTCTTTGGGCTGCTCACAACAGAAATACCCCAGGTGGATAATTTTGTCAGGAGCTACTCAGTTTCTCACAGCAACCATGGAGTTTACAAAGACTTATGGCTAAAAAAGCCATACCAGGTAATTTACTATACTGCACAGTTATAGCTTTTCACCATATATATTTAGTCTGTATGCTGAGCAAATAAAATACGAGAAGCTGTACCATATGAAGAAGGTGGCATCAGGATTGGAGGAAGACTCATTAACAACTTGTGATCTGCAGATGACATAACCTTAGTTGCTGAAAGTGAAAATGACTTGAAGCAATTACTGGTGAAGATTAAAGGCTGCAGTATGGATTACACCTCAACACAGAGAAAATGAAAATCCTTGCAACTGGACCAACAAGCAGCATCACAATAAATGGAGAAAAGATTAAAGTTGTCAAAGATTTCATATTACTTGGTTCCACAATCAACCCCTGTGGAAGCAAGAGTCAGGAAATCAGACATCATATTTCAATGGGCAAATCTGCTGCAAAAGACCTCTTTAAAGTGCTGAAGAGCAAAGATGCCTTTTTGAGGATTAAGGTGCGCCTAACCCAAACCATTGTCTTTTTAATAGCTTCATATGCATCTGAAAGCTGGACATTGAGTAAGGAAGACTCAAGAAGAGTTGGTGCTTTTGAGTAGTGGTGTTATTGAAGAATACTGAAAGTACTGCCAAAAGAACCAACAAATCTGTCCTGGAACAAGTACAGCCACGGTGCCCCTTGGGAGTGAGAATGACCAGACTTCAACTCTCCTACTTTGGTCATGTTGTCAGAAGGGATCATTCCCTGGAGAAGGATATTATGCTTAGTAAAGTAAAGGGTCAGTGAAAAAGGGGAAGGCCCTCCACGAGATGGATTGACACAGTGGCTGCTACAATAGGCTCAGGTATAGCAAGGATTGCAAGGCTGGCACAGGACTGGTCAGTATTTCATTTTGTTGTACATAGGATCGCTATGAGTTGGAGAAAATTCAACAGCACCTAACAACAACAACATACATACATACATATTTTGAAAGCATAATAGTAACCTATACCTTACAGGAGGAGCTCTGGTAGTGTAGTACCTAAGGCACTTGACTG
>NW_006921595.1:21037377-21054911 GCF_000298275.1 Orycteropus afer afer | reverse complement strand
TTTTTAAAAAAAAAAAAAAGCTTCTTTTACATGGCTTAAAATTTAATTACACAAATTCCAAAAGATGAATTTATTTAGCCATTCAAATAAACTTCCTTGATAATTCTTGGTCCATCTGGTACAATCTTTGGTAGCATGTTCAAAAGCATGTACCGATATCATAAATGCTGCTTGTGTTTGTAAAATTCACAGTTTAAAAGAATAAAGTTATTAATGAAAAAATGATTTACAAATAGTATGTATATTATAGTTCTAATATCATAAAATAACAATATGTGTTGTGTGCCTGTACGTATAGATAGACAGACAGATAGATAGAGATACCTATAATGCATAAATATGTCAAAACATTTGGATTGACTTGAAAAGTTTCATTTGCATACTTACTTAACCCAAATAATTTGTTCGCCCTTGATAGCTTTGTAAACCTGTGGACTTTTCAATTAAATGTCTTTCTTCAGAAACCACTGCAATCAGAATATGAGCTATGAAGACTAATGAGAATGGTTTTGTTCAGTTATTTTATGGTCCAGTAGTATTACTACTGATTTGTAATAAATTTGCCCTCTGACTCTGGACTCTGAAAATGTAGATGTCATGACAGTATTTATGCAAGAATTTGATGAGTATTTTCATTGTGACCTGTTACTGTTTTCATTGAATTTGTGAGTCCCTTACTTTAATGCTTGTAAAACACAATGATTTTAAAACAAAGTGGAAAATTCCATCAGCCTTATGTGCTCCCAGTGTGGTGTAGTGTATTTGAAAGAGATCCAGATGCCATTGAGGCACTTTTTCCAGTAATTCTGCTAACTTCTCATCCACTTCTAGGCTATGTGGCTTTGCAATCTTTTATGACATATGCAATTACAAGACATGTATTCATACCACACATGTACTGGACATGACAGAGAATGGGGACTCTCTAGGCTTGGTGCTCTCTAGGCTTGGTGTTTTGAGTAGAGACCTGTGTTTCTGGGTGTGCTTGTTTTACGTTGGTAAAGAGAAGAAGAAAATCACTCTCTTTGAAGGTAACAATTTTAGCCATCTCTATTCTTTCTACAAAAAAAAAAAAAAGGCTGAATTCATGTGAACATATATCTAATGTGCAAAATGCTTAAGAAATATAGAAGTTATAAGAATTAATAAGATACAGTCAGTACTTCCATTATCCCACTGATATCCTTTCAATGTGATGGTGATGTACTTGGTTACCATGTTTATGAAATGGCAAAAAAAGAGGCATAACTTCACTATCAGGTATTGGTCCTCTGAGTACTACATCAAACCTACCTATCATTCCTCTCTCCCAAGTCAAAGTAATCTCCAGTAAATTGTTTTACAGGGAGTGCTGGATAAGAGAAAATTCCAAGACATTTGACACAAACCTGAATTACTATTACACAGAGTGATTCAACTGGGTACCCATCTTAAAGTAAATGTACAGGCTTTTCCTGCAGAGGAAGTGTCCCAGTTCATGATTGCTGGCAGGTAGGACCTCCATAATTCTCTAGTGAAACTGGGAATATTTGTGTAATCTGGATTGTATCTGAAGATGATATGGGAAAAGTTATCTGGAGATAATTACTTTCCAAACTCAGGAAGGCATGTTTCTCTTCAAGGTATGCATGCTTTATTTTTATATGAATTAAGGTATAGGAGGAGTTCAGTGATACAGAAAATAACAATTAAAATGGATCTAAATGAAAATAAAAACATTGTATTGCTATACTTATTTTTAAAGGAAGGTAAAGTGTCTACTGCTTTACACCTGGGAACTGTAGGCCTCTGAAAACAGGAGATGATTTTAATGAAATTGGCAACATCACAAGGACAAAATAAAGCATAGTTTTATAAATTGGGAGCAGAAAGTCACAAGAATAGTCTGAAATAAAGATAAAATAATTAAAAAATAGAATAAAATTAAAATCATCTTTGGGAAAAATGAAAAAGATGGCAAGTGCAAAAACTGTTAGAAAATAATCTGATAAAAGAAACAGAAACTTTTCAAAAATGTGATGGGAAAGGGCAACAAGTGAAAATGGTAGGAAGTATGGTAGAAAGAGAGAGCAAGAATGGTAATTCCAGTTAGGAATTTACGTGTTCCTGGGGGAGGGGGGGGACACATGAAATCAATGAAATAATCAAAGCAAAATTAAATATACATTTTCTGAGCTTAAAATAGATTGCTCTTAAATTCTAAGAATTATCAATGAAAAATACCAATACAGTTAAAATAGTTCCTAACAATATTTTAATTACCTAATGAAGGGAAAAATTTTTTATTATTACTAAATAATTCTAGTAATAAATTATATAATCTTCACACCAATTCCACGGTATAGACACTTTTTTTTTACTTAAAATTTTCATATATAAATATTTAAAAATTTTTATTCTGATTTCGGTAAACGTTTACACAGCAAATTTGTTTTCCATACAGCAGTTCACACACATTTGTTTCACAACATTGATTGCAATTCCCTACAATGTAACAGCTCTCTTCCCAGTTCCCCCCCTGTAGTTACATCTACCCTGTGTACTGCTTTCCTATGCATTCCTGCCCTGTGGGCTATCTCCCTATGCAAATCCTATTCTTCTGTTCTCCCATGATTGACAGTTCTAAGCAGTGTATTTGCCTGATGTAAATGTTCACCCTATATGCCTGTCTATTGTTTGTCTTGAAGCCACAGGAGTGAGTTCAATTCCAGACCTGAAAGGTAACTAGGGACCATAGTCTCAGGATCTCACCAGGCTCTCTCAGACCAGTAAACCTGATCTTTTTTATGATTTTGATTTTTTTTTTTCAAATTGTTCTCCTACTCTGGTACAGAGACTATTATTTTCATTTTAAAAATAAAGACTCTAAAGATAAACACATCAAACAAAAATAATAATAATAATTAACCAGGATTACCCACTATTATTTAATGGTAGAGGTGTGTGTCAAACCTTCTCTCTTGGAATTAAGTGGCTGGGCTCCTAACTGTGGCCTATTCTATATGTCAGCAACCTTTTGAGGGAACAGAATTGTGAATCAAGAATTTAAGGACAAGATAAGTTGCTTTCATATAGGAATGCAACTGAAGGAAAATCTCAGATATAGAAAATATAACATCTATGTATACTCCTTGAGGACATACGCCAGAGCTTAAGAATGAATTAGTTATTGTATATGTATATATAGTGGTCTGCCTTAGCTCAGTTTGGATCCCATACTAAGCAATGTGCTTGGATGTGTGTTTTTAACGTAAAGCTTAGTACTAGAGGACTTCCTTCAACTTTTCTCCCTTATCTCTGATCTTTTCCCAGCACTTGGAAATGTCTTTAATTCTGTATTCTGGAGGGAATCTCTTGTTATGTTTCATGATCACTGGTAACAATAATTGGTGCTATTATGTTTCAACATATTCTTTGAAAAATAACTATACTGTATACATGGCAGGTACACTGTGCAAGAAAATTATTAAATTGAATATTTTTTAATGATTTTTATCTTTTCCCGTCACACAGGGTTATTTAAAGCAATAGAAAAGCTATTTTCTTTCCAAGTATTTTGAATGATTATCTGCTACTTGATTATAATTCACATTAAACATCCTGACAGTCAAGGGTTGTTTTATTTTAATTGAAAGTTTAATGATCTATTCACTGTAGGACATTATTTCTAAGACAAAATTCTTCATAATTACTCACGGAGGAATAGCAGGACCTCTTGCATAAACTACAACAAGCTTCTGGGGTAAAATTGTGAGCTTTTCCATTTCTAAGATGTTACATTACAGAGGATACTGGCTTTCTCTCTAACGCAATATTGCAGAAGCTACACAAAAGAGAGAGTGAGAGTAGGAAGAATAAATTCATTCAGCTAACAAGAAAACTGTGAGACACCCTCTGTTTCTGTGAGTAGTGACTTGATGTAAAGGTGACATAGCCACAGCTTTAGGTAGAACAGGCTTGGGTACCACTGTTGGTGATAGACTGGAAGACGTGTTCTTAAGTTATTTCTGTGGGAGAAAATAACTGCATCTTCTAAATCTTTCTATTGTCCGAGGGATAACAAGAGTTTAATGTCCATCGAGGGTGAAGAAGTGACAGCAATAAGAAAGGCAAACAAAGGGACACCAAATTATTCTTCCTTCTCCTCTTTTCCTCCTGGCAA
Source organism: Orycteropus afer afer (assembly GCF_000298275.1). Lineage (NCBI taxonomy): Eukaryota > Metazoa > Chordata > Mammalia > Tubulidentata > Orycteropodidae > Orycteropus > Orycteropus afer. The sequence continues at coordinate 21,050,749 of NW_006921595.1, read as the reverse complement.
TTGCTCCAGAAATTAGTAAAATTTCTTAAATTGAATATTTTTTAATGATTTTTAAGTTTAAATCAAAATAGGCTATTACATCCCTATATATGTGTGTGTGTATATATATATATATATATATATATATATATATAAATTTTCTGACTCTAATGAGTAAAATTTTTACCCATTCCAAAGAAAGGTGATTCCACAGAATGTGGAAATTATCAAACAATATCATTAATATCACACGCAAGTAAAATCTTACTGAAGATAATTAAAAAATGGTTGCACCAGTATATTGACACAGAACTTCCAGAAATTCAAGAAGAGGACGTGGAACAAAAAATATCATTGCTTATATCAGATGGATATTGGATGAAAGCAAAGAATATCAGAAAGATGTTTACTCACTAACCTATCTGGAAGGAAGACTGGGCAATCTAGTTCCGTAGAGATACTGCCTCAGAAACACAAGGGGTCACTATGAAAGATGTTTATTTGTGTTTTATTGGCTATGCAAAATCATTTGATTGTGTAGATCATAACAAATTATGGATAACAATGAAAAGAATGGAAATTCTGGAACACTTAATAGTACTCATGAGGAACCTGTACATAGATCAGGAGTTTGTCATTTGAACAGAACAAGGGGATACTGCATGATTTAAAAGCAGGAAGGGAGTGTGTCAGGGTTGTATCCTTTCACCATACTTATTCAATCTGTATGCTGAGCAAATTATCCGAGAAGCTGGACTATATGAAGAAGAATGTGGCATCAGGATTGGAGGAAGACTTATTAATAACCTGCAATATTCAGATGACACAACTTTGCTTGCTGAAAGTGAGAATGACCTGAAGCACTTATTGATGAAGATTGAAGACTACAGTCTGCAGTATGGATTACACCTCAATATAAAGAAAACAAAAATCTTCACATCTGGACCAATAAGCAGCATCATCATAAATGGAGAAAAGATTGAAGTTGTTGAACACTTCATATACTTGGTTCTACAATCAACACCAATGGAAGCAGCAGTCAAGACATCAGATCATGTATTGCATTGGGTAAATCTGCTGCAAAAGACCTCTTTCAAGTGCAGAAGAGCAAAGATATCTCCTTGAAAACTAAGATGTGCTTAACCCAAGCTACGGTATTTTTAATCACCTCTTATGCATGTGAGAGCTGGAAAATGAACAAAGAAGACCAAAGAAGAGTTGATACTTTTGAGTTGTGGTGTTGGCAAAGAATATTGAAAGTACCATGGACTTCCTGAAGAGCCAACAAATCCAACCTGGAAGAAGTGCAGTTGTAATGTTCCTCGGAAGTGAGAATTGCCAGACTTCATCTCACCTACTTTGGTCATATTGTCAGAAGGGGCCATTCCCTGCAGAAGGATATCATGTTTGGTAAAGTGGAGGGTCAACAAAAAAGTGAAAGGCCCTCAACAAAGTGGATTGACATAGTGGTGACTATGATGGGCTCAGGTTTAGCAAGGATCATGAGGCTTGCACAGGACTGGGCAATGTTTTGTTCTATGGTACATAGGGTCACTCTGAGTCAGAGCTGACTTGATGGTACCTAACAACGACAACAGCAATGAGTAAAATTAAGGAGCTCTGGTAGTGTAGTGCGTAAGGCATTTAGCTGCCAACCAGGTCAATGGTTCAAACCTACCAGCTGCTCCATGGGAGGAAGGTGAGGCAATCTACTTCCATAAAGATTTATAGCCTTGGAAATCCAATGGGGTCACTATGAGTTGGAATCGACTCTATGGCAATGGTTGTCTTAGTTAAAATGGAGTAAAATTAGAATTAATAACAAAAATAGGCAGAATAATTAAAAAAATTATTTGGCTTAAAGTAATAAACCACCCTCTATCTGAGATATTTAATTTTATTCAGTACGGTTCATTCATATCAACTCAATGATTCAGTTTCTGATACTTGAGTAATACAAGTGAGAAAATATAAACATACATGAGAATACAGGAGTCCAAGAAACCCTCTTTCAAACAACTTCCACAAGTATCTTTAACCATGGAGCCATAATTAAAGAGAAATAATGGCTACAATTTATTGAACAATTTTTATGTTTAATGTGTATTTTGATTTATATATTTTGCATATAGTTCTTTAAAAAAAGATTGAAAAAAAAAAAAAAAAAACACTTGCTCAATGTCACACACCAAGTAGAGGCCAAGCCAGCATTTGAACTCCACTCTACAAGATTAGAAAGCTCACTCTCTTTCAACTAAAGATAGCATCAGTTATCCAAGATAAAGAAAAATGTTGTGTAGAAGTAGATGTGCTGAAAATTGTGTTTGCATGATTAAAAATGAATTTAAGAAGTTTACTATTTTATGTGTTTAGTACCACACCATTCATTCATGCAAGCATTTTGTTGTGTTTACCATATGTAACACATCACACAGAAAAAATCCACTGATGAAAAATTTTAAATTCATAATATTTGAGATGTCAAACTTCAAAAACATCTCTCTTCAAATATCAGAAATAAAACCCCTCAGGAGTCATTTTGAAATTATACTAAAATACAAGTTTCCTTTGAAAGTGGAAAATCCACCAAATGAAATAACAGTTACTTACTGATCTTCTTTAGCTACTGGTAGGCTGCAATGTTGGGGAACTGAAGATCATAAAAACATCAAAGAATAAGGGGGGAAACGTGCCTGTAAATGAAACCATCAAAGTAATTGCTCTTCTACATTTTATTGATGGCATGTGATGTACTAGGTACAGTACAATCTGCACTCTTTAAAAGTCATTTCTAAATGAGAACCATAGAGATTTTATCTTTCCTAGTAAATACTTTTGTTTATCAAAAATAATTCTTTTATGGAGAAAGGACTAATAAGAATTTTTCTCACACTGAATTTAACCAAGCAAACTCAATTAAATGTGAAGTCTTACTGAAAAATTTAAAAAGTTCAATTAGGATCAAGAATTCAAATACAGACTCTGGTCATTCTAAGAATATATTCGTAAAAAAAAAAAAAACCTTTTTCCTTAAAAATATCATATGTAAAAGGAAGCAAAGATTTTTCTTATTCATTTCAAATATTGAATATTTTCTAAAGTCTTTAGTCTAAATATTCTCTTGGAACTATGTATTAACTCATTTAACTATTGCAGATATTAAAATATTTTTAAAACTATTAGATCTTAGAATAATATAAAACAATTTTTATAGTAGATGTCACTCTCCTCAGAACATGAGAAAAAATTATTTTTGATGACTGTATGCCATATTTGTTTCTTTACTAATTTAGAGATTTAAAATTTATATTTTCATTTCTAAATTAGTTTGTTGAAACAAACTACATTATATTTATCATTGGTCTCATGGTAAATTACATGTCAAATAATTTCTGACAACAGACAAAGGAAATATAAGAATGTAATGAAAGGACATTCCATGACTGGATGAAGAAATCCATAAACCAAAGACTGAGCTACTATGATATAAGAACTGTTGAGAGTTATCGGAGAACTATCATGATAGTTCAGAGTTGCACTTCCCTTTTTATTTGAAGATAAAGCTTATACCAATACATACAAAAGACCAGACTTACTGGTTTGATAGAGACCCACTAGACTATGACCTTTAGACATCCTTTAAGCATGGAACTGAACTCACTCCCATAGTTCAACTGTCAGCCAAAAAATAGGCAGGCCTGTAAGGTTAGCAATAACACCAGGGAGGTACACACTTCTTAGAATAATCAAACATACAAAATCAGAAGAGCAGCAATTGCCTGGGGATAAAGCTCAGAAGTTAGGAAGGGACAGGAAATAAGGAAAAATGAAAATGGGGAATACAGAGGAAGTGATGCGAGCACTGTTACATTGTGGGGGTTGCAATCAATGTTACAAAAGAAAATATGTATGGATTGTTGAATGGAAAACCAATTTTCTCTGAAAACTTTCACCCAAATTAAATTTTTTATCTTAATAATTTTTTTTAATTATGTGAATAAAAATTCTGATAGAAAAAATATACTTAAAGCACTTACATCAAGTTTTGTGCAAAGAATGTGCTGTGGTGACTATCTCCTTTACCGTATCAGAAGAACTGGAAGTGCCTGGCTACCATTACTGAACATTTTGAGCAAAGATTCCATGAAGAAACCTGATCAAAAAGAACAAAATTTTAAATTCTCTTGGACTCTAGACTTTCTGGAATCATAGAGGGTAGATGAACCCCTGAAGCTATTACCCTGAGATAATCTCTAAACCTTAAACCAAAAATAGCCCGTGAAATCATCTTAAAACCAAACCATAGCCTAACTAGTAAAAAAAGGTCTGTCTTGAGTACTATGCTCTTTTAAGAACTGTTAATATGATAACAAATTGATAACAGAAACTTAAAAGATTAGTGTTCTGGTTACCTAGTGTCACTCTGACAAAAATATACCACAAATGGGATGGCTTGAACAAACAGGAGTTTATTCTCTTACAGTTCGGGAGGCTACAAGTCTGAGTTCCAAGTGCCAGGCTCTAGGGGCTGTGTGAAAGCCCCTCGACCTTGGGCTTCAGCTCTGCCTCTTGCTCCCGGCCCACTGACACTAGAGGCATCTCTTCACTCAGGCAGCTACTGTCTGCTGAGGTAACAAGCCCAAGGTTGAAAAATAAAATGGCACAGTCCCGATGTTACCAAACCACACAGCAGGCCAGTTATTCAAGTCCATTGAAAGTCCCAAGGTTGGCAGAGCATGGCAGGCTGCTGAACAATGAGATGGCTACTTGCAGGGTTCCAGCATGCCATAAACTACAGACTGTTCCCCAAGGCTTTTCTTTATATATGTAGGAAGCAGACCACATCCCTAAGGCAACTACTCAGCTGCTCACAGGAGATTCCACCATGGAGTTGATTACCAGTCTCATCATGTGGAGTACTACATCCAGCTGCCCAGCCACTCAACCAGGCCCAGCCAAGTTAACACACAAATTTAAGCATCACAATTAGGTAAGAACCTTAGAGGGCAATGAGTTCATGCTAATGAGGGAGGAACAACTCAGAAAAGGAGGGTGAGAATGAATAACTTTAAGGATGTAATCAGTGTCACTAAAGAATACATGTAAAGACCATTGAGTTGGTATCTGTTTTGCTGTATATATTCTCAACAACAATTACAACAAAATAAAATTTAGGAAAAAAATAGCTAATGACTGACTGGGATATAGTGCATTAGTTAATATTAAACCTAAGTAGGAATTTTCATTGTGATCTTTCCATTGGACAATTTGAAAAGCCTGACTTTTGGTGCACTGAGTTTGAGTTTTATATCATGAGAACAAACTGAAAATAGCAAAAGAAGTCTCTTCCAGTGTAGTTTTCTTGAAATGGCATGAAATAGTTAAAATCTAATTATCAAGCATTTCAGCTTTCCACTACCAAAGCTGTGAATCCTTATTTGCATAATTATCTCTATGTTGTACTCACAGTTGTTTTTGGCTTTTTACATCAGGCTACCCTCCTTGTCTCTGAATCATAAAACCAAACCCAAACCAAACCCACTGCCAACGAGTTGATTCCAACTCATAGTGACCCCCGTTGGTTTCTGAGAGGGTAAATCTTTACCGATGTAGATGGCCCATCTTCCTTCCATGGAGTGGCTGGTGGTTTGAACTGCCAAACTTCTGGTTAGCAGTCAAATGCCTTAGGCACTACACCACAAGAGCTCCTCTGCATTATAAAGAGGAGCTTCAAATAGGAGCAACATTCAAGACCATTGTCTGTGACCCCTAGTGCACTACTCCATTTGATGTCAATCTGCTTGATTATTTGACATCTCAATGCGTATTCTTCATCATGCTTTCCTTTGTCCTTCTAGATTTGATGACTTTTCCACTCTTCTGGCATTTGGAAATTATCATGCTCTATGGATACTGTCTTTATCTCCCCCTTTGGTTCTGTGTTCTCTTATTGTTTTTGAGGAGGTTATGCTTCTCTACTCCTAAGCCCTGCTAATAATATCTCTTACATGTTTCTGCTAGGAGCACTTTCATCACAGGCTCCATCAACATGACCAGCACCATTATAACTAATGTGTTATCTCATGTAATTCTCATAATTTCCATATTATTACTACTATTCTGCTTCAGTCAAATGCAACAAAGTTTGAATGGTTGTTCTTTTTCCAAGGATCTTTCTGGGAAGATGCCTTTGCCAGTCCTAAGAGATCTTTCTAGCATTCTTGTGTGTCTGCCTTGCAGTTTCAACTGCCTGTTGCCTAATGCATGTAAGTTTAAATATGTTCTAAGAAAAATATCCTCTTCACCTAGTGCAAGTTGAATTTGGAATTTAGGAAGGATCCATTTAAGGTATTGATTCTAAACTCTAAAGACAATCTTGATCATTGGCTGCCATTTCTCTTTCCATTCAGTATAGATCACCTCAGTAAAGCCATTTATTTTGAAACTTGGGGTAAATTTGGAGATAGTCAAACCAGGAACTTCTTACAGACAGATAGTCCCCAAATCAGATTATATTACCTAATCCTAGTCATGAATAAATGTTATTTTTAGTTCTTAGAATATTATATTCATGCCCAGGGTTTAGGTGAATCACTTTCCTTTCCTGAGGAGATAAATTTACTAGGGCAAAGTAGTAAAATAGAGAGAGGATTGAAATATTGATTATAGCTAAGAAAAGCTAAGAGTCACTACACATCCTTATTTGTCCCAGGAGCTATCCCAGTCCAGAACTGTTAATATTTTGTCCAATAATTATGACGAATTGAAATATGGTCAGAATTGGGAGGTTAGGCTGGAAATGGTGCTACCCAACTTTGTCCAGGTTTTTTTTTTTTTTTTAAATAAGTTCTATTTCTGAGATTCTCTTTTTTTAATTTGTTTCAAGAAGATTTGCAATTGATTCTTGAAGCATTTTTATTATGACTGCTTTCCTTGTCAGATATTACAACATCTAATTTATTTCATTTTTGGTGTCAGTGGATTATATTTCTCATTCAGATTGTAGTTTTCCTGGTGTTTAGAATGATGACTGATTTTCTATTGTATCTCAGACATTTTGGTTATTATTTTAGGAGACTTTGATTCTAGTTACACCTTGTATTTTAGCAGGCAGTTGCCCTGTTTAGATTTAGCATATACATTCTGGCCTAACTTTTTTGTGTTTAGTTCCAGTGAAAGTTTGGTTTTCTGAGGTCTTGCCATGTTATTTTGGTCTGCTTCGATCTTATGATGCTCTTGTGGCTCCCACTCATTCTCTGCTGGTGATGTGTCTGTGGATAGAAGGTGCTTCCCTGGGCCACCTGTTGTTTCAAGTCAAGCTACTAGGAGAAGAGTTCCCAGAGAAGCAGAGAAAAGTGAGTCTATACCTTCTTGTTCCAGAACTGGAAGTCAGCCCAGGTCTTTAACCAGCCCTCCTAAGTGTTCTTGTGTGTTCATGACTAGCAATGTGCAAGGATGTTTTCAAAACATGATCCATGTAGAGGAACTTCTAGATGACAACATCCAAGAGAGGAATATACCCCGTCAATGTTTGGAAGAAACGGCATTGCTGCAAAGATCAGTGGATATGTCTATGTACTCAAACTGGGTGATACATTTCTTAAAGCTTTTTCCATTTCTCATCCTCTGTGTACTTTGTGAAAACCCAGCTCTATGGAATTGGTTCAAGAGGGCTGCTATCAGGGAAATTTCCTGCAATTTCAAGTCGTACCTTCACTGTGGCCCCAGAAATCCTGGCAAAGATAAGCTTTCTACTGTCTTCTTTGTGAAGAATATTTTTCCTCCATAGAGAAGGTGAAGAGTATTTTCTCATTATAAAGTACTCTATGCCAATATCATGTGTCTGCACATCACTAAAAGGCTAGCTGGCATTGCGTATACTTGTTCAAAGACGTCTCTACTCCCCAATTGTATCTCAGCCTGGATTTTCTTCATTCCCTAACCTTAATCTTGAATTTGGCTAAACATGCTAAACTAGAGAAAAGTGCTGGAGATATACAGATTTTTTAAAAAATAATAATACAAACCTGGTTCTCAAGAAAGGTAGTGTAATAGAAGAAAAGTTACATGTACACATGAACAAATAGCTAAAATATAGTCTAAGTGCAACATTGTAAGTATGGACAAGGCTAGAAGTCTTAGATTAGAACTGCTTTTGACAGGTAGTAGAATCAGGGAAGATTCTGAAGAGCAAGCGATTTTTGAATTGTTAAAAGATGAGTAGAAATCAATCACATAGGAATAACCAAACCAAACCCACTGCCATTGAGTACATTCCAACTCATAGCCACCCTAAAGGACCAAGTGGAACTGCCACATGGGGTTTCCAAGGCTGTAAATCTTTACAGAAGCAAACTGCCTTATCTTTCTTCCATGAAGTAGTTGGTAGGTTTCAACCACCAATCTTTTGTTAGCAGCAGAAAGCTTTAATCACTATGCCACCAGAGCTTCTTTCCACATAGGAATTGTTGTTGTTATGTGCCATCAAGTCGGCCTCGACTCATAGCAACCCCTCCTTGAGTTTCCGAGGCTGTATCACTATGGAAGTAGATTGCCCAACCTTCCTTCCGAGGAATGGCTGGTGGGTTTGAACTGCCAGCTTCTGGTTAGCAGTCAAGTGCCTTAGGCACTATGCTACAGGGATAGGGGAAAGATATTCTAGGCTGAGCAAAGTCCATGAGCCAAGACCCAGAGGTATAGAGCAATAGTATGTGTTGGGGAGCAAGTTTTCTTCATTGCTGGAATATAAAGATGAGATGAAGCCACAAAGTGATTTGCATACCAGCAAACGAAGCTTAAATTTTATCATTGAAGAAATAGGAAACATATCATATTTTAAGGTGGAAAGAGCTGATATGATTACATTTGTATTTTAGAAAATTTTATTTGTAAGACTGTGGGTTCTTACTCTGGCTAAAATTTGTATTTTAGTATTTTATGAGTAAGTGATATTTAAAACTCATTTAAAATTTTGAATTTATAACCTCCTAGTCGATCTCATTCTCCTTTCAAAGGACAGAAGGACCCTAATATTTCGAAATATCGATTTTGACTCATAGCAACCCCTCTTTGGGTTTCTGAGGTGGTAACACCACGGAAGTAGATTGCCCAACATTCCTTCCAAGGAGTGGCTGGTGGGTTTGAACCACCTTCTGGTTAGCAGTCAAATGCCTTAGGCACTACGCCACCAGAGCTCCTGATATTATATAAATTTAAGTGCAATAAAAAAAATCTTAGGTGCCTTATATCTCTCAGATTAGGTTTCTGTAAGATTAGCTGTCAGCTTCCCTCTGGCTGTAGGTTACTATAAATGAAAATATGCCTGTCTATCTTAAAAGTGGAAACTTCCTTTCTTTGTGAATTGTCTGGTAAGCATCCAGCGATATGAAAAACTCACTCCTGGAATACTTTCAAATATCTTGCCCTAGTCTAGGAGTTCCTGTCCCCTGTAAGCACAGAGTATGCTTGTCTGTGTTCCTACTTTGTGTCCTATATAAGCTTTCCTGGCAACTACCCATAAAGGTAGACTTCACTCCTTGTTTTCACATTAGAAATAAATTCAAAGCACTCACTGGAAGAAAAAAAAAAAAAAAGATTATATAAGTAATGGAAAGTACCCACCCATTACTGGTTTCTTCTTATGCATACTTCACTGTACGGCTGCTTTATGCTGCTCGATAAGATGATTACTGAAGAAGATCCACAGATAGTGACTACGACAGTGAAGCTGTGAAGGTACCATTTGAGGTTGTCTCTCCCTGTCTCAGACCCTTCCCCTGCCACGATGACCCAGGGAGGCAGGTAGGCTGGCAACAGGACTGTGGGTTCTTACTCTGGCTCTGAGGTTACACAGATTTCACAGGCCATAGCTATCACTGCAAGAATAAAATCACTTTTTTTCTTATAGTCTGGATTTTATGGAGAAAGATGCAATTGCTTTTGGCACCTTAGGTTCTTTATGTAAAACGCTCTGCATGAGGGAAGCAGAAGGGACAAACGTGGTTGAAAGATAAATAGAATTATAACATAGCGTATCAGTATCTCATGTTATTGGTGGATATGACTTTCACAGATAAAAACTGAGTATCTCTTGTATAACTGACATTTAGTCCGTTAGCCATTTTTAATAGAAGAGTAGAGAAATTACTCGACTGTGGCTTTTGCTAGTACTTTTTATAGCTGTGGTGTGGTAGGAAGTAGGCCCCAAGTTCCCTTGGCAACAAGTAGAGTAGAAGTGATACACAGAAATCTGAATCATCAGTGAATCATCTGAGGATTTCTGTTTCCAGTCTTTGGAAATAATTTACTGATTGTTTTTTATTTGTGCAATATTTGCTAACTCCATGTGAACACCTCAGAGAGCCTAAAGGTTTACTCTGGTCAATCATTTAAGAAACATTTTGAATGCTCCAAGTGGACCTTAACACTGGTGTCCAAAAGAAAAAAAATCTGTCCTTTACTAAGGCAACACTTACTTTTGAGGAGGAACACATCAAGGCATCAGCAATGGGGAAGTTCCCTTTCTACAAAGAAATCTCATGTGCCCAGCAAGATGTCAAGATATTGCTTCATTTAAACTAATTTTTTCCTTATCATCTGTTGTTGTGTACCCTGAAGTCTATCCTGATTCACAGTGAGACCCTATAGGACAGAGTAGACTGCTCCGTAGGATTTCCTAGGCAGTAATTTGTATGAGAGCAGATCACCAGGTCTTTTCTCCTGCAGGGCAACTGATGGGTTCAAACTGATGACCCTTCAGTTAGCAGTAGAGGGCTTAACCATTGCATTACCAGGGCTTCTATCTTAGCATCTAAGAAGGGTTATTTTTATACAGCTCAATGTTAGTCACTTAGAAATTTTTCAAACACCTAAAAAGTGAACTTATAATGCTTCACAGCTGAAGCACACACACACAAGCACAAAACCTGCATGTGGCTTGTGGACATCAGTTTCACCTACTTACTTTATTTTTTTTTCCCCCGTTAATATATCACTTGTATAATCCTACAAAAAGGGCAAGGGGGCAGTTTCCTCTGACCTCCTCTAACTTCACAAGAGAGAAAGAGAATCACCATCAGCAGCTTATTCCTAAGAAGCTAGACATGCCCCATTCTCCAACCTTTGTGTCAATTCAGACACCAGCCATCCCTCCCATGGCACTCACTACTTCTCTGCTGGGTTTGATAATTCGTTGCAATGACCGCACAGAACTCACAGAAATACTCACATTTATGGGGTTTATTATGGAAACAACACTTCACAATTCAGGTTCAGGAACACTCAGAATACAATTTTTCGATCAGGATAGCCTCCCTTCGACCAGGCCTTTAGGCATGCCTCTCTTTGGCCCTTGGCCTCTCCGCCTGGCCTCCACACTGCTCTGGCAAGTGTTACAAAGCTTGTTACCTCTGCTGATAGAGGCACCTAGGGCACCTCACTCTGCCTACAAGCCTCCTATCTAAAGGCACTCAGCTTTCTTTCTCTGTGGGCAACAAGCCCGCCACACGTCTTATGCCAGTCTCTTGGTTCTGTTACCTCTGCTGCCACTGTGTCTCTGCTGTCTTTCTGCTAGCATCTCAGCCATCTCTCTGCCATTGTCTCAGCTATCTCTCTGCCAAGGAGTTCCAGCGCAGGGATCTGGGGTCCAAGGACATGCTTTATTCTACCTCTTCTCTCTTGATTGCAATGAGATCCTCTTTCTGCGTCTTGGAAGGCTCACTAGCAGAGTAACAAAACTGACCAACTCCCACATGAAGTTTCCATACACTTTATTTCCACAGTCCTACTCCCACAAGGGGAGCTCTGGTAGCATAGTGGCTAAGACACTTGCCTGCTCACCAGAAGGCTGGCGGTTCAAACCCACCAGCCACTCCTCGGAAGGAAGGTTGGGCAATCCTACTTCCGTAGTGATACTGCCTCGGAAACCCAAGGAGGGGTCGCTATGAGTCAGGGCTGACTCGACGGCACATAACAACAACAACAACAACAACTCCCACAAGGGTGCCATGTACCTTATTTACATTATCACTAAACTATCCAATCCCCTTGGTGGGCCACAAGCACCTTACATTTGCATAGTTCCACTTAGTCATTTGCTGGGAGTCACAAAGATCATGGCTAGAAGAGCCATACCAAGTAATTCACTGCACCACAAATCCCTTTGTCTCCATTCCTGTGGCTCTCACCATATTTCAAAATTTACCATGGTTTTGGCTCACTGACTCACATTATCCTTTACCTGATCCCCTGTACAGAGAAAAGTTACTTCCCCTAAAAATGAATTTTTCTCATGTCAGCATCCTGGTGAAATGCCTTCTATGTCTAAGGTTTAATGTTTTCTTGAGGACTATGGCTTATTTGGGAGCTCTGGTAGCATAGTGCCTAAGGCACTTGATTGCTAACCAGAAGGCTGGTGGTTCAAACCCACCAACCACTCCTTGGAAGGAAGATGGGGCAATCTACTTCCATAGTGATAATGCCTCAGAAACCCAAGGAGGGGTCGCTATTAGTCGGGTCTGACTCGATGGCACATAACAACAACAACAACATGGCTTATTTATCTCTTTATCTGCAGCATCCACCATGAAACCTGACCCCAAAATAATAGATTCAGTAAATGTTTATTGAATGAATTATAATAACTGTGATGTTTTTATTTATGTGTCTCAATCATTAAACCGAATGCTACTTGTGAGTAAAAACCTTGCCTCATAAATTCTTTGTATACCTGGCATGATATCTGGTATATTATAGATGTTCAACCAACATTCATTAAAATGATGAATGTAATTCAAATCCCAGACTCTTGCATGCATAATGCAACCTTCTCTACCTATTGTTATTATTGTTAGATGCCATAGAGTCAGTTCCGACTCATAGTGACACCATGTACAACAGAAAGAAACACTGCCTGGTTCTGTGCTACCTTAATCTTTGCTATGTTTGAGCCCATCTTAGCAGCCACTGATCTTGAGGATCTTCCCCTTTTTCTCTAATGCTCTACTTTACCAAGCATGATACCCTTCTCCAGGAACTGGTACCTTCTAACAATATGACCAAAGTGCAAGAGACAAAGTCTGACCATTCTTGCTTCCAAAGAGCATTCCAACTGTACTTACTCCAAGACAGATTTGTTCATTCAGTATACTGAATGAAGTCCATGGTACATTCAGTATAGTTTGCCAACACCATACTTCAAATGCCTCAATTCTTCTTCAGTCTTCCTATTCATTGTCCAGATTTCACATGCATATGAAGCTACTGAAAATATAATGGTTGGAGTCAGGCATGCTTTAGTCTTCAAAGTGACATCTTTGCTCTTTAACACTTTAAAGAGGTCTTTTGCAGCACATATGCCCTGTGCAATACATTGTCTGATTTCTTTTTTTTTTTT
>NW_006921595.1:21028776-21032832 GCF_000298275.1 Orycteropus afer afer | reverse complement strand
CTTCTTCTGAATCCAGCTTGAATTTCCCTTATCTAGGTGACCTCATTTTCAACTACTCTCTTCCTTCCTGAGGAAAGCTTTTGCACCATTCAATGTCTATTATTTCCCTCATGTGAATTACCCTCTTACTACTTACCTAAATTCCACCCATTCTTCAAGGCCCAACAAAAGTCTTACTCCATCAAGAAATGGAGTGACTGCTTGACTTCTCCAGCCCTCACAGATCTTCATCTTCTTTAAATTCATTGTGTACGTGAGCTTTATTCAAAATTCAAAGTTTTTCCCTAATGACACATTCTTCTGTTGATTGCTCATTTTTTGACAGCTCTCTCCTCAGTGAGGTCATCTATTCCTATTCCCTGACTTGACCCACATCGTAATGATCCCCCAGCTAGTGCCTTCATCTATAGCCCTGATCACTCTCTGAGCATTAAAGCATAGGCTTTTCCATTGAACCTTGGGTTCATATTAAGTTTTATGAGTGTGTAAATGGAGTTCTTTGGTCTTTAAAGGTAGATATGCTCTTGGTTTTATACTCTAAAATATTTGTGGATAAAATGATACATTGTTTCAAACTCATTTCAAAATTATGTGGAGGGGGATAAATGAAAGAGAATATACTATTCTACTATTTTTTGTATTTGAAATAAACAAAGTAATTGTAGATTTTATGGTAACTCATTTCCCTTTAGTTGATTCTGACTCATAGTCATCCTACAGGACAGCGTAGAACTGCCCAGTATCCAAGGCTGTACATCTTTACCCATGGAGTAGCTGATGGGTTCAAACCACCAACCTTTCAGTCAGCAGCCAAGTGCTTAACCACTGCACCACCAAGACTCCTATGAAAGAAATTTTCAGGTTGATATGATCTTCTGGACTAGCTGGGGAGGTGGAGGGATGACTTTAGATTTGGTAATTTGGGAAGGTATGAGCAGAATTTGAAGCACCAAGAGAAGGCAGACAGATTGGAGAACATTCCAGCAGTGAGAAATGCAGGTACAAAGGCTATAGATCCTAAGAAAGGAGTATTAAGCAAGCAAGAAGGTACAGGAAAGATGAGGCTGGAGAGATGGGTAGAGGCCTTATTACACAGACCCTGTAGGTCATGGCATAAAATTGAAAGAAGACTCATTAACAACTGTGATATGTCAATAAAGCCTTGCTTGCTGGAAGTGAAAAGGATTGGAAGCACTTACTGATGAACATCAAAGACTACAGCCTTCAGTGTGGATTACAACTCAACACAAAGAAAACAAAAATCTTCACAACTGAACCAGTAAACAACATCACGATAAATGGAGAAAAATTGAAGTTGTCAAGGATTTCATTTTACTTGGATACTCAATCAACACCCATGGAAGCAGCAATCAAGAAATCAGATAAAGCATTGCACTGGTTAAATCTGCTGCAAAAGGCCGCTTTAAAGTGTTAAGGAACAAAGATGTCACTTTAAAAACAGGTGCTCCATGGTATTTTTAATTGCTTCATGTTGTTTGTTGTTGTTGTTACGTGCCGTCAAGTCAGACCCGACTCATAGCGATCCCTACTTGGGTTGCCAAGGCTCCTTGGGTTGCCAATCTATGGAAGTAGATCGCCCCATCTTCCTTCCGAGGAGTGGCTGGTGGGTTTGAACTGGCAGCCTTCTGGTTAGTAGTCAAGTGCCTTAGTCACTATGCTACCAGAGCTCCCAATTGCTTCATATGCATGTAAAAACTGGACAGTGAATAAGGAAGACTGCAGAGGAATTGATGCATCTGAATTGCAGTGTTGATGAAGAATACTGAAAATACCATAAACTTCCAGAAGAATGAACCAATTTGTAGTGGAAAAAGTGCAGCCAGAATGCTCCTTGGAAGCAAGAAAGGCCAGACTTCGTTTCTCATACTTTGGTCATGTTGTCAGAAGTGACCTGTCCCTGGAGAAGGATATCCAAAAAAAAACGAACCAAACTCACTGACATTGAGTCAATTTGACTCATAGTGACCCCTCCTTGGGTTTCTAAGCCAGTGTCTCTACGGAAGTAGGTTGCCCAGTCCTCCTTCTGAGAATTGGCTGGTGGGTTCGAACCACCTGCCTTCTGGTTAGCAGTCAAATGCCATAGGCAATATGCCACCAGAGCTCCTAGAAAAGGATATCATGCTTCCTAAAACAGTGGGTCAGTGAAAATGGGAAAGACCTTCAATGAGAAGGATTGCCACAGTGGCTGTGAGGATGGGTTCCAGCATAGTAAGGATTGTAAGGATGGTGCAGGACTGGGTAGTGTTTTGTTCTGTTGTACATAGTGTTGCTGAGTCAGAGCTGACTTGACAGGACCTAACAACAACAACGAACAACAGAGTAAAGTTGAAACAGAGTAAAGAAACACCAACCATAGAAAGCTAAATTACCAACAAACTTTTCATTTTTCTCTCTCATTTTTGTATTATTTTTTCTTCCTATCAGTAAAATTCCTGATTTGGTTCAAATATATTAAAATATCTTAGCCAATATCAAACATTTTAAAATTTATGTGGTTATATTTGATTTTTTTTCCTTTCTTCCTTTTAGTATAAAGATAATATTCATCATTAAAAAATTGTAAAATATCAGATTAAAAGATTATATGAAATAAAATTTTACCTCTAATGCAAAAACATAAATGTAAATATTAATAATATATTGGTATATTCCCCAAAAATATTTTTAAAATTATGTTTGTGGTTATCTAACCTCTAGAAAACGAGGTAAAATAACATAGGTGGCAGCTTCTGTTTAGGAAAAAAGAGAAGCAGAGGTCATGTTGATGTAGAGAGTTCAGATAGTAGTAAACACGTTTTGGCTTAAAAATTCCAGGTGATCAGAGAAAATGTTGCAGTACTCAGAATAATAATACCAAAGAAGTGTTTTTATTTCAAATATTACAAAATCTTGTTTCCTTGAGAAAGACGGAATAGTTGCACCAATAAAAGCAAAGACTTACTCTCCACTTCTGAAATATTAGCCTTGAGGAAGAGGCACCATTCAGAAATTAGCCTTGTTCTGGTGGAAAGGAGCCAAGGTGGGTGGAATTGGTGAGGTTAATGGATTGACAGTGATGTTTTGGGTCCCACTGAACCCCAGATGAGCCCCTGCAGTACTTCAATTCTCCCTGATATACTTCGGAAGAAAGGCCTGATGATCTTCCAAAAACATTAGCCATTGAAAGCCCTTTGGAGCACAGTTCCGCCCTGGCATCCATGGGACCCCTATACATTGGAACAACCCCATAACAAGGTTTGCTTTCAGAGGAAATATTGAATTTACAGCCCTCAGTACCACCTTCTACTACATAATGTAAGACCCATACTCCAGGGACTTGGAGTACATAACATCTTCTCCACTGCAACCCTAAGATTAAGCAAAGCAATAGAAAAATAAGAGGCTAACAGTGGCTTATCTTTGAAAAAGAGAAATCCTTCCATAACCACCCTGAGAAGACTGTTGATTTTAATATTCTTCTACGGGGAACCAAGGTTAGAGGGAGATATGACTGGACTATTGCTAATTTTTCCATTTTACATGACAGACTTTTTCTTTTTTTGCAGCATCCAGTGTCAAAGAAGCAAATTTGGGTGAAGCATGGATATAGATGAGGAAAACATATTTTAATAAGGCTACTTGATAATTATTTCTTCCATTTCAAATACGCACATACACACATATGTATCTGTATCATGTATTTTTCACATACCACAAGTATTATTGTATGTCACAAGTTAATTTTCAAAAACAATCTATTATTGAACAAATAATAATCTACCATACAAATGATATAGATGTATTGTAGTGTACATAACAAAAAGCACTCTATTGCAAATTTTTGAGCTGCCTCTGAAGTTTTAAATGATGTATAATGAATATCCTAGGATACAAATATTTATCACAATCCTTTTTTAGGATAAATACCCAGAAATAGTTCTCATAGGATCAGTCATGTAAATATGTGCTATGGTTCTTGACCAATATTATCAAATTGTTCTACCATTGGTAGTGTTAAAGAAGACCCTTTTCACTAAATTCAGCAGTATTGTCTTT
>NW_006921595.1:21025270-21025796 GCF_000298275.1 Orycteropus afer afer | reverse complement strand
GAACTCCACTTGTACAAGACCATACAGAAGATTTGTTGTTGTTGTTGATTGCTGTCGAGTCAGACCCAACTCATAGCAATCACTCCTTGGGTTTCTGAGGCAGTATCACTATGGAAGTAGATTGCCCAACCTTCCTTCCCAGCAGTGGCTTGTGGGTTTGAACTGCCACCCTTCTGGTTAGCAGTCAAGTGTCTTAGCCACTATGCTACCAGAGCTCCTTCAGTTCTTCTTACATCTTCCTTATTCTTTTGTCCAGTTCTCACATACATATGAGGTGATTGAAAATATCATGGCTTGTACCAGGTGCATCTTAGTCCTCAAGGAGACATCTTTGCTCCTCAGCACTTGAAAGAAGTCCTTTCAAGCTGACTTGCCCATTGCTATACATCATCTGATGTTCTGACTGCTGCTTCCATTGGTGTCGATTGTAAAACCAAGCAATGTGAAGTCTTTGACAACTTCAATCTTTTCTCCATTTATCATGATGCTGCTTATTGGTCCAGTTGTGAGGATTTTTGTTTTCTTT
>NW_006921595.1:21013945-21024952 GCF_000298275.1 Orycteropus afer afer | reverse complement strand
AGCCTCCTGGTCTATGTACAGGTTCCTCATGAGTACAATTAAGTGTTCTGGAATTCCCATTCTTCTCAATGTTATCCACAATTTGTTATCATGCACACAATCAAATGCTTTTGCATAGTCAATAAAACACAAGTAAACATCTCTCTGGTACACTTTGCTTTCAGCCAAGATCCATCTGACATCAGCAATGATATCCCTTGTACCATGTCCCCTTCTGAATTGCACCTCTCAGAGTTCTCTGTCACTCTACTGCTGCAACAGTTTTTTAATTATATTCAGTAAAATACTTGCATGTGATATTTAATGATATTGTTCAATAATTTCCACATTCTGTGGGATCACCTTTCTTTGGAATAGGTACAAATATGGATCTACAGTCAGTTAGCCAGATAGCTGTCTTCCAAATCTCTTGGCATAATGTGAGTACCTCCAGTGGGGCATCTGTTTGTTGAAACATCTCAATGGGTATTCTTCCATCAGTTCCTGGAGCCTTGTTCTTCACCCATTCCTTCAGTGCAGCTTTGACTTCTTCCTTCAATACAATTGGTTCTTGAACATATGCCACCTCCTGAAATGGATAAAAGTCGACCAATTCTTTTTGGTACAGTGACTCTGTGTATTCCTTCTATATTCTTTTGATGCTTCCTGCATCATTCAATATTTTGCTCATAAGATCTTCCAATATTGCAACTCAAGGCTTAAATTTTTTCCTCTGTTCTTTCAGCTTGAGAAATGCTGAGCATGTTCTTCCCTTTTGGTTTTTTTAACTCCAAGTCTTTGCACATTTCATTATAGTAATTGGTTTTATCTGCTCGAGCTGCTCTTTGAAATCTTCTGTCCAGCTCTTTGATCTTGTCATTTCTTTCATTTGCTTTAGCTATTCTCCACTCAAGGGCAAGTTTCAGTCTCTTCTGTCATAATTTTGGTCTTTTCTTCTTTTCTCATCCTTGCTTTCTTCATGGATGGTGTTCTGATGGCCTCCCATAATTCTTGTGAGTTTCAATCATTCATGTTCAATGCATCAAATCTATGCTTTAGATGGTCTCTAAATTCAGGAGGGATATATTCAAGGTCTTATTTTGGGTCTCGTGGACTTGTTTTAATTGTCTTCAACTTCAAGTTGAATTTGCATATGAGCAATTGATGATCTGTTCCACATTCAGCTCTTGGCCTGGTTTTGGCTGAAGGTATTGAGCTTTTCCATCACCTCTTGCCACAGATGTAGTCAATCTGATTCCGGTGTATTCCATCTGGTGAAGTCAACATGTATAGTCACCGTTTGTGTTATTTGAAAAAAGGTATTTACAATGAATAAGTCATTGATCTTGCAAAATTCTATCATACAATCTCCAGCATTATTTCTGTCACCAAGGCCAAATTTTCCAACTACCAGTGATTCTTCTTTGTTAAGTTCTAAAAATGTACACAATATTGGTCTATGGGTTTGTTTTTAGGAAGACTGTTTTCTTGGGTTATTCCAGTGACCTTGGGTTAATAGTACTTGTGGCTTTCACATGGCCAACTTTGTCTATTTCTGAGCAAATAAATTTTTACAATTTATTTAGACATTACAAGTTTACCAGTTGTCATCAAGTTGTCTCCAACTTGTGGTGGTGACCCCATATATGCCTGAATAAGGCTTCACAGGGTTTTTGATAGTTGATTTTTTCAGAAGTAGCCTTTCTTCTGAGGAGTCTCTGGATGGATTCAAGCCTCCTACCTTTTTGTTAGCAGTCAAGCAAGCTAACTGTTTGCATCACTCATTAATGTACTTAAAATAATATAAACCACAAGTTAACATTAGCATTTAAGCTACAAAGAAGAGCATATCAAAATTTAAAAAGAGTTGATTGAAAGCTTCTGCTAGTTTTCCATATACACTGTTCAGAGACCTTAAAGAAACTCATGCCAAATTCTCTTTTAATACTATTCTTGAGCATTATGGTAGAGTTTGTTTCAGTCAATAACACAAAAACAGCATGGTTTACACATTTTGATTTGTAATATAAAGTATGCTTAATTCATTTTTAGGAGCCTTGATGGTGCAGTGATTAAGCATTTGGCAGCTGAACAAAAAGTCAACGGTTCGAACCCATAAGCCATTATGCAAGAAAAAGATGTGACAATCTGCTTCTGTAAACATCTACAGGCTTAGAAATCCTATGGGGCAGTTCTACTTTGTCCTTCCTACAAGGTCACTGAGTCAGAAATGACTCAATGGCAACACATTTGTGGTTTTTGGTTTGTTTCTTTTATTTCATTTAACAATTTCTAAATGAATTAATTTGTCCTTTGGAATATTTGGAAACATTTCACTAAAATATTTTTTTAAAAAATTAAAATTGTCTTGATTCTGTAGGATTTTGGGTAAACTGATAAAATAAACTTATTCTTCCCATAACTGTCAAATCAATCAGCTGTTTTATTTAAAATAATATTTTATCGTTTTCGTATTTGTCATTTTGTTTGTGGAACTTCTGAAATAGATTGATCAATTTGCCCCATAATGCTTATTACCTCATATCTATTTATCTAACTATAATTTATTATTTTTATATATCTTGTTTATTTAAAATTTAAATATTATAAATAAGGACAATGTACCTTTGACAATAGACTAAATTCCAGTCCCCATTCACATGGCATCAGGTTAATGTGTATAGTTCCAGACTTTGTTCTATTTACAAAATAATTTAGAGAAAATATATAATGTTATTTCAGACATTTTCTTTTATAAAAACTGTATCCTAATATATCTACATGATGCAACCTGATTTTTTCCTTATCACTCTGCCTCTCTGCTTTTAACTGTTGTGGTACATTCTATACAACAGATTACCTATCAGTACTTCTGTACATAGATAATTAATTCATTCCCAATTCTTAGCTGTTAGTAATAAGATGCTGCAATAAATTAACTTATATGCATCTCTTGTCACACCTAGGTAAATGGTTTTATAAATAGATAATACAAAGTAGAAATTCTTGGCTATGAATTATGAATATTTGTATTTTAATAAATTCTATAAAATTAATTTCCTAAGTGGTTGCACCATTTTTGTTTCATTAGTTTGTTATGCTAGTCCTCATTTTCCAACACCTAAATGTACATTCTACATTATCAAACTTTTTTTCCCAATTCAATAGGTTAAAAACAAGTGATTTGGGGCAACTTTTAATGTGTTTGTTGGTTAGTTATATTTCCTTTTCTTTAAACTATAATTTCATTTCCTTTGCTCTGTCTTTGATTTGGTTGTATAGTCATTTTTATTTCTCTGTGGATGTTCATTATGTTTTGTTGTTGTTATGTATTAGGGCTACTTACTGTTTGTCTTATATTCACAAGAGAAATCCCTACTTGGTCATACTGTACTACTCTTAAAGTAAATTGCTGGATTAAATGTGTCACCATTTTATTTAGATATTTGCATCTCTGGTCTTGGAAGGAAGGTTGGGCAATCTACTTCCGTAATGGTACTGCCTCGGAAACCCAAGGAGGGGTCGTTATGAGTCGGGTCCAACTCGACAGCAAATAACAACAACATGGTCTGTATAACAAAACATATACTCATAAAATAATCTGGGTATGAAAAGGACATGGAGGCAGCATGTTCTGACCTCTTCTAACTTCACAAGAAGGAGACAGAACCACCATCAACAGCCCAAGGCTTATTCCTGTGAAGCCAGGCATACCGCCACCCTCCAACCTTTTTACTAACTCTGACACCAGCCATCCCTCCCATGGCAATCACTACTTCTCTGCTGGGTTCGATAATTCATTGTAATGGCCACACAGAATCACAGAAAATACTCATGATCATGGGGTTTATTCTGGTGGCGCAGTACCTAAGGCATTTGACCACTAACCAGAAGGTTGGCAATTCAAACCCACCAGCCACTCCGTGGAAGGAAGTCAGAGCAATCTAATTCCGCAAAGATTTACTGCCCCAGAAATCCAATAGGTGTCACGATGGCAGTGGGTTTGGTTTTAGTTTTGTTTTTTTGGCAGGGAAGTAAAAGGCCGCAATTCAGTTTCAGGAATGCGCTCAGGATATAGTTCTTTGATCAGGACAGTTTGCCCTCTGCTATGCCCTCAGGCATGCCTCTCTGGCCCTGGGCCTCTCTGCCGGGCCTCTATCCTGCTCTCGGCCAGGTTGGGTCATCTCAGCCAGGTCCTCTCTGCCTAGGAGGTCCAGCACAGGGATCTCCAGTCCAAGGATAAGCACTTCTTTCTCAATGGCAGTGAGATTCCCCCCTTGAGGGCTCCTTTTAAGGCCAACACCATAGCAAAACTAACCAATCCTCACCTTGTTTGCGTGGTCCCACCCAGTAATCTGGTGGGAGTTACAAAGACTATAGCTAGAAAAGCCATACCAAGTAATTCACTGCACCACACAGGGCCTGAGCCTTTGGTATAAACTGGTATGGACAATTTCATTACCATTTCAGTGTCTGTGGCTACTTTTGGTCTTTTTAAAATTTATGTTTTAAATCTGTGCCTTATTTTTTCTTTATCATACTTTTCATGTCTCTAGCAGGTAATATACTTCTATCATACTTTTCAAAGGATTTGAATTAGGGTTTCAGTCATTTCAACTAATCAGTTATTTTCATTTGTTTTATTCATTAATTGTTCTATTTACCTTTCTTAATTCCTTTTTTGAATTTATTTTTTGAGTAGTGATTGAATACTGCATAAAATTTCATTTCTTGAATGCCAATCTTTAACCTGCTACCTGGAACAAATGTTATACTTTTAATGGCCTCTCTTCTTCCCAAGTGGAAGAAAGGCCTGGTAATCTGCTTATATAAAGATTACAATCACAAAAACACATGGGGTCACTGTGAGTTGGAATTGACTTGACAGCAAGTATTTGACTTGGCTTTGTTCTTCCCCAAAAGACTTAACTCCCTTTGAGAAAGGGAGCAAGAATCACTTGAGAATGGAATTGAATTCAAAAGGGTGGCACCAAGTAAATTCACATTATTATTTTTATTTTTAGACCCAAGAAAAAGTCTGCTTCCATTATGCTCAAGAACCAGAACAATCCACAATTCATCATATGGATTTTTTTTTCTTTTTCTTTTAAGAGTAATGTTTCCTTCTTGTAGCCCGTATTAAACATAAAGGCTTACATTGGTAAGAAAGTTTATTGGACTTATAGGAAATGTATTTCATGTCTGAGAAAGGAAGACTTGGTCAGATGGTGTGATGTTCAACCGTGGGACTCATGTCTCTAGCAGGTAATATACTTCTAACAAAAACATTTGTGCATACTCACATCCTTTCTTACACCACCTTAGCAGAGAATTCTGCTAATGTAACTGAATTAACGTATGTGTCACACAAAACCCAATTTTGCAGACATTTTATTTTTTATGTTTCAATTATAGCTCCCAGGGTTTTAGAGAGCTAGAAACTCTTATTTTCGCAGTGCACAGACTTTCTGTTTCCCATACTTTACAGTCTGGAGACGTCTGAAGATGATTGGCTATGAGTCTAATCTTGTTAGCACTGTGACCCTTCTACCACCTAGTTTTAAGAACTACTTATTAGACTACTGAGTAATACCACTAGGAAGTAAAATGCTGGGATATATGAGGTTATTGTGCAGAATAGTAGCTGTTACCTATCGATATCCATCTAACAAAACATTACACAGGATACTTTCTGCCTTCTTTAAAATATTTAAATTAATTTTTCTTTTCATTCTAAGATAAATAATATTTACACTTTAATTAAAATTTAACTAAATTTGGCAAGCTGTAGGGAGTTCAAAAGTTTGTGAAGGTCCAGAAATCTTCACATTTTATTTGAATTGGATATTCACTTTTTAACCTTACTATAAAACACATTGGTCTGATCATTTTCTACCAATACCTGTACATTATAAGAGAACTGGTCAAGTACTTAAAACAGGAGCTGTGCATACACATTGACATTAAATGAAGAAAAGTATTTTGCAAATTATTTACATTACCTATAAAGAATTTTTGGGTGCTGAGTGGTGTAATTTAGACTAGATATAGCAATTTTACAAAACTATTTCTCAACTCTCTATAAACATTCATAATATAGTGCTAGCTTGTAAGAATCAAGCCTAAATTAGCATCAGGTTTAACATGTAAACTTCATTCGTTGTTAAAAAGAAAAACAAAACAATAGCTTTCATTTTAAAAGTAAATCCTGGATTAGAAGTACCAGTCATCAGCTGGGAAAAAACAAATGCCTATGGCATTTGAGGGAGCTCTGGTAGCATAGTGCCTAAGGCACTTGACCGCTAACCAGAAGGCTGGCGGTTCAAATCCACCAGCCACTCCTAGGAAGGAAGGTTGGGCAATCATACTTCCGTAGTGATACTACCTCGGAAACCCAAGGAGGGGTCGCTATGAGTCGGGGCCGACTTGACGGCAAATAACAACAACAACATGGCATTTGACTGCTAACCAGAAGGCTGGCGCTTCAAACCCACCAGCCACTTCTCCGAAGGAAGATTGGGCAATCTACTTCCCTAGTGATGTTGTTGTTGCTGTTATGTGCCCTCGAGTTGGCTGGTGGGTTTGAAGCGCCAGCCTTCTGGTTAGCAGTCAAATGCCATGTTGTTTGAAATGGTTCTTTACAGAATAGTAAGTAAGCAAAGTATCCCAGTGCTTGCCTTGCTTACTGAGTATTCCATCCCGTACAGGAATTGTTACATTTAAAAAGAGGTTTGACTCTGTAGGAAGGAGCTGTGGGATTGGGAGAGAGAGAGATGTCAGCTGTACCTAGAAGTCGAATCTTTGATGTGGTAAAAAAAAAAAAAAAAATGTAAACTGTTCACTACAGATTATAAAGTAAGCACAAGTAATCCAAGGCTGCCCGTAGAATCTCCAAGGCTGTAAATGTTTACTGAAGCAGGCTGCCATGTCTTTCTCCCTTGAAGTGCCTGGTGGGTTCAAACCTCCTACCTTCGGGTTAGCAGCCAAGAGCTTAACCACTGTGTCACCAGAGCTCCTCATAGCCTTCTGCCATGGGTAAATTTACCTTGTTTTGAGGAGAAAGTTTGCTGTGGTGTCTTGGGAAGTTTCTAAATGTGGATTAAAAAGTCTTAACTTCCTTAAACACTTCCTCATATTTTTCTATTGCCAGTTTACTAATAGAAGTAATTTCCCCCTCCAATAAAACCTTTATAATTAAAATAGAATCTCAGGCTACATGCCCTTCTCCATGCCCTCAACCTGGTATTTTTACAGTATACCAGAACCCCTACCATAGAAAATATGAACAAACACTAGTCCCTCCTTCCGTGTCCCCCACCCCCAGCCTAATAAAGAGAGCTCTGGTAGTACAGTTGTTAAACTATTGGCTATTAACAGAAAGTTTGTTTGTTTGGATCCACCAGGAGCTCTGTGGGAGAAAGATGTGGCAGTCTGCTTCCAGAAAGATTTACAGCCTTGGAAATACTATGGGACAATTCTACTCTGTCCTATAGGGTCAGTATAGTCAGAAAGGACTAATGGGTTTTAGCTTGGGGCATAATAAAATTTGATTTGCATGTAGCTACTAGTTCAAGTATTTTAGTTCAACAACGCTGAAGTTTGCCCACAAAGGCAGTTTTGTGTCAGTTGTGAAGGTGATGCTGTGATGATAAATATCATATATGTATATGCCGGTGTAACAGGAAAGGCTTACAGGTCATAACTGTCTTTTCTGTGCTCTTTACGCAAGTAGATTGTCCTTTGATTATTGTTGTGGTTGTTATTCACGGAGCTTGTAACTACTTGTAACCCAGTCCTGTAAATAAATGCTCTATGGCTCTGGCCTTTGCTCTTTTCTATGGCTGCCTGCCAGCTGGTTTGTAGGCTGCAGTGGTTTCTCGGCTATCTACAGTACTCTTACCAGCTCACCTCAGTGTATCAAAAAAAAACCTAATGTTTCTTTCTCCATACTCATGGCTACCCCTCTCCAGCTCACTAAACACCACCAGTCTGGATATACTGTTCATGTGCATTAATTACATGTACCACCCCATCAAAAGTGGTGATGCATTTAATATCCCCTCAATGAAAAGTCTTTCTTATTAACAGCAAATAATGAGGGAAATGACCACCAATTAGTGACAAGCCATTTACTCACTTTAGTAACTTTAAAATCGCTCAGCATGTATGTTCTATATTCTCATTGGATTTGAAATACTGTCTCTGGGAAATTCTGAGCAACCAAACTCAC
Organism: Orycteropus afer afer; assembly: GCF_000298275.1. Lineage (NCBI taxonomy): Eukaryota > Metazoa > Chordata > Mammalia > Tubulidentata > Orycteropodidae > Orycteropus > Orycteropus afer. The sequence continues at coordinate 21,016,743 of NW_006921595.1, read as the reverse complement.
TCAGAATTCCTAGAATTCAACAAACTTATGTTCCTATCTTTTTTTTCATTCCTTCTTTTCCTTTTATTATTTCATTTTTTAAAATTTTATTTATGTATTTATTTATTGTTATTGTTAAAAATATACAAAGCAAAACATACTCCAGTTCAACAGTTTCTACATGTACATACAATTCAGTGGCACTGACTACATTCTTCAAGTTGTTCACCCATTCTCATTCTCCTTTTCTGAGCTGTTTCTACCTATAAATTAACATAAATTCATCTGATCTTTAGAGTTGTTATTATTAATTTGACCCTATATAAATGAATACACAATAAATAATTTGATTGTGTTCCATTTACAAGATTCATGCTAAAATGTCTAAATTTTGCAAACACATTACCACTGATCATAAAATAAGAATAATATTATTCTATTTTAATATTAATATTAATAATATTAATTGCATGTGTTAATTGCTTCACACGCATTATGTCATAGCAACTCTATGAGGAGTGAATGCTATTATTATGATTTCTCTATGCAGATAGGCATAGAGAATTAAACTTACCAAGACAGGAAATTGTGAAGCCAGGATTTGAATTCAAATGGTCTAACTCCAGAGCCTGTGTTCTTAACTATATATACATATCATGTAATGTGTTTATGTGTATTGTTGTTAGTTGCTGTCCAGTCAATCCTGACTCATGGTGACTCCATGTGTGCAGACTCCATAGTGTTTGCAAGGCTGTGACCCTGTGGAAGCATATCACCAGGCTTGTCTTCTGAGACACTTCTGGATGGATCTGAACTGCCAAACTTTTAGTTAGTATTCAAGCGCTTAATCATTTGTGCCACCAAGAGCACTCTTGCTTTTTCTCTCTCTCTTTTTCTCTCTCTCCTTGTTGTAGGCACCATCAAGTTGGCTCCAACTGATAGCAACCCTATGAAAAACAGAACAAAACACTACCTTGTCCTTCACCATTTCACAATCTTTGCAATGCTTGAGGCCCATCATTGCAGCCACTGTGTCAATACATCTTGTTGAGGGGCTTCCCCTTTTTTGCTGACCTTCCACTTTACCAAGCATGATATCCTTCTCCAGGGAATAGTCCCTTCTGACAACATGACTAAAGTAGGAGAGACAAAGTCTGGCCATTCTTGCTTCAAGGAGTACCCTGCCTGTACTTGTTCCAGGGCAGATTTGTTCATTCTTCTGGCTGTTCTTGTCCCTTTCAGTATTCTTCACCAACGCAATTCAAAACCCTCAACTCTTCTTTGGCCTTCCTTATTCATTGTCCAGGTTTCACATGCATATGAGGTGACTGAAAATACCATGGCTTGGGGTAGGCACACCTTTGTTTTCAAAGAGACATCTTCCTCTTCAGGATTTTAAAGAGGCCTTTTGCAACAGATTTGCCCAGTGCGATATGACATCTGATTTCTTGACTGCTGCTTCTGTTGGTGTTGATTGTGGATCCAAATAATATGAAATCTTTGACAACTTCAATCTTCTCTCCATTTATCATGATGCTGCTTATTGATTCACTTGTGAGGATTTTCCTTTCCTTTATGTTGAGGTGTAATCGATACACATGCCTTTAATCTTCATCAGTAAGTGCTTCAAATCATCTTCCCTTTCAACAAGCAAGGTTGTGTCATCTGTATATTGCAGGTTGTTAATGAGCGTTTTTCCAATCCTGATGCCACATTCTTCTTCATATAGCCCAGTTCCTCATATTATTTGCTCAGCATAGAGAATGAATAAGTATAGTGAAAGGATACAACACCAATGCACACCTTTCCTGAATTTAAACCATGCAGTAGCCCCTTATTCTTTTTCAAACGAGAGCCTCCTGGTCTATGTACAGGTTCCTCATGAGTACAGCTAAGTGTTCTGGAATTCCCCTTCTTCTCAATGTTATCCAGAATTTGTTATCATCCATGCAGCTGAATCCCTTTGCACAATCAATAAAACACAAGTAAAAACCTTTCTGGTATTCTTTACTTTCAGCCAATATTCATCTGACATCAGCAATGACATCCCTTGTTCCACATTCTCTTCTGAATCCAGCTTGCATTTCTGGAAATTCCTTGTCAATATACTGCTGCAACCTGTTTTTAAATTATCTTCAGCAAAATTTTGCTTGTGTGTGATATTAATGATACGTTCGATAATTTCCATGTTCTGTTGGATCACCTTTCTTTGGAATGGATACAAATATGCATCTCTTCCAGCCCGTTGGTCAAGTAGCAATCTTCCAAATTTCTTGACATAGACAAGTAAGTCTTCCAGTGCAGCATCTCTTTGTTGAAACATCTCAGTGAGTAGTCCATCAATTCCTATAGCCTTGTTTTTTGCCATTTCCTTCAGTACAGTTTCTACTTCTTCCTCAGTACCATTGGTTCTTGATCGTATGCCACCTCCTAAAATAGATGAACATCAGCTAATTCTTTTTTATACAATGACTGTGTATTCTTTCCATCTTCTTTTAATGCTTCCTGCATCATTCATTATTTTGCCCATAGAATCTTTCAGTATTGCAACTCGAGGCTTGAATTTTGTCTTCAGTTCTTTCAGCTTGAGAAATGCCAAGTGTGTTCTTCCCTTTTGGTTTTCTAACTCAGGTCTTTGCAAATGTCATTATAATAATTTACTGTCTTCTCAAGCTCTCAAACTGCTCTTCGAAATTTTCTGTTCAGCTTTTTAATCTTGCCATTTCTTTCATTTGTTTTAGCTACTCTCATTCAAGAGCAAGTCTCAGAGTCTCTTCTTACATCCATTTTGGTATTTTTTTTTTAATGCACACACAAAC
>NW_006921595.1:21012870-21013787 GCF_000298275.1 Orycteropus afer afer | reverse complement strand
TATGTATTAATACATATACAGACAGCATTAGAAGAGTTCCTGGCACATAGGAAAATATACTATTATTAAAACTTACTATGTGCCAAGAATGCCTCTAATCTCTAAATGCATTGATTCATTTAATCTTCTTAATAATCTTTATGGTAAGCATAAATACTATGTTCTTTATAGATGAGAAAACTAAAGTACAGAGTAAGTTAAATAACTTGCTCAAGTTAACACAATTGCTAGGTAGAGGAACTAGGAACACAAGCATTTTAGCTCCAGATCTATGCTTTTACATTCCCCTTGTCTATGAAAGATGCTATTAGCAAAAATATGTCTGTTCTAGTCATAAAAATTGTACCAATACAAAGATATACTTGCAGTAATAGAAAATAAGTTAATTGTGTTCAAATGTATCTTAATTTTCTGTCTGTTATTATGGGTTTTTACTAGCAATTTCCCAGAGCTGGTAAAATCTGTTATCTGTAATATACCAACAAAAAAACCAACTCACTGCCATGGAGTCAGATCCAACTCATAGTAACCCCTCCTTGCGTTTCTGAGGCAGTATCACTACGGAAGTAGATTGCAACCTTTCTTCTGAGGAGGGCTGGTGGGTTTGAACCACCAGCCTTCTGGTTAGCAGACAAATGCCTTAGGCACTCCGCCATGCAAATCCTCATATGGTTCAGATTGATCCCAGTAAATGATGACTAATGTTTTTACGAGCCCTCACATTTACATCCACTGCAGTCAGTCTATTCTGACTCATAGTGACACTATAGGGAAGGCCCTTAATGAATATTGTAAAGGAGTTCATTTTACTCGGATCCACAGTCAAAGCCCATGGAAACAGCAGTCAAGAAATCAAACAATTCTCCTCGTCAAGAAGAAAGACGAAAACCAAAATTAATGGAAACAATCAGTCCTAG
>NW_006921595.1:21008879-21012085 GCF_000298275.1 Orycteropus afer afer | reverse complement strand
TGAATAAGGAAGACCGCAGAAGACTAGATGCATTTGAATTATGGAAGAATACTGACTATATCATAAACTGCCAGAAGAACAAACAAATCTGTCTCAGAGGAAGTACAGCCAGAATGCTCCTTAGAAGTGAGAATGACCAGACTTAGTCTCTTGAACTGTGGTCATGTTTTCAGGAGGGACCAGCCCCTGGAGAAGCATAGTATGCTTTGTGAAGTAGAGGGTCAGTGAAGAAAGGGAAGGGTCTGGATGAGATGGATCGGTGCAATGTTTGTGAGGATGGACTCAAGCACAGCAATGGTTGTGAGGGCGGCATGGAACCGAGCAGTGTTGGGTTCTGTTGTACATAGAGTCGCTGTGAGTGAGAACCTACTTGACAGCACTTAACAACAACACATTCATATTTTACTCAATTTCTAAAAAGGAATCAAATAATGGAGAGATATTTGGAGATTAAGAAAAGAATTAAAGTGGATGGAAAATTCAGTGTGAGAGAGAATTGAAAAAGAAATCTCAGAAACAGATAAGTTAAAACACCAGGGTCTATATATAGTCAGTGTCACATTCACAGTGTGATGAGAGAATTGATACAAATATGCCATGGATGGCACCAGAATAATTCCAAACATATTCCCCATAATACTACGTGTATAGGATCACTAATGAGCTTGTTGCTGTTCCTACCCAGTAGAGAGAACCATAGTAGATTCACCCAATGTGAATATTTGATCAATGTCTGTCTTCTCCCCAAGTCTGTAAATTTCATATTGTCAGGTGCCAGGCCTGTTTTAAATAGCCAAATATATAACCAACACCATTACATCCTCAATGCTGGGCACAGAGAAGGTCCTTAATGAGTACTGAACAAATGAATGAATAAACGCACATGAGATACCAAGCCTCTGGCATGAAGTTTAAGTCTATCCCCAGATGATCAGTGAATGCTGCTCTGTAACTGCTACCTTGGTGGCATGGCTAAGTCATGACTAGGAAGGCAACCATGACCAGAGCCTGCAGGTTTAGGAATATTTGTTTCTGTTTATTCCCTAATTTTAAATAAAATAATGTCTCTTCATCAAGAGTTTTGACTCCCTCCTTCTTGACGAACGTTCTTCACGTATCTTCCAGGACGCTCATGTGCCTGTGTGTTCCCCTATTACACAGGCCACTGCTTTGCTGATTTCTCCCCTTCTACCCAATTCCTCATCTTTTCATTCTGTTAACAGTGTCTTAAGAAAAGCAGACTTAAAAATTTTTGATCAAGTCCAGTTTATCTTTTTTTTTTTTTTTTCTGGAGTATGTTGGTGGTGGTGCAGTCAAGAGTTCTTGGCTTAACCCATGATCATAAAAATTTTCCTCACTGTTGTCTTTAAGAACTTTTATAGTTTTCAGTTCAACATTTAAGTCTATGATCTATTTTGAGTTAATTTTTGTGCATGGTATAAGATATTAATTGGAGTTCATTTTTTCACACATGAATATCTAATAATTCCAGGACTGTTTGTTGAAAGATTGTGTTTTCTCCACTACATTCCTTTTGGATCTTTGTCTAAAATCAATTGTCTAACTCATGAAACTACAAGCTACAGACTGAGAGAAAAATGTTTGGAATCACATATCTGAAAAGGGACATGTATCCAGAATTATCAAAATAGAACAGTAAGAAAATAATCTCATTAAAACTGGAGAAATAACTTTATCAGACACTTCTCCAAAGAGGGTATTTGGAAGGCAAATAAACACATGAAAAGATGCTCAATATTAGCCATTGTTGTTGTTATGTGCAGTTGGACCCAACTCATAGCGACCCCTCCTTGGGTTTCTGAGACAGTATCACTACGGAAGTAGATTGCCCAACCTTCTTTCCAAGGAGTGGCTTTAGAGAAATGCAAATTAAAACTATGATGAGTTACCACTACAAATATGTTAAAACAACTAAAATTAAATACTGAAAATATCAAATACTGTTTAATATATGGAGTAACTCACACATTGCTGGTAGGAATGCAAAATAATGCAGCTACTGGAGTAATAGTTTGAAAGTTTCTTACAAAGTGAAACATAAACCACCATATGATTCAGTAATCTCATTCATAGATACTTACCCTAAAGAACTGAAAACTCATGTTCACATGAAAACCTCTATGTGAATATTTATAGTAGCTGTTTTCATAATTTCCAAAATCTGGAAGCAATCTAAATGTCCTTCATTGGGTGAATGGATAAGCAAAAGGTGGTTTATGAATACAATGAAATACTATTCAGCAATAATAAACTAAAAAAAAAGAAACCAAACTCAAAGCCATCAGTGCATTCCGACTCATAGAGACCCTTTGGGACAGAATAGAACTCCTCCACAGTGTTTGCAAGGTTGTAAATCTTTACAGAAGCAGACTGCCTTATCTTTTTCCGGTGGAGTGACTGATGGGTTTGAACCACCAAACTATGTATGCATTAGCAGCTGAATCTTTTAACCACCATGCCACTAGAGCAGAAGTAAAAAGGGAGCTCTGGTAGCATAGTGCCTAAGGCACTTCACTGCTAACCAGAAGGCTGGTGGTTCAAACTCCCTAGCCACTCCTCTGAAGGAAGGTTGAACAATCTACTTCTGTAGTGATACCGCCTCAGCAACCCAAGGAGGGGTCTCTATGAGTGGGGTCCGACTTGACAGCACATAACAACAACAGCAACATTCACACATGCAACAATTCAATTGAATCTCAAAGATATTATGCTGAATGAAAAAGCCAGTTTCAAAAGGTTGCACACGATATAATTATATTTATACAATATTCTCGAAAAGACAAAACAAAAGTGTTGAAGACCACGTTAGTGGTTGCTAAGGGTTAGAATGGGAAGAAATGTGACCTCAAAGGAAGATTTTTGGAGTGATTGAACCATTGTATATCCTGATTTCACATGAATCCATACATGCATTAAAATGCACATAACTATGTTAATAGGTAAAGGGAAATTGTGATACTAATAGGATTTCTGTATTCATAAATGTGTTTGGATTGTGCCTTTTTTTTTTTCCTGAAAATATACTCATACCTGAAATTAAACAGAAGAATAAGAATTTATTAATCAAAATTAACATTACTAATAAAGTTTGTTATGTGCCGCCGAGTCAGACCCGAATCATAGCGACCCCTCCATGGGTTTCCGAGGCAGTATCACTATGGAAGTAGATTGCCCCATCTTCCTTC